>NC_079489.1:52224332-52531641 GCF_020520425.1 Spinacia oleracea | reverse complement strand
TAATATTGATAAAAGGAAAAAGATTAATGAAATTAAATGATGTTCCTGAAATGACGTTCCTAAAATGATATTACTGAAACGATGTTTCCAAAATGATGCTTCTGAAATGATGATTTATTAAACGTTTTACTATATTCTATTCTCCCTGTTTATTAAATAAAATGAATTGAAATGATGTTACGATGCTAGGGTAAGTCGTTACTGAGTCTTCGGCTCACCGTTTTGTTTTCTGTTTTAGGTACTGCTGGGGACCACATAAGCGAGTAGTGGCGAGGATTTCACTATTACCATGTTCACCTAAGTTAATGTTAAGTTGTAACAAGTTTAAGTAAAGATTCTTGAATAAGTTACGTACTTTTATTAAGGAATTTAAGAGGATTATTATGTTAATTTTGGAGTTTAATAACTTATGAATGATAGTTGCCTTGTAATTCCCAAAAGGGAGTTACGGTAGGTAATGTCCCGACCGAATTAGGTTAATTCCGCTGCTAAGTCTTCCTTATTAAGTGAATTAGAGGTCGGGGCGTTACATGTTGCCTTGGCCGGCTAGGTTACTTCCTTGTGAAGTTATCTTGTTTTCCTAATTCTACTCAAATTAGATAATTTGTTAAATCTGAAATACTTAGGTGTTTGATTAAACATTAAATTATAGTGATAGAATTTAACTAGAATCCTAATGGATTTAGTTGTTGGAAATCTAGTAGAGTTCTAATTCCGTTATTTCCACCCTATAAATATGTGGTTCATGATCACAATTTATAATGCAATTCATAAGTATTCTAATACTTTAAGTTCAAGAGAGAATTTAATATTTGCCTAACTTTATTGTGAGTTTCCCAAGTGCACATAATACCTTAGAGAATATTCTAGTTGGTTGAATCTAAAGCGGATCCGAACGTGCTGTGGACTATCTACGGATGGGCGACATTTGGAGTCCTAAACTTGTTCTTGTTCGGTTCGGGAGCAGCTAGGGAAGACACGCATCACATGTATGTATCCTAATTTTGCTAATTGACTATGTGGCAATTAATTTGGATTCCTGGCTTTATGGTTTTTCCGCATGAAATATATTGTTTATATTTGTCATAACCTAACAGTGGTATCACGAGCCTCTAATTAGTTCCATAATCAATTATAGTTAACATGGTTAAATTTTATAAATTTTCAATGAATTAAAGGGGTGATTAATTCCGTGTATGTAATTAATTGCAAATTCGTGCGATTATTTGATTATATGTGTAGGCACTGAAAATTTGTTAGTGTATTACAGTTAAATTAAATTAATTAATTTGGACCGAAATCATATTCTAATCCATATTAATTATTTAAGCCCACCTAAATTAAATACACGAATCAATCGAATACAATTTGGGTCATAAACATTTGGGCTAGTTCGTATTGTTAGCCCAAATAAACAAATCAAGTGGACCAGGTTAAAGACTATCAAGTCACAAAATGGGACCAAGCCCAAACCTATAAAGTCCAGTAAAGGAGTCTCCATCTCCTATAAATATTACTCTTCTACTTCAGTAGCGGGGATCAGAAATTCATTATTCTCATGAGCTCATATAATTCTCTTGGAATTCTCTCTGAAAAGTAGTCAACAAGCACATCAAATCCGTGCCGACTGTTCAGATACACTCAAACACATTCGAACGATACTAAAGCTTTATAAGCTCTCGTTCGAGTGCACTCAAACAAAACCTTCAAATTCAGGTTGACGTCGACAAACGTCACCCTACACTCAAACTCAGGTTGACGTAATCAGACGACCGTCACCCTACACTCAAATACAGGTGTCACACACGTGTCATCGTCAGCTGCGGAACAGAATCAGAGGACTTAGTTTATTTTTTGTAAACTATCAAATACAAAGATTGTACCCAAACATTCAAATATCAATAAAATTACTTTGTTACTTATTTTCTATCTTATTTGCCTAGACTAGAAAATTTGTGTAAACAAATTTTGGCACGCTCGGTGGGACTATCTCTGCCTCTCATATCTGTTTCCATGGATCCAAAGAAAATTGACTCTCAACCCGCTGGCGTGACAACTGTCACAGTTCAGGAGCGAGCTGCAGCATTGGCTGCAATGTTCCAAAACACTGGTATCATTACAAGGGGAATGAGGAAGAAGAATACTCCCTCTGCTGTAGCAGATATGCAAACTGCATGTGTTCCTACCAAGGCGCGCAAACACCATGCTTTTCCCTCAGTTCCTAAGGTGTTTGTCACACCTTCTTCTCAAAGGTCGCATGAAGCCCGTGTATTCGGTTCAACGTTTCCAGCTGAACTGGAACAACATCCTGTTGCTTCACTTAAATTGAAGCAAAACTTTCTTGGAGCTTATGACAAGATGGTCATCCACAATAGCCCACTCTTCAAATTTTATGACGGAGAGAACAACTCTGAAACTGGTAGTGTTTCTCCAACTGCGACATTCGAAGAGGCACGTAGTTCCGAAGACCCCTTTGAGTTCTCACATGCAGACACTGCGTATGTAGTGGTGATTAATGCGAAAACTGTGGAGGAGCAACTTGCTGAGATGAGGGTTCTTCTCGAACGGCTAAAGGCGGATGGAGAAGAAAAAGATGCTAAAATCAAGCATCTAACTAAGAAGCTTAACAAGCGTCTTACAAACACCCCTTCAAGTCACGGGAGTTCTGAGAGTGATGGTGATAGCTCTGACTCTAGTAGTCACTCAGGTGGCTCTGTCAAAGTCAATGCCCAAAAAATACAAGACATGGTAGCCAAAGCTATCAAAAGTGAACTGGGAGGAGGCTCTCACGGCAATCAGCGTTACGTCAAACCTTATACGAAGAGAATTGACAAGCTGCGGATGCCAACAGGTTACCATCCACCAAAATTCAACCAATTTGATGGGAAGGGTAATCCCAAGCAGCATGTCGCACACTTCATAGAGACATGTAACAATGGCGGTACAACAGATGATTTGCTCATTAAGCAATTCGTCCGTTCTCTCAAAGGGACTGCCTTTGATTGGTACACTGGTCTGCCCGCGCAATCCATTAACAGTTGGGATCATATGGAGACAGAATTTTACAAAAGGTTCTTTAGCACTCAACGTGTAGTTAGCATGACAGAGCTAACGCAAACTGAACAAAGGAAGGATGAGCCGGTCCTTGAGTACATCAACCGTTGGCGCGCGTTGAGTCTGGAATGCAAAGATCGTCTAACTGAAACTTCTGCTGTAGAAATGTGCATCAATGGAATGGACTGGGATCTTCTTTATATCTTACAGGGTATAAGGACGAGATCATTTCAAGAGCTGGCAACGAGGGCTCATGATATGGAGATCTCCCTCAAAAACAAGAAAAAGGGGACTTCTTCGGAAGCAAAGAAAGAGAAGAAGGAATACACTAAGGTTGATAAACCTTTCAAGAGTCTGACTAAGGAGACTATGTCAGTAACTACTAGTTTAGCGCCTATCAAGATTTCAGGAAAGGCGAAGGAGGAACATAAAGCCTCATCTTCCAGGTTTTCCAAGAGCGACAAGCCTACCTTGAAAGAGTTGCAGGCTAAGAAATATCCCTTCCCAGACTCAGACTTGCCTGGCATGTTAGATGACTTGCTCAAAAACAAAGTCATAGAACTTCCTGAGTCCAAGCGACCTGAACAAATGGGAAGAACTTCCGATCCTAAATACTGCCCATATCATAGGTTGGTGAGTCATCCTATCGAAAAACGCATAACTCTTAAGGAGAAGATTATGCAACTTGCTAAAGATGGGAAGATTGTTCTTGATCTAGATGAGGCGGTTACGACTAATCACGCTTCAGTAGTTTGTGAATCACTGCTACAGGCTCAAACCCTACAATTTGGAAGTTTGGAGCCAGTAATTGTTTACGTGATCAGACCAGCAGTTCAACATGATGATATGTTGCCAGTTGAACACGAGAAGGATGACGAAGGGTGGACGGTCGTCACAAGGAAGAGGCCAAGAAAACAAGTACACTAGCCACAACCGCAACCCCCTCGTCACAAGAAGAAACAACAAAAGAAAAAGAGCGTCAAGCGCTCGAAAGGAAAAAAGAAGTTTAGGGGTGCTAACAAACAGACTGTGCTCCCTATCGATATGCTTGAACATGAGCCTTTGGATCCTGTAACTTTGGAAGAATTTTTTCCAGAAGATTACTTTACTGCAGTGACTGTCAATACAGTCTCATTCATTGAGGGTGAGGAGGAACTAGTCGGTGAAGAGGCGACGTCCATAAAATTGACCTCACCACATTCTGAACCAGTGGTAGACTCAAAAGTTGCCGCTATCTTAGCAGCGTGGCCATCACGTATAGGCTGGAAGCAAATTTTCCATTTGCCTAAGGAAATGTGTCTACAGGTGGCCCTTGCCCTCCAACACCCGGAATTGTATGTTGACAAGGTAAAGGATGCTGGGGAGCTTGCAGAAAATTCAGCCAAATGTTTGTCCTGTAATACAGCTTTAGCCTTTACAGATGATGATTTGCTCATGGGGTCAAAGCCCCACAATCGACCTTTGTTTGTGTCTGGCTATATTCGTGAACAAAAAGTTGGTCGTATCTTGGTCGACGGTGGATCCGCTGTCAACATCATGCCAAAATCCACAATGATTGATTTAGGGATAAAAACAAACGAATTGTCAACCAGTCGGATCGTCATTCAAGGATTTAACCTTGACAGCTAGAGGGCAATAGGCATAATACGCCTCGAACTCACCATGGGGGAGTTGACATCATCTACCCTTTTCCACGTGATTGACACAAAAACGTCTTACAAGATGTTACTTGGACGCCCTTGGCTTCATGAAAATGGTGTCGTCGCTTCGACCCTTTACCAATGTCTCAAATACTATCGTGGAGGTGAAAAGAAAATCAATGGGGATGTCAAACCTTTCGCCAAGGCCGATTCCTACTTCGCTGACGCCAAATTTTTTGAAGATGAAGGAGCGTCAAGTGAGATACTGCCATCTCAAATCCTATCTACAGGCAAGAAGGATGATAAAAAGAAAGTTGATTCATCCTTAATCCCTAAGAAGCCGCCAATTCAGAGGAAAGAACTTCAGAAGGAAAAGGTGACTAAAGAGGTTGTCACTCAACCCATCCAAAAGGCAAAAGCGTTGTCGACCGCCCCTATCTTGCGGTACATCCCAAGGTCGCAACGCTAAGAAGGAGAATCACCATTTGCGGAATGCCAGGACTCTAAAATTGAGGGAAAGGTGGAGAAGAAAGTTGATGAAGTCGCTCTCCAAGACTTGAAGAGTAAAACAACCTTTCCCCTGGCTAGGGGTAAGAAGAATAAAATCATCAAGTCGCCTACAGTTGAAGAACCTTAAGGAGTCAAGGAGCTAAATAAATAAAAGTTTGACCCGAATGCATATAAGCTCCTGGCAAAGTCGGGATATGATTTTGAAAACCCAACACCTATGGGTAAAGTCATTGATGCAAAACCTCATGGTCTCAATGACACACAAAAGAAACTTCTGGAGTACGGTGACGGGTTTCAAGAATCCAAGACGGGGGTAGGATTTAAACGCCCTACACTAGTCAAAATCTCGATATGGAGAAAAGTGAACACCTCATCTTCACAGTATATAACTGCAGAAGAGGTTGAAGAAAGTAAAGTTGAAAGTGATGGTCGGCCAGAGAAGACTTCTGTTTTTGATCGACTGCGTCCGCCTGCAACTAGGAACCAGTCATCTGTGTTTGACAGGCTTGGTGAAAATGATAGTGTGAGGAAGATATCATCAAGTCCTCAGACAAAGAGGAAAGGATCCGTCTTTAGTGGTGTCGGCGCGTCATCCATGCTTGACGATCAACCAAGACGTTCGGCACTTAGCCGCATCAGGAAGAGAAATGATGATGCAAGAAAAAATGATGACACAAGGGAAAGTGATGTCGCAAGAAGTGTGGTTCCCTCTCGCATGAAACGTACTCAAGACATAGACATCACCGAACAACAACCTCTTAAAGCAAGGGTTCGTACTGTGGTGTTTACCAATCAGGAGAAGTCATCTGATAATTTTGCGGAGGACGACCGAGAGTTTGTTTCCTCTAATCATGTGACAGCGCAAGAAGTCTCAAATTCTAACGAAGAAATAGAGACCGAGGTGGCTCCCAAAATACTTGAAGATGTGGGGCAGACGAGTGTTGACGAACTATAAGAGTTAAACCTTGGAACTCTTGAAGAACCACGTCCTGTGTATGTTAGCTCTCTTCTCACTCAAGAGGAAGAACATGAGTATGTTGAATTACTCTCAGAGTTTAAAGACGTCTTTGCTTGGAGCTATAAATAAATGCCTGGTCTCGACCCGAGAATCGCTGTCCATCGCTTGGCGATAAAAAAGGGTGTTAGTCTAAAGAAACAATCTCAAAGACGTTTCAGATCGGAGTTGATCCCCGAAATTGAATCTGAGGTAAACAAACTTATAGGTGCAGAATTTATTCGTGAAGTCAAATATCCCACATGGATAGCAAATGTAGTCCCTGTGAGAAAGAAAAATGGACAATTACGGGTTTGTGTGAACTTTCGTGACGTGAATGAAGCATGCCCGAAAGACGATTTCCCGCTACCAGTCACGGAAATAATGATAGATGCTACGACTGGTCATGAAGCATTGTCTTTCATGGACTGTATAGCCGGATACAATCAAATCCGCATGGCTCCCGAAGATCAAGAAGCAACAGCGTTCCGCACACCGAAAGGGATATTTTGCTATAAAGTCATGCCCTTTGGATTGAAGAACGCAGGAGCCACATATCAACGTGCGATGCAGAAAATTTTTGAAGACATGATGCACAAGATAGTGGAATGCTACGTTGATGACTTAGTAGTCAAGTCCAAAAAGAGGGAGAGTCATTTGTCTGATCTCCGCAAAGTCTTTGAAAGATTACGAAAATGTCAACTAAAAATGAATCCCCTTAAATGCGCATTCGGTGTCACATCTGGGAAATTTCTAGGTTTCATTGTCATGCATAGGGGTATCGAAATTGATCAGACAAAGATTAAGGCAATCCAAGAGATGCCCGAACCTCGAAACCTTAAAGAACTTCGTGGCCTTCAAGGGCGTTTGGCATACATTCGAAGGTTCATCTCCAACCTTGCTGGAACATGTCACCCATTCAGCCATCTCATGAAAAAGGATACTCCATTTAATTGGGATGACTTGTGTCGAAAGGCATTCGAAAGCATAAAAAAGTATTTGTCTTCTCCACCAGTGTTGGGGGCACCAGTCAAAGGAAAACCTCTTATCCTTTACATTGCTGCACAAGAGCGGTCGTTGGGGGCAATGTGCGCTCAAGAAATAGAGGATCGCAAAGAGACGACTCTTTACTACCCGAGTCGGACGTTGGTGGGTGCTGAATTGAACTACTCACCCATTGAAAAAATTTGTCTTACTTTGGTTTTTGCCATCCAAAAGTTAAAGCATTACATGCAGGCTCATACAGTCCATATCATCTCAAAAGCTGACCCAATCAAGTATATCCTTTCAAGACCAGTTCTCTCAGGACGACTTGCTAAATGGGTTGTACTCATCAAACAGTATGACATTGTGTTCGTGCCGCAAAAATCTGTGAAAGGTCAAGCAATAGCAGATTTCTTTGCAGATCATCCAGTGCCACCTGAATGGGAGCTTTCTGTTGATTTGCCTGGGGAGGATGTGTTCTATATTGACGTACTCCCACCTTGGGAAATGTATTTTGACGGGGCTGCTCGTCAAGATGGCACTGGAGCTGGAGTTGTCTTTTTGTCTCCAGAAAAGCATGTTCTGACTTACTCGTTTGTGTTAACTCAGTTATGCTCAAATAATATGGCCGAATACCAAGCCCTCATTCTAGGCCTCCAAATGGCCGTGGGACTAGGATTAAAGGACTTGGATATTTACGGAGACTCACAACTAGTGATAAGCCAACTCTTAGGAGAATATGAAGTCAAGAAAGAGGATCTAATTCCTCATCACAGACATGCAACAAAATTGCTTGAGAAGCTTGACAATGTTAAGTTAAATCATGTTCCAAGGAGTGCCAACAAAATGGCTGACGCACTTGCAGGGCTTGCAACCACTTTGGCACTGGGGGCAGAAGAAACCATGTCAGTACCGGTTTGTAACCGTTGGGTCGTTGCGCCAGACATAGACGAAATTGAAGATGAGGAATATGAGGAAGTCGACATGATCACTGTTCATCAAATTGACCAAGAAGATTGGCGTCAACCAATTGTCGACTATCTAAGTCATCAAAAATTGCCTAGTGACCCAAGGCATAGAATGGAGATTCGTCGTCGAGCCCCTCGATTTATACTTTTTAATGGAACTTTGTTTCGACTATCTTTCAACGACTCATGGTCGAGATGCATCGGAGACGAGGAAATAATGAAAGCCATGGAAGAGGCTCACGCTGGAATTTGTGGTGCACATCAATCAGGTCCTAAGTTGTATGATTGCCTTAAAATAATGGGCTATTATTGGCCAACAATGGTGCAAGATAGCATGGACTACGCGAAGAAATGTGAAGCTTGTCAGTTTCATGCTAATTTCATCCACCAACCTCCAGAACCCTTGCACCCTACGGTCTCGTCTTGGCCTTTTGAAGCATGGGGACTTGACGTTGTTGGTCCAATTACACCAAAGTCGTTTGCGGGTCAAGCATATATCTTAGCAGCAACTGATTATTTCTCTAAGTGGGCGGAGGCCGTCCCTCTCCGCGAGGCCAAGAAAGAAAATGTCGTCGACTTCATTCGTACCCACATCATTTACAGGTACGGTATACCTCGACGGATCATCACTGACAATGGGAAGCCATTCTTCAACACATTGATGACAAGTCTTTGTGAGAAGTTTAAATTCACGCAACATAAATCGTCCATGTACCGTACTCCTGCAAATGGCCTAGCGGAAGCCTTCAATAAAACACTTTGTAAATTGTTGAGCAAAGTTGTTTCAAAATCGAAACGCGACTGGCATGAAAGGATAGGGGAAGCTCTTTGGGCTTACAGGACGTCATACAAAACAGCAACACAGTCAACCCCATATGCTTTGGTGTATGGTGTCGAATCTATTTTGCCTTTGGAACTTCAAGAAGGGTTGACTAATGATGATAATAACAGTTAAATTAAATTTGTTAGTGTATTACAGTTAAATTAAATTAATTAATTTGGACCGAAACCATATTCTAATCCCTATTAATTATTTAAGCCCACCTAAATTAAATACACGAATCAATCTAATACAATTTGGGTCATAAACATTTGGGCTAGTTCGTATTGTTAGCCCAAATAAACAAATCAAGTGGACCAGGTTAAAGACTATCAAGTCACAAAATAGGCCCAAGCCCAAACCTATAAAGTCCAGTAAAGGAGTCTCCATCTCCTATAAATATTACTCTTCTACTTCAGTAGCGGGGATCAGAAATTCATTATTCTCAGGAGCTCATATAATTCTCTTGGAATTCTCTCTGAAAATTAGTCAACAAGCACATCAAATTCGTGCCGACTGTTCAGATACACTCAAACACATTCGAACGATACTAAAGCTTTATAAGCTCTCGTTCGAGTGCACTCAAACAAAACCTTCAAATTCAGGTTGACGTCGACAAACGTCACCCTACACTCAAACTTAGGTTGACGTAATCAGACGACCGTCACCCTACACTCAAATACAGGTGTCACACACGTGTCATCGTCAGCTGCGGAACAGAATCAGAGGACTTAGTTTATTTTTTGTAAACTATCAAATACAGAGAT
The DNA here is from genome assembly GCF_020520425.1 of Spinacia oleracea. Lineage (NCBI taxonomy): Eukaryota > Viridiplantae > Streptophyta > Magnoliopsida > Caryophyllales > Amaranthaceae > Spinacia > Spinacia oleracea. Next base: position 52,521,904 of record NC_079489.1, on the reverse strand, counting down.
TGTACCCAAACATTCAAATATCAATAAAATTACTTTGTTACTTATTTTCTATCTTATTTGCCTAGACTAGAAAATTTGTGTAAACAATATGTTCGCAGGATTTTTCGGCAGTTTTGTCAATAATGGTCGGAATCTTATAATTTTATAGTGAATTTCGCATGTAAACAACGTTGTAAAATTTTGACAAAAATCTATGATTTGACGCCGAACCCAGAATTCCCAAATTCGAAGCTTAACTATGACTTTTCGGAGGTTTTAGTTTTTCGAATGCAAAATTAGTAATTTTTATGATGTTAAATTAAATATTTGCGAATCTTGTATGTAAATCTTGAATCTATGATTGACCGACTGTATATGTTTAACAATTTTAAAGCCTAATCTTGTTAATTATACAACCTAATTTGTAATTGTAATTAATTTGTTGAAATTCGAATAATTTAGAATTTGTTTTGATTTTCATAATTAATTAGAAATTTAATTAGGATCCTATGATAAAAACCACCATAAAATTTGTTAAAATTGAAAAGTTTTAAAATTTTATGACCTAGATTTGAATCCCTAAAAATACATGTAATCGGAAATTAATTTGAATAATAAATTTTCGATTTCTCGCCTAAATTTATGAAATTAATATGGGTTATTAATTTGTCGATAAATTTAATTAAAAAAGTTTCGATTTTTATGTAAATCGTTCATAAATCTTGCACGCACGAAGCAATGGAAGCTAAGTGTTACCCTTAAGGGGTGTTGTAATGGTGCGAGCATGCGACGACGAGCAAGGGAGCTCGTCGCCCATGCAGTACTAGGCAGCGAGCAAGGCACGAGCACGCGGGCGGGGCTACACTCCTGTGCGGTGTGTGTTGTGTGCATGTGAGTGAGAGGCGAGACAAAGGCAACGAGCAACACAGGCCAGGCCACGGCTGCGAGCGCTGGTTCGCTCTAGCGAGCGCTGGTTCGCCCCAACGAGCGCTGGCCCGTCCCAACGAGCATTGCTTGCTGCGTGTTGTGCGTGGCTTGCTCGACGCTTATGCAATGACCGTCGACAGTAGCAGGCCATGGGCGTTGCACTCGTGCACGCGGCCCATGGGCGCTGCTACTACGAGGCTTTGACGAGGCATGGGCGCAGGCCTATGGCTTTGTCTTAGCCCGTTGGTTCGTTTTAATTTTTCGGTCGAAAACAATTTTAATTTAATTTATTTTCGTAATTTAATTTATTTCTCAGAATTTAATTTTAATTAATTTAATTATTATAAATTTATTTATACTAATTATTTTACTAAAATTAAAACCTTGATAAAATTTAAATTAATTAATTTTAAATCAACTGAAAATAAAATTAAAGGATTTAAATATTATTTTATATGAGCTTTAAATTTTAAATAAATTTGTAAGTTTCCAGTTGGACTAGGAAATTTGTAAAGCATGTAAATTTCTTGGTTTTAGTGGGAGCTTTTAGTGATTAAACTCTTGATTAGGTCTACATTCCTTTAAGGTTAAAACAACTCGATTAGAACTAATAAGGATTGAATAATTTGTAGATTATTAGAACCCTGGATTAGTTGTTGCAAATGTTTATGTGATGCATAATATATTCAACTAACTTGATATGTGGGCCATTCATTGATAAATGAATGGGTGAATGGTATATTGTAAATGTACTGTTTTGCAGGTTATGGAAAGTGACTAGTATGGCCCAAATAGGATAGAAAATATGGTCTGAATACCATTAATTTGAATGTAAAATTGGTCTAATGCACCAAAGTTTTTATTCTAAATATGGTATGCGTACCATCAAATAGTTGTAATTAGTTTCAATTGTAGCATATCCTATTTGAAGAAAATGGCGCTTCCCATGGTGAAATTCAAGACGAAGTTCCCAATCCATTTTCAAGACGGAGTTTGAAGTTGAAGGTTCAAGATGAAGTCGGGCCATGCTAGATCACACTTATATCTTATGCATGCTTTAAGTTATTTATTGCTTTAAATATGTCTTAATTATGCATGAGATTATGGCTTGATTATGTTGCATGATTAAGGATTTTAGTTCACTTAAAATCTAACCAACATAGTAAGAGCCTTAAGTTCCAAACTTTAAAAATTGAGTTAAAAAGTGCCATGCCAAAATAACACTTACTTGGATAACCTTTACATCAATATTAGTAATAGTTTTCCTCCATAGAGAGGTGTTACTTATTGATCCTAAAGGGGTAAGGTACACACATAATTATGAGTATATGTTAGTTTTGGTGAAACTCAACGATATAAGTAAGGAGTCCTTTTATGTCGTGGCAAAACAGACAGGTTTACCTAATAAGTTTTTAGACGTACCTATCAACCAAGAGTAGTTTCTAGACTATTAGCAAAGGATTTACTTACCTAAAATATTTTAGAATTGAGTCTAAATACATAATGTGCTTAATTCTTTGATGCTTTTAGGATCTTGGATTCATTTTATTCACACCTGCCGGAACACGTAACTTGAGTAAAATGCTTAATAAATATTGAATTATGCATGAATGCTAGAATTTAAGTTTATTAAGAGAAACTGTGAATGGTTAATTATTTGTTTATTATTTTCAATTGTAGTTTTAACTATGGCAAACAACAATCTTGTAACACCCCGACAATTCTCCTTTTTCTAAAATAACCCTTTATATATATATATAACTATGGAGAATTATCAAAGTATTATCGCCCGTGTAAAAACGTAACGGCTTATTCAGAATTTTGCAGCGGAAAACATAAAACTAACTTTAGGTTTATAAATAATCGATTACGGATTTAATCCCAAAAATCAATCAACGAAAATAAGGAAATGTAAATAGTACGACAAGTTTAAAGTCCAAATTAACAAAACCAAAACACATAGCAAAACAAAATAATACAAGCTCTCTAATCCTGATCCCAATGATGCATCATCTTCAAACATGTAGATGGACAACGCTTATTGATCCTTAGAGACTGCTCACAAAAAATGGGTCATCACAGGATCAATAAGGCATAGCCATGATCAACACACACAAACAAAGCACGTAATCAGCAAAGCTGAGTACTACATACTAAAACAATAATAATCCTAACATGATTCTATTAAACGAACAACCCTAACATGATACTAATAAAACATAAGTAAGGATAAACAAAACATATTGACTTGAAGACTATATTTGACTGAACTAGACCTTTGTATCATTAGCATTATTTTAATTGAAATAGTCAATGGACTGAGTTGTCTACTAGAAGCCTTCACAAAAGAAGACGAGGTACGGGCGCGACTCCGTAACCCCAATGACCTGCGATATCGAGGAACGTTTGACTAAAATAGAACCGGTGATCAATCCGGCCCAGAAAAAGCCATAGGCGACCCATGACCCCAACTCCTGATTGTCCGTTACTTCAGACGTGCACAGTTGTATACACCTAATTTGTGTCTCCCCTCTGGGATGATGACGATACCATTATCCTAACTAGGCGGTTGGAATAACTCCAGGCGGAAATCCCAATTGCTAAGAACATCTCCAAAATTCAAGATCCAAACTCCAATCCCCAAGACTGTTCCCCTTCCGGAACTCGGTACAAAATACAACTTTCAAAAACCAATTTCAAAATCCAAATACAATCTCATCTAGTAGACCATCCCATTGGTTTTACTAGGCCTTTTACACTCAAAATAATATAAGGCAAGTCAAATTCGGGCGCCGACCCACAAAACCGAGCATGCCGGGCCCCATCCCGTAAAACCGGAATTCAAAACCCGAGAAAGGCTTGTTTTTAGACGAAAAATAGTGCCTTAACCTCCAAGCAAACACAAAACGCCAAGCCTAGTACTATTCGTACAAAGGTACAACACTACAAGACGAAACAAGGACGGAGCCCGCGTCCTTGCTTTGGCGGCATTCAAGCCACGTCACCAGCGCCCAACGCTGCTTCATCGTTCTGCACTGGCGCGTGCTGGCGTTTTGCACCAATTTTTCCTATAAATACCCCCTCATTTTCAGCATTAGGGGAGGAGAACAACATAATACAACGTCGTAATACCGACATTACGCCTCAAAATACAAATAAAAAACCCTTCAAAAACACATACAACATTTCTAATTCTAAGCAATTGGGAGCACTAAAAGGAATTCTTGCCTAAACCTAAATAGGTAATTCCGAATCCCACCATATTCAATCATGTTGCTTTGATTTCAAAAATGATTAGCAAGTTGGCATTTTTATTATTAAAAATGTCACTTGCAACAATCATACATCTTTTCAAAATCCAAACTTTTCAAAATACAAAAATACAAACTTTCAAGATTCAAGGATGTTCAAAGTTGTTTGCAATCACCTCTTTGAACTAGAATCACCTTCAAATATGGAGTAATCAAAGATGACACCTTTTTAAATTTTAAAGGTTTAATCTTTTGAGATTCAAAACTCCATTTTTCAATATACAAGTTCAAGTTTTCAAATTTCAAGATCCCACCATGTTTAGGGTTGTTCATGACTACTTCCTTAAACTAGGATCCTTTCAAGTAAGAGCATATCAAAGATTTAACCTTTTCAACATTAAAAGGCCCGATCTTTGAGATTCAAGTCTCTTAAGTTTTCAATATTTCAAGTTCAAGTTCAAGTATTTCAAGTTCAATATTTCAATATTCAAGTTTTCAAGTTCAAGTTCAATATGCAAAGTCTAGGATACTTGGGTTGAGCAACCTCTCCCAAGTTGAGATTTTTGGCTTTGAATTCGTGTCGGGCGCACTTATTTTTAAGGATCCGCTTGGCGTTTGAATCTCATGTGCCCAAGTACAAGTTTCAATTATACACCTTTCAATATTGCAATTTCAATCATGCACCTTTCAATTCCTCAATTTCAATACCGCAATTTCAATACCGCAATTTCAATATCGCACTTTCAATTCCGCACTTTCAATTCCACAATTTCAATTCCGCACTTTTAATTCTGCATCTTTACTTGCCTAGTCCATTTCTAGGCAATGTGGACCTACTCCCTAGTCCTTTTCTAGGGGGTCTTGTATTTACTAATTCCGCACTTTATTTAGTATTGTGATGTTGCTCTATTTGCTTTATTGCTTTCATCACCGCACATGCTAAATACAACAAAATACAAGGTTACATCACGCTTAACAAAGATAATTTCTTGGACAAACCGGCCTTAGGTTCCTTAAATTAATCTTTAAAGCAAAGTGACTACCATACAAAGTAGAGATTCTATTTGCTCTAAATTCAAACCCACATAGTCTAATCTAGGGTATATTTTCGAAAATGTTGTGCCAACGTACTTGAATATTTCTAAAGCTCGCCGAATAAGCATTTCGTTCCCGTGCCCGGGTCTCACCCATCCGTTTCGAGGATTCAAATCCTTATCCAAAAAAGAGTCACTTGCGGTCTTTCCAAACGAGACTAAAAACAATGTTTGGTGGCGACTCCTTCGAGGTACAAAAATACAATGATTCTCTAAAGAACCTCCCCTCTTGTAGAACGGGAAACAAGTTGTATTTACTACAACGAACACAAAAAAAATCCCCTACAATTCTGGCGACTCCACTGGGGAGTTTCTAATTTCAATTTCGAAAATGCGAGCAGATTTCGAGCAGCAAGCCACTGGTCTACTTAAGTACTGGATGCCAGCACTGGCGCCAGGCGCAGCCCCTGCTCCCAACGCCGCTGCCTGCATCCAGGACAGTGGCTCACAGTGGCTTGTCGCCCACTTTTGCTCAACTTTTCGTGTTGGGAGTTAGTCTATTTTTGAACTTCGAAGGACGCTCCCAAACCTCGCGAACGAGTGCCGAAAAACGAGCTTTACAAATACAAATTCAAATACGATTTCAATTTCAATGTCTAAGCATTTCATGCATTTTTCAAAAACCATATTTGTGCAAAATGAATTTCTACCTTTGCCCAAACAGATGTGTTCTACATTTGGGCTAGCCCCGGGGGCAACGAAATGGTGACTCTCCATATGGTTCCCGACCAAAGTGTGTGACCATTTCCGCGCCTACCGAAACTTGACATTTACTTGACATTCCCGATGTCAAGTATGGAGGCCGTCTGCCGACACACACTTCCCTTAGGCGGATGTGCAAGCTTGTCGCCGGATCTGACTCTTAGTCGAGTATCTTTTGACACCCTAAGCCGACCACTTGCATCATACAAAACTTAAACCGACCTTAGGTTGAGAACTTTGCATGTCGCATTCATATTCATGACTAGTGTGACAACGTGCTACTTGTGCATTGTGTGGGCGTCTTTGCACGCGTGAATGGCTAACCTCGAGTTCTAGCTTGCCAAAACCCATTAGCCTCCAACTAGGAAACCAAACCCCTAGGAGCATCATTAAAACCTCATGCATCTAAATCGTCGATTTTAGGGTCTTTAGGAGTGTCACTCCATTTGATTCAAAACCCTCAAACAAGCCTCACGCACAAATGACAAATTCAAAATTCAATCCAACGGCGTCATTGAAGGAAATAATGCCCTTGGTCCAAGTATGCATTTAATGTTAAGTCTAATAAATGCGGTTCAGTATTAATTAACAAGTTAATAATTCAGTGAGATCAAGTGAGCTGAATGCCTAGCTAGAGGCCGCTTCAGTTCAAGTGGAATTAATGATATTAATCCACATCCTAGTCTTGACTGAACCCGTAGGGTCACACAAATAGTACGTAAACGGATCAAGTATTTAATGGCATTAAATACTCCATCAATGGATATTCGGAATCGACGGATCTTGGTTTCAGTGGGAGCTGAGATCGTCCAAAGCAAGCAAGTGAATACTCCGGAAACGATGATATTGCCAGAAACGGAAATATGGATCGTATCGGAAATATAAATATTATCCAAGTCGTAGATGTTGCCGGAAACGGAAACATGGTACGTATCGGAAAATATTATTGGAAATGGAAATATTGCCGGAAACAGGAAATATTGTCAGAATCGGAAATATTATCGAAATCGGAAAATAATTCCGGAAACAGAAATATTAAATTTTTGTTCAAAACGGAAATTAATTCCGGAATCGGAAATATTAAATATTGTTCGTATCGGAAATGAATTCCGGAATCGAGAATTTAATCGGAAGAGTATCGTACGAATTAGCATCGGACGAGGCCTGCCAGACGAAGGCCCAACACGAAGCCGGGCCATCGCCCAGCAAGCCAAAGCGCAAACACACGCCAAAGCCAAGACCAGGCCCAGCCAAGGCCTTGGGCGCGCGCGCATCAAAGGCAGCCACGAGCTGGCCGTGCGCTGTGCGTGGGCCGTAAGGCCTGCGTGCGGTGCATTGTGCCACTCGTGTGTGTTACTCGGAATCCTAAGGCTACCGGGATTCGTAATATGATTAAATCTAATCCTAATAGATAAAGTTTGTTTAATTAGAGTCCTAGTAGGATTATAATTAAATAGATTTATATTCTAATAGGATTATAATTCCTTTCCATAAACTCTATAAATAGGTGCCTAGGGTCACATATTTAGATCGAGAATTGAAGTATTCAAAGGTAAGATTTTCAAGAAAAATCAGTCACTCTCTTGCCCCATAATAGCCGAATTTCATACTACCTTAAGGGCGATTCTAGTTGGTCAAGCTTAAGGCGGATCCGGACGTGCTGTGGACTATCTACAGAGGGACGACACTTAGATTCCTAAAGACTTGTTCTTGTTCGGTTCGCGCGCAGCTAGGGAGGGCACGCTACAAAGTGTATGCACCGAAATTATGTTAAATGATTATGTGTAAATAATATGTTTTCTCACATTAAGGTTTTCCGCATGATTTATGTTTTGTCATATGTATCATAACCTAACAGTGGTATCACGAGCCTCTTATTATTTTCATAATCTAAATTGCATGAACATGGTTAAATTTTACAAATTTGCAAGGAATTAAAGGGGTGATTAGTTTTCGTAATTAATTGCAAATTGCGTTTATTTAATTATATGTACGCAGTTTTTCGGCAGAATATTCGTTACTCAACCAAATCGAGTGATTTTTGTGTTAATTCCGCATGTAAAAGGCATTCTAAAATTTTGACAAAATTACTATTTTTCGGCCGAATCCAGAATTCCCAAATTCGAAGTCTAACTATGACTTTTCGGAGGTTTTAGTTTTTCGAACGCAAAAGTTTGTAAATTTAAGATGTTAAATTGAATATTTGCGATTCTTGTTGATAAATCTTGAGTTTTTGATTGACCTACAGTATATGTTTAACAACTTTGAATGCCTAGACTTGTTAATTATACAACCTAATTTGTAATTATGATTAATTTGTTGAAATTCGAATAATTTAGAATTGATTTTTTTTCATAATTAATTAATAATTTAATTAGGTATCCATGATTAAAAACCACCATAAAAAATTGTTAATTTCTGTTAAATTTTAAGTTTTTATGACCTAAATTTGAATCCATGTTAATCGGAAATTAATTGATTAATAAATTTTCGATTTTTCGCCCTAAAATTAATGAAATTAATATGTTTTATTAATTTGTCATTAATTTTGAATTAAAAATTTTAAATTTTATAAAATTCGCTCATAAACGTTGCACGCACAAAGCAAAGGACGCTACGTGTTACCCTTAAAGGGTGTTGTATAGTGCAGGCACGCGACGACGAGCAAGGGAGCTCGTCGCCCGTGCGGTACGAATGCAGCGAGCAACCAAGGCATGGCGCGCGCACGAGGCAAGGGAGCCTGGGCGTGTGTGCTGTGTGCTATGGGCGAAGGGCGATGGGCGTGGCACAAGACGAGGCGGGCGCGCGATTGCGAGAGCTGGGTCGCCCAGCGATCGCTGCTCCGCGCACCAACGAGCGCTGCCTCGCCACGAGAGCTTGCTTGCGCCTAGCGAGCTAGCACTCCTTCAGTAGCTGCTGCGATGCATGCGGGCGAGCAGGCTGCGCGCAAGCGTGGCTTGGCTTGCTGCGTTTGCGCGTGGCTGCTGCTACATTGTGCCATGGGCGTGCGGTCGGTCGTGCACTCGATGGGGCTTGGGCGGAAGCCCAAGTGCTCGTCGTGTTACGATTGAGTCGTTTTGAATTTTAATTTGAGATTTTAAGTTCGGAAATAATTTTAATTAATTTTAAAATTAATAATTTAAATTGGTTTCTTGGATTTTAATTTTGAATATTATAATTATTATAAATTTTAATTTATATTAATTATTTTACTAAAATTAAAAACCTTGAATTAATTTAAATTCATTTAAATCAACTGAAAAATAAATTAAATTAAATGGATTCGATTATAATTTTATATGAGCTTTAAATTTTAATTAAACTTTTATGTTTCCGGTTAGACTAGAAATACAATTTTATGTTTAAAATTAGTAAAGCATATAAAGTTATTGGTTTAAGTGGGAGCATTTTAGTCATAAACTCTTGATTAGGTCTACAAATCCTTTAAGGTTAAACAACTTGATTAGAATTAATAAGGACTGAATAATTGGTAGATTATTGGTGCCCTTGATTAATTGCTGCAAATATTTATGTGATGCATACAACGTGTTTTACTAACCAGCTATGTGGGCCATTCATGATAATGAATGGGTGAATGGTATATATTGTATATGTACTGTTTTGCAGGTTATGAAGTGACTAGTATGGCCCAAATAGGATAGAAAATATGGTCTGCGTACCATTAATTTGAATGTAATTGGTCTAATGCACCAAATTTGTTTTTCAATTCAAATATGGTCTGCGTACCATCAAATAGTTGTAATTAGTTTAATTATAGCTGATCCTATTTGGAGAAAATGGCGCCTCCCACGGTGAAATTCAAGACGGAGTTTCCAATCCATTTTCAAGACGGACTTTGAAGTTGAAGCTTCAAGATGAAGTCGGGCCATACTAGATCACATTTATCTTATGCATGCTTTAAGTTATTTATTGCTTTTAAATATGTCTTAAATATGCATGAGATTGAGGCTTGATTATGTTGCATGATTAAGGATTTTAGTTCACTTAAAATCTACATAGTAAGAGCCTTAAGTTCCAAGCTTTAAAAATTGAGTTAAAAGGTGCCATGCCAAAATAACACTTACTTGGATAACCTTTACATCAATCTAGTAATAGTTTTACGCTCAGCGAGGTGTTACTTATTGATCCTAAAGGGGTAAGGTACACAAATAATTGTGAGTACATGTTAGTTTTGGTGAAACTCAACGATATAAGTAAGGAGTCCTTTTATGGCGTGGCAAAATTGATAGGTTTTCCTAATAAGTTCTTAGACGTACCTATTAACCAAGAGTAGTTTCTAGACTATTAGCAAAAGGCTTTTGCTTACCTAAAAGATTTTAGAATTGAGTGTAAATACATAATGTGCTTAATTCTTTAATGGTTTTAGGGTCTTGGAATCATTTTATTCACACCTGCCGGAACACATAACTTGAATAAAATGCTAATGACTTGTTTGAATTGCATGATTGCTTTAATTTTCAAGTTATTATTCATGATAAATGTTTAGACTTTGCATGCTTCAATGTATGTTTTAATTATTGTTTATAATTAAATATCTTGCACTGCAGTAAATCCTTTTAGAAATATAACAGTAAATTTCCTCGATTGGTAGTGAATCCCAGAACGATTCACGGAAATGAGAGAAAATGAGCAATTTAAATGTACGTTTCTTTTAGCGACTTTTATGGTTGTTTTCGAGTATCAAAGTCGAATGGCAAACCGATTGGTGCTTGTGAATTCAAAATACAATGTAGTTTTGAGATCATAAAGCATTGAGTTTAAACACCCAGCTTTACCAATGGTTAGCAACCTAATATATTTTTCCATTTAATTCTCAAATGAGTCTAGTCACTAGACATTCGAATAGATCGATGCTTAGAGAACTTTAGAAGCTTCTGGTAAGATCATCTAGTTGAAATAGAATATTCAACATAAATTAAAATGTTAAAGAACCTTGTTAGAGTGACATTGGACATGTCTAACAAAGTATAAAAGTCAACACTAGAGAATTCAATTCTTAAGACTATAAGAAAGATACAAGAAATTGGAAAACAAGGAACAAATGAAAGAAATTTACGATTCCGTTTCTACCTATACGTTTATGTATAAAGAGAAGTGACCTAGCAATCAAACTTCCTTGGTATCATATACCGCTTGAGGTTCTTACTTCGGTAATAACTCAAACTATGGAAGCTAGGCTACACTAATGGCCTACAAGTGGGAAATGAAGCATGACAATGCTACATTAGTTGTAGGGTCATCTAATTTGTTTTAAGTCCTTTCAAAGGCTGGAACTTAATGGCTATTTTGTTCCATAATCAGCATACCTAAATTTCTGCTTCAAACACAGAAAGACTCACATTTAGAAGAACAAAAACAATGCTTGTTTGTTTGTTTATTTGAATGAAATGGTCATTTACGAGTTGAGTCAATATGTTTGATTAAAAACAAACAACTCTTTAACAATAAAAACTTTACTAGGTTCAAATCAACCCCTTGATTTCAGTTCCACTAATCTTTGGCATTGTTGCTTAGACCATAATCAACAAGTTAACATTCATAAGCTCTATTTTGATGGACTTTTGAAAGTTGATTGATTTCTAGATCATTCAAGACAACCTAGTCTTACTTGTTGAAAGTAAAAAAAGATATGAACTATTGTTAGAACGCCTAGACAATAGAGTTCAAAGCTAAAGAAAGATTTTATGACTTTATTATTTCACCTGGATTTGAGTGATTTAAATTTGAATCTGTTTGGCTAGTTCAAAGATTCAGAAGTATAAAATCCACTTGGAAAGAAATCATAAAGATCTAGGTTAGATCATGACGATGATTACTTTAAGACCAAATATGATAATCAATGATTGTGTGTTGTAATTTCACGATCGAGCTCCATAAGATATGAAATATCTACGTTGGAATGATCGAAGTCAATTAGTACTTGATTCGATCAATGATGAATCATAAAGACTTTTCCTATAATTTCTAAAACAAAATGTTCAACTACCACCAAACTAAACCAAATTCGTCAAAGCTATTGAAAAGTAATTTCAGAATATCTTTTCATAATTATATATCTAAAGAGTTGCTAAACTTAGTGGGAGCTTAGTGTTTGTTATTCAACAAACTAAGGCCCAAGTATAGATATATGTTTCATTGTGATTTATTCAAATGAGACACAAGGGTATTATTTCTACCACGAATTTTTGAGAACATAATGTTTGTTTGCTCGAAATGATGTCCTTTTGGAGATTCGTTTCCAAAATGACAAGTGGGAGAAAATAGACCTCGAAAGTCTTCGAGGCGAACAACAAACATAAACGGACATTCCGGAGGCTTTTCGAAGTTCTTCAGAAAATTCGAACACTTATCCTTTAAGGACTTTAGAAGTGGCTTTAAAGAATAGATATCTCTTAGAAGACTTTACAAGTGCTTCAAGGAGAACAGAATATTCAAAGGACTTTCAAGTGGCTATTGATATTCTATTGTTTGATGTTCTATACCCAAGTAGGCATAGAGTTCAAATCACTGAAACTATGAGATTCTTCTATTAGATAGTGAAGAAAGATGGAGTTCAGGTCACTGAAGCTATGCGATTCTTCTATTAGATAGTGAAGAAACCTACAACTTGCAGTCAAACTATTATTATGTAGATTAATGAGTTTGTGACCTGTAAGAAAGCTATGACAAAACCCAGATTCCCTAAAATGGTTAGAGGCCATATATAGACTCAAATGTTTTTAATGGTTAGAGGTCATAAAACATACTCAATGTTTTGATGACAAAATTGAAATTTTGTTGATTTGCAAGAATAGTTTCACACCTATTGGTTGCAAGTTTGTTTTAAGGATAAAAACCATCAAACATGGAATTGTGTTCACACACAAAGCTAGATTAGTTGCTAAAGGTTACAAGCAAATTCATGGCATGGATTGTGTTAAAACCTCATGCATAATCATAATGCTCAAGTCTTTAAATCAAGCAATGATTTCATATTGGTACATATGGCAATTGGATGACAAAACGTATTCCTCAATCAAATGTTGGAATAAACTATGTACATGGTATGTCATAGGATTTGTGGATCCAAATAAATGCTTGAAAAGGAAAGCTAGCTTATGAAATCTAAGTACAGATTTAAGCAAGCAATTGGGAATTGGAAATGTATTTTAGTGAAACTAATAAGTATTTTAGATTCATAAAATGTACATGATTCTTAAGATATATAAGAAGTTTAGTGGGAGTACGTAAAACTTAATTGGTCCTATGTGTATCACACACATATCTCTCTATTGTGAAATAACATTCAAATGCTAATGTCTTAGATTTGAAATTATTCATCAATGATGGACCATGGCGAAACTTAGTACATACTGGGTATTAAGATCTATTTACAAAGATCTTATAATATTGTTTTGGATTAAGTAATGGCATTTACTAAATCAAAACACGAAATACTCTATTGGAGATATTCAACCCATGTGAATAAATCTAAGTAATGAATGTTTGAACTATGTATAAGCATTTACTAAGTTAAACATCAAAGGATCTAAGTGAGATTCTTAACCTGTATTATATGTCAAAGAATTTAGCTGGATTTAGTATCTACTGAAACTAGATGAGCTAAAGTTACATGAATAGAATTCAATTGGGAATTATTCTGCAAAAGAATTTATCATGTATAATATAATATGAGGATCGCCAAAAATGTATCGTATGGCTTTAGGCATGACGAACATATACCAATCTCTATTGATCTAAGTGAAGATAAACTAGATTGAGATCAAGGAAAACTTATGGTACTTGAAAAGGTACATAAGAGTAGTTCTTGATTCAAGGAAATAAAGATATGCTAAATATTGATGTTACATGCATAAACACTGGCAAAGGATCAAGCAAGATTCCTTTGGAGTTAACCATTGACAAGGACGAGCTAAAGAGCATCGTGTTTTGAGATGGCAACATGGATTGGAGACCATGAGTTTTTGCGTGGGAAATTAAATATTAATTTCTATATTCTAAGATACAGCTCGAAAGTCTTCCACATATCTATGAACTGCTTGGATAAGTAAAATTCAAACAAAGCATCACTAGCAACCTAAACAGTTGAAGTAAAAGTACTTATTGCCTAAGAAGCATTAAACAGGGTTGTTTATGTTAAATAGTTCTTCTCTGAACTTGGGTGGATCACATGTCTGTTGGCTTAATGGTTTTTCATTGCGAAATGTGTAGAACCGCTCTTGTAGCAAGAAAGACTAGATCACAAAATAAACATACTCAAAAGATCTTATCATCCTATCTCGAAGAACATTCGATGAAAAGGATATTAAGATTGGCAAAGCATGATAACTAAACCTATGCAACAAGTGAGAAACAACACTCACATTGTGGCACTGGAAATCAAGCATAGTCTTGAATTCCACTAATTGTTTTAAAGATGGGTTTGAGGCCCATGGTTGTAAAACATTGGGGTTGAACATTTATCATATATGAAATGTATTTTCATATTCCATTTAATCTTGGTTTAGTATTAAATGATGAGTCCCTTCAATTTGACGATATATATTCAAGATAGACTGTCGGGACCAGTCCTGTGACTAAGAAATGTCTATCAAGTGAACTTGAATGTCAAAAGTTGAAAATGGTCCCTGGTCGGAGTTTTCTATAAAGATGGACGCATAGAAAACGTCAGAAGACTAGAATGCAAGATGACTAGTAGTTCTGTTTCTTGAACTATGTGGACATGGCAATGTCATAATCATTTGCATAGATACTTACTTTGGGAAGACTAGTATCGGACAGACCTATGAAACTTTACTGTAAGAGATGAAAATCTGTCATAAGTAAATTTCATTAAAATCATTAGACACTAATCCTCAATACCTGAGTGATTTGAGATTACTTGTTTGAGAACTGCTTACTTTGACGTTGACCAACCGTCGCACCGTAAAAGGAGGCTATAAAGGCAACGCTCAGGTAATCACCTATCAAACGAAGTCTAATCTCAAGATCGCAAGATTGGGATTGTCCTCCCATAAATCGGGATGAGATGCTTAAAAGTTGTACAAGGCCACTCGGAGAGCTAGAAACTGTGAAATGCATGGCCGTGCTCAGATGAATCATAGGCTATGATTATCTGTTTATTTGATCAGTTGAACTCTGAAACCGAGAAACACCTCTTGACGTAATAAGGATGACAACTCTTACCTTATGTTCGAGAGCAAGCATCAAGCGACAAAGGAATTAGGAAATGCACACTTGTCCCTAAGGACAAGTGGGAGAATGAAGGAAATAATGCCCTTGGTCCAAGTATGAATTTAATGTTAAGTCTAATAAATGCGGTTCAGTATTAATTAACAAGTTAATAATTCAGTGAGATCAAGTGAGCTGAATGCCTAGCTAGAGGCCGCTTCAGTTCAATTGGAATTAATGATATTAATCCACAGCTTACTCTTGACTGAACCCGTAGGGTCACACAAATAGTACGTAAACGGATCAAGTATTTAATAGCATTAAATACTGCATCTATGGATATTCGGAATCGACGGATCTTGGTTTTAGTGGGAGCTGAGATCGTCAAAAGCAAGCAAGTGAATACTCCGGAAACGATGATATTGCCGGAAACGGAAATATGGATCGTATCGGAAATATAAATATTATCCAAGTCGTAGATGTTGCCGGAAATGGAAACAGGGTACGTATCGGAAAATATTATTGGAAATGGAAATATTGACGGAATCGAAAATATTGCCGGAAACAGGAAATATTGTCAAAATCGGAAATATTATCGAAATCGGAAAATAATTTCGGAAACGGAAATATTAAATATTTTTTCGAAACGGAAATTAATTCCGGAATCGGAAATATTAAATATTGTTCGTATCGGAAATGAATTCCGGAATCGAGAATTTAATCATTAGGATTCGTCATTGTCATTATGGGTTTTAGAGTAACGTCTTTTGGGTTAACCAATGCACCTGCATTAATTATGGATTTGATGAATGAGATTTTCTACGAATTCCGAATTAAGTTCGTTATGATGTTATTAATGATATCCCCATTTATGCAAGGAATGAGAAAGAGCATGACAAACACTTGAGGATTACTTGGAGACGCTTAGGAAGAATCTAGTTTTATTAAATGAAGTATACAAATCTTGAAGTCATATGTGTATAAGTGACACCGACAGAAAAGTGAAGGACTAAATTGATTGAGAACTATGTTACGTAAGGGAATAAATTTAAGAGAAGATTTGAGTGGTCCAGGATCGTTGGAAATCATTGTTGGCTAGAAAAGATGAAAAGAAATACATGAATTGGTGCAAGAGCTAAGAGTTAAGCCCAAAAGTTATACACCCATGAAAAGTGTAATGAGGTTCGGTATCAAGGAAAAGTTGAACAGAAGGAGTTTCTGTAGATCATGCTAAGATTCAAGCTGTGAGTGAGTGACCTACTCCAAAGAACGTGTCCGATACTTGAAGTTTTATAGGCCTAGATGACCATTATAGGAGGTTGTGAAAGACTTTTGGAAGAAAGCAAAACCAATGACCAACTTGTTGAAAAAGGAATCGAAATTCAAGTGAAGTGAGAAATGTGAGGAAACTTTCTAGATTTAGCTGTTGTCGCGTCAATTGAAACCTTATAAGGCTAATTACCAAACCCATGACCTAGAGTTAGCTGTTATGGTGTTATCTACGAATATTTGGAGACATTACCCTTATAGGGCAACATATAAGATCCTTACCGAGAACAAAAGTCTGAAATTTTGGCAATAAGGTCCAGTTGAATCTTGGGGACAACATTGAAAATGAATATTTCTTTCCGCCCTGCAACCAATAGACAGATTGAGATTACTAACGGAATTTATGTTGAAAACCTGTGTTATTGACTCTAAGGGTAATTGGGAAAGCCACCCAGGTTCGATTGAATTTTCGTGCATCAATAGTTACCATGCAAGCATTACGATGTCACCTGTTGAGGCATTGTGTGGAAAGAAGTGTAGAAATCCCACTTGCTATGATTTTAGTGGAAATATAGCTTTGGGGGCATGATTCGTTGAAGTAGAAATATCCAAAGTCATTCCCTGGGGTGAGTTACGAGGGCGTAACTCGTTTTCTTTAAGGGGGTAGAATGCGATAGAAATTCGCGCTTTTTACCTATTTTTATGGTATTTTTATGCATTTTATGCTTATTTTTAGCAACTTATACATGTTGGTGCAAAGTAAATAGATTCTCCGCGTAAGGAAATATGTTCGTGAATATTACAAGTAACTTTTAGTTGGCAAAAGAGTGCACAAGAGTGGCACAAAGTACTCCTCCAGTAAGAATAAGTTGAAAAGTTGGAAAGATATGTGAATTTTCGTGCCAAGTTTCGGGACGAAACTTCTTTTAAGAGGGGTAGATTGTAATCCCCCGCAAATTTATAAATTTTATTAATATATTTTAACGTATAGTTATTTATATTTAAATAGAATTTACGAATTTTAGTAATAAATATATAATTAACATATATTTATTTTATTTAATTACATACTAAATATTTTAACGATTTATGCAATCAAAATGATTTTAGAATTTCATGTTGTAAAGAATTTGAATTGCGAAAATACATTTGAATTTGGAAAACAATCCTAATCAGTTTTTGATTCAAACACATAAACTCAATTATAATCCTAGCCCAAATAACAAAGCCCAAAATAAATAACCCCAAATAAACCCATAACCCTTTCTCCTATTCAACTTCACGTGAAACAAAAATAAAAAGAGAAACAAAAGAAAACTCTCAAACCCTTGCTTCACCATTCACGTGAAAACGCACAAGACTCTCTGCTTCAGCCACCGCCGCTCCTCCTTGCTGCTATCCCTCACGCCGCCGTTCCTCTCCCCCGCCTTCACTTTCGTTGCTGCAGCCTCCCTCGCCGTCGGACCACCATCACGCCACTGGTAAGGTTTCGACCTCCTCCTCTTCTCCTTCTCCCTTATTTCTTTCTCTGTTGTTTCATCCCTTCTCCTCGCTCGCAGTTTCGTTCGCAGCAACCACCACCGCGCCACCAGCCGCGCCCATAACGATTGTTCGCCGCCGGTAAAGCACCTCCTTCCTCTCACCTCTTGCTTCGTTCTCCCCTTTCGTTGCCCTCCTTAATTGTTTTCTTGCACAGCACCACCAACAACCATCGCGCGGACGCTGACACCCTCCGCCGTACTCCTCCGACCAGCGTCGCCGCCCACTGTTGCCGCGCCGCCCTGCCTGCCGGCCAGCAGCTTCCCTCTCCTCTCTTTTTTTGGTTAATTCTTTACCCTTTTATTTAATTAATGTAATATTTATGTTTTAATAATTTAATTAAGGTTTTCATAATTTAAATTATTAGTTTTGATAATTTATATTTAGAATTCAGATTATATATTATAAACTAATTTATTTTCAGTTTGTTAATAATATTTAAGTTAGATTTTCAATTATGTTTACAAATTTAATTAATGTTTTATTGGATTAAATTATAGTTTTATGGTTTAACTATAAATTTCAGATTTTATGTTTTATATAATTAAATTATTAATATTCGGATTATGCGATTTGATTGAAATAATGGTTTTAATTATTAAAGTATGAATTTTAAGGTTTTAATGGTTGTAAATCATGGTAGGACGATTGTGGTTTATTAAATTTATTGTTTCGATGTTCTAAGAACGTAAATTGGCCTTGGTGAAGTTTTTAAATGAGTTCACATTGCTGAAAATTTAAAGTACGATGTTTGCAAAGAGTTTTCAACGAATTTCAATCATTGATTCAATAATTATGATGCTAGGAAATCAAATGTTCAAGTTTTAATGTTAGGGAATGTCCTAAATATGTTTAGGATGTAGTTAGAATGTGTTATTATAGCTGTGAACGATTAGAAGTTGATTGGGAATCCTTGTTGGTTGTTTTTAGGCGGAGAATTCTTTGTAGGCGACTTTTGAATTATTAAAGTGGTCTTGCAGTTTGTTTACACAAGGTACGTACATACCTGTGTGCTTGGAATGTGTGCTAATTGTTGAAACCATGTGTATTATTGATGAACCTGGTTATGTTAATGTTGTTGATGAACTTAGTCGGGTTGAAACTGCATGTTTGACACTGTTGGGTGAACATATTAAACCTTTATTGCATTTTGAGGATTATAACATGTTAGTATGGAAGATTGATGCAAACATGTTTGATTGGGAACACTAGATTGTTTAGTATATAATTCAGATCAGTTAATTGTTGTTCCCTTTTTAGCTTTTCACTACTTTATGAGGGCGGAGGACCTCATTTAGTAAGTTGAAACCTTATACCCATATTCAGGGGTTGATTAGTATTAAAGAAAAGATTGGAGTTAATTGGAATGAGTCTTGTTAGATGCCTTTGTGATTACTTACTCAATTCCAAGATAAAAACAGTTATAAATAAATGTGAGTTGCATGCCTTATGTGATTGTTGAGTCATAACAGGGTGTCAATTTGTAAATCATGTAAAGTGAAACTGAGTAGCAATAGCTTTAGACTGTGCACGTCTAAAGTGACGGACAAACAGGAGTTGGGGTTCATGGTGGTAGCCCATGGCCTTTCATTCGGACCGGATTGATCACCGCGTCCTATTTTCAGTCAAACGTTCCTCGATATCGCAGGTCACTGAGGTTACGGAGTCGCGCCCGTACCTCGTCTAGCTAGAAAACTCGGTCCATTGCCTATTTCAATTAAAATAATATTATTGTTATAAAAGTCTAGTCCAGTCTAGCCTAGTCTAGTCAAGTATGATCTTCAGATTATCATGATTTGTCTGCCCTTATTTATGTTCATTAGTGTCATGTTAGGATTGATCGTTTAATAGTATCATGTTAGGATTATCATTGATTTAGTATGTAGTACTCAGCTTTGCTGATTACGTGCTTTTGCTTGTGCATGTTGATCATGGCTATGCCTTATTGATCCTGTGATGACCCAATCTTTGGTGAGCAGTCTCTAAGGATCAATAAGCATTGTCCATCTGCAGGTTTGAAGATGTTGCATCATTGGGATCGGGAATAGAGAGCTTGTATTTAGTTTTGATTTGCTAAGTTAACTTGGGTTTGTTAATTGGGACTTTAAACTCGTCGTACTATTTATATTTCCTTATTTTCGTTGGTTGATTTTTGGGGACTAAATCTGTAATCGATTATTTATAAACCTAAAGTTAGTTTTATGTTTTCCGCTGCAAAATTCTGAATAAGCCGTTACGTTTTCATACGGGCGATAATGCCTTGATAATTCTCTACGTTTTATATTAAAAGATTATTTTAGAAAAGAGAGAATTGTCGGGGTGCTACAAAGTGGTATCTAGAAGCTAAGGTTTTACTTTAATAAATTTTTAGGCGCCTAACTATCTAGTTATTTAAAATAAATTTCTTAAAAATCGAGATTCTACGTATTATAGTGTTCAAAAATTGGTACTTTTTTTTGGGGGGGAAGATCTCCTTTTATCTTGTTTGAAAGTATATAATATTTCTTATTTAAGTTCGAAATCAAATTATTTATTCGAATTAAATTGACTTTCGAAATTTTTATTCTTTTTCTTATTAATTATTATTCAAAAAAAAGGGGTACAATTTTTTTTAGAAGTTCAATTTTTTTAAATTGTTTCAAGAGTTAGAATTCGTTATTTAAAAAAAAATATATATATATATATATAAATCTTCTTCGAATTAATAACTTTATTTTCGAATTTATTCGCTACGCATTTCCTTAATTTATTTTACTTTATTTATTTTATATTTTTATTCTATGTTATAATTTTATTATATTATCGTCCTTTTAATTTGTTATTTAAACTATTTCAATGCTTTAGTTTATGAGAGATGGGTAGTATAAGAAAGGCATATAAGATAGAATTATATGTGCATTAGCAGCTAGTCAATGCTAGCATAAGAAATTGATTGTTATGTACGTGCGTATGCTAATTGTTTAATGTTACATTTAAATGTGCATAAAGAATTGTTTGCTTCCACCAAACTTATTGCATTATTGAACTTTGTTTATGATTTGGCTGGAAAATCGTTAGTGAGACTTTGAATTGTTTATTCCAGGAATAAAATGTTTCTTTCCAAGTATACTAACATAGGATCCTTCGAGAAACTTGATATAGAAACCCCTGATATTTACGTGAAGAAAATTGTGTTTGGATGTGAATATTATGCTAAAGTTCAAGGGCAACCTATCTTAATGAGAAAGGATATCATAGCAGCCACAATCATTAATTGCTTACCTAACAAATTTCCATACCTAGAACTCAAGGAAAAGTTTAAAGACATGCATTCTGATAATGGGACTCCAAACTTGACTAAGTATGGAACTTGGGATGGTAGATGGAAATATGATTCAGAAATTCTGACCACCATTATTGAAGCGGCAGAAAGTGGGTTTAGAGACGGTAAAATCGTAGGGAGTCATGTTGGAAATTCAGTTACAGAAGAACCTATGGGAATTAGTGTAAATAATGACCTAGAGGAAAATGATGTAGCTGTGGAGAATGAGAATGTAGGTGTTGAGGCAGAGTATCCTAACCCAGCGGCTCATGAGCCAACCATTGAGATCTCTAGTGATTCGGATGCAGAGCTCGAAAGTGAACAGGAGATGGCAAGTGAGCCTAATCAAGATGAAGACATGGGTGAAGATGCAAACCCTGAGGAAGACCCCGATGAAGACCCTGAAGAAGAGTTCGATAATCTTGAGATCTAAATTTCACTTCGCAAGTTTCAGGAGCAATGGATAGGCAAGAGGCCACAAATATTTTGAAGTCATAAATAGTTAATTTAACTCTTTTATGTTTTAGAGAATAAGTAGCGAAGCTACAATAGTTTAAAGTTAAAGTTTATTGAAGTTTGAAATGTTCTTTATTATTTTGAAGGATGTAATAAATATTTATGGAGTTAGCAATAAAAGTTAAAGTTTTCAAGGAATTGTTCTTTATTCTATTTTGAGGATTCCATAATACCCCAACCTTTAGGTAACACGTCATGGATTAATTTTCCATTGGTTGCATACTCAGTGTGAATTGTGGATCAATTTAATTGCCACAATAATATTAAATGATTTGAGTACATAAAGAAAGTGAGGGCCAATCTAGACCCTCATGACCAATATGATTCAAAAGGTTATGCCCTATGTGCAGTGTGTGAATGTCTTTCGTGAATTATCGAGGATGATTATTTTTCAATGATTATTGCATCTTGTAGACGATCGTTGCACCTTCATAAACGATTGTCGTGCCTTCATAAATGATGTGTATTAATGTGAACATTGTTGGTTGAGGCGAACTTTATGGTCAATTCAAGTATTAAATTGTATGGGATAACGTATAGGTGATGTTTCAAACCTAAAGTAGAGTATACTAATTGCAGGCCGCGTTCTAGAATGGCCAACAATAATGACTTAGTTGTTGCTATTCGCCTCTTGGCGGAAAAGATGACCCCACCTTTTTAGAAAACCAGATTGGAGAGTTTGAGAAATTGTTTGGGGATTTGAATTGTCTTGAGAATATGAGAGTGGGTCAAGTTGTCATGTATTTGAAAGATGAAGCCGATTTACAGTGGAGAGAAAATGGGGTTAGACTTAGCGTTGTTGAGAGATTCAATTGGGATTCATTTGTTACCGTCTTAAGGAAAAAGTTTTATCCTCTTTTTATGAGAAAACAAAAGGCACAAGAATTCATAAACCTTAGGATGGGATTGGCTAAGTTTGTACAACGCTAAGATAGACGTACTGTGAAATTCAGAAAGTAAAATTAAGGAACCATATTGGAAGATTGACCTCGTATAGATGTTTTGAGAAGTCCAAAAACCTTTAGTTATTTCTGTAATGCAAGTGAGGACTTGATGAACAAGAAGTGTGAACTATTTTTCGATAGTGTGTTAGAGGTTAGTAAAGAAGTTGGAGTGAAAATCGAGGATGTTACCTTTGTGAATGGATTCATTGATGTGTTTCCGAGTGAAATTGCGAGTATGTCACCTGCTAGAGCCTTTGAGTTCATTATAGAATTAAATCCTGAAACGACACCTATATCCAAGGAACCTTATAGCATGACACCTCCTGAAATGAGCTAATTAGGACACAGTTGTAAGAGTTGTTTGGTCAAGGAATATATTAGGCCTGGTGCATCACCGTGGGGAGCTCCTGTGTTGTTTGTTAAGGAGAAAGATAAGAGTATGGAATTATGCATCGATTTTAGGGAGCTAAACACCATCAATAACAAGTATCCCTTGCCTAGGATAGATGACATATTGGATCAATTGAATTGGGCGAGTGTGTTCTCGAAGACTGATTTGCGTTTGAAGTACCACCAATTGGGAATAGCTGATAAGGGTCTAAGACCTCATTAGGATTCGTCATTGTCATTATGGGTTTTAGAGTAACGTCTTTTGGGTTAACCAATGCACCTGCATTAATTATGGATTTGATGAATGAGATTTTCTACGAATTCCGAATTAAGTTCGTTATGATGTTATTAATGATATCCCCATTTATGCAAGGAATGAGAAAGAGCATGACAAACACTTGAGGATTACTTGGAGACGCTTAGGAAGAATCTAGTTTTATTAAATGAAGTATACAAATCTTGAAGTCATATGTGTATAAGTGACACCGACAGAAAAGTGAAGGACTAAATTGATTGAGAACTATGTTACGTAAGGGAATAAATTTAAGAGAAGATTTGAGTGGTCCAGGATCGTTGGAAATCATTGTTGGCTAGAAAAGATGAAAAGAAATACATGAATTGGTGCAAGAGCTAAGAGTTAAGCCCAAAAGTTATACACCCATGAAAAGTGTAATGAGGTTCGGTATCAAGGAAAAGTTGAACAGAAGGAGTTTCTGTAGATCATGCTAAGATTCAAGCTGTGAGTGAGTGACCTACTCCAAAGAACGTGTCCGATACTTGAAGTTTTATAGGCCTAGATGACCATTATAGGAGGTTGTGAAAGACTTTTGGAAGAAAGCAAAACCAATGACCAACTTGTTGAAAAAGGAATCGAAATTCAAGTGAAGTGAGAAATGTGAGGAAACTTTCTAGATTTAGCTGTTGTCGCGTCAATTGAAACCTTATAAGGCTAATTACCAAACCCATGACCTAGAGTTAGCTGTTATGGTGTTATCTACGAATATTTGGAGACATTACCCTTATAGGGCAACATATAAGATCCTTACCGAGAACAAAAGTCTGAAATTTTGGCAATAAGGTCCAGTTGAATCTTGGGGACAACATT
The DNA here is from genome assembly GCF_020520425.1 of Spinacia oleracea. NCBI lineage: Eukaryota > Viridiplantae > Streptophyta > Magnoliopsida > Caryophyllales > Amaranthaceae > Spinacia > Spinacia oleracea. Next base: position 52,497,695 of record NC_079489.1, on the reverse strand, counting down.
GAAAATGAATATTTCTTTCCGCCCTGCAACCAATAGACAGATTGAGATTACTAACGGAATTTATGTTGAAAACCTGTGTTATTGACTCTAAGGGTAATTGGGAAAGCCACCCAGGTTCGATTGAATTTTCGTGCATCAATAGTTACCATGCAAGCATTACGATGTCACCTGTTGAGGCATTGTGTGGAAAGAAGTGTAGAAATCCCACTTGCTATGATTTTAGTGGAAATATAGCTTTGGGGGCATGATTCGTTGAAGTAGAAATATCCAAAGTCATTCCCTGGGGTGAGTTACGAGGGCGTAACTCGTTTTCTTTAAGGGGGTAGAATGCGATAGAAATTCGCGCTTTTTACCTATTTTTATGGTATTTTTATGCATTTTATGCTTATTTTTAGCAACTTATACATGTTGGTGCAAAGTAAATAGATTCTCCGCGTAAGGAAATATGTTCGTGAATATTACAAGTAACTTTTAGTTGGCAAAAGAGTGCACAAGAGTGGCACAAAGTACTCCTCCAGTAAGAATAAGTTGAAAAGTTGGAAAGATATGTGAATTTTCGTGCCAAGTTTCGGGACGAAACTTCTTTTAAGAGGGGTAGATTGTAATCCCCCGCAAATTTATAAATTTTATTAATATATTTTAACGTATAGTTATTTATATTTAAATAGAATTTACGAATTTTAGTAATAAATATATAATTAACATATATTTATTTTATTTAATTACATACTAAATATTTTAACGATTTATGCAATCAAAATGATTTTAGAATTTCATGTTGTAAAGAATTTGAATTGCGAAAATACATTTGAATTTGGAAAACAATCCTAATCAGTTTTTGATTCAAACACATAAACTCAATTATAATCCTAGCCCAAATAACAAAGCCCAAAATAAATAACCCCAAATAAACCCATAACCCTTTCTCCTATTCAACTTCACGTGAAACAAAAATAAAAAGAGAAACAAAAGAAAACTCTCAAACCCTTGCTTCACCATTCACGTGAAAACGCACAAGACTCTCTGCTTCAGCCACCGCCGCTCCTCCTTGCTGCTATCCCTCACGCCGCCGTTCCTCTCCCCCGCCTTCACTTTCGTTGCTGCAGCCTCCCTCGCCGTCGGACCACCATCACGCCACTGGTAAGGTTTCGACCTCCTCCTCTTCTCCTTCTCCCTTATTTCTTTCTCTGTTGTTTCATCCCTTCTCCTCGCTCGCAGTTTCGTTCGCAGCAACCACCACCGCGCCACCAGCCGCGCCCATAACGATTGTTCGCCGCCGGTAAAGCACCTCCTTCCTCTCACCTCTTGCTTCGTTCTCCCCTTTCGTTGCCCTCCTTAATTGTTTTCTTGCACAGCACCACCAACAACCATCGCGCGGACGCTGACACCCTCCGCCGTACTCCTCCGACCAGCGTCGCCGCCCACTGTTGCCGCGCCGCCCTGCCTGCCGGCCAGCAGCTTCCCTCTCCTCTCTTTTTTTGGTTAATTCTTTACCCTTTTATTTAATTAATGTAATATTTATGTTTTAATAATTTAATTAAGGTTTTCATAATTTAAATTATTAGTTTTGATAATTTATATTTAGAATTCAGATTATATATTATAAACTAATTTATTTTCAGTTTGTTAATAATATTTAAGTTAGATTTTCAATTATGTTTACAAATTTAATTAATGTTTTATTGGATTAAATTATAGTTTTATGGTTTAACTATAAATTTCAGATTTTATGTTTTATATAATTAAATTATTAATATTCGGATTATGCGATTTGATTGAAATAATGGTTTTAATTATTAAAGTATGAATTTTAAGGTTTTAATGGTTGTAAATCATGGTAGGACGATTGTGGTTTATTAAATTTATTGTTTCGATGTTCTAAGAACGTAAATTGGCCTTGGTGAAGTTTTTAAATGAGTTCACATTGCTGAAAATTTAAAGTACGATGTTTGCAAAGAGTTTTCAACGAATTTCAATCATTGATTCAATAATTATGATGCTAGGAAATCAAATGTTCAAGTTTTAATGTTAGGGAATGTCCTAAATATGTTTAGGATGTAGTTAGAATGTGTTATTATAGCTGTGAACGATTAGAAGTTGATTGGGAATCCTTGTTGGTTGTTTTTAGGCGGAGAATTCTTTGTAGGCGACTTTTGAATTATTAAAGTGGTCTTGCAGTTTGTTTACACAAGGTACGTACATACCTGTGTGCTTGGAATGTGTGCTAATTGTTGAAACCATGTGTATTATTGATGAACCTGGTTATGTTAATGTTGTTGATGAACTTAGTCGGGTTGAAACTGCATGTTTGACACTGTTGGGTGAACATATTAAACCTTTATTGCATTTTGAGGATTATAACATGTTAGTATGGAAGATTGATGCAAACATGTTTGATTGGGAACACTAGATTGTTTAGTATATAATTCAGATCAGTTAATTGTTGTTCCCTTTTTAGCTTTTCACTACTTTATGAGGGCGGAGGACCTCATTTAGTAAGTTGAAACCTTATACCCATATTCAGGGGTTGATTAGTATTAAAGAAAAGATTGGAGTTAATTGGAATGAGTCTTGTTAGATGCCTTTGTGATTACTTACTCAATTCCAAGATAAAAACAGTTATAAATAAATGTGAGTTGCATGCCTTATGTGATTGTTGAGTCATAACAGGGTGTCAATTTGTAAATCATGTAAAGTGAAACTGAGTAGCAATAGCTTTAGACTGTGCACGTCTAAAGTGACGGACAAACAGGAGTTGGGGTTCATGGTGGTAGCCCATGGCCTTTCATTCGGACCGGATTGATCACCGCGTCCTATTTTCAGTCAAACGTTCCTCGATATCGCAGGTCACTGAGGTTACGGAGTCGCGCCCGTACCTCGTCTAGCTAGAAAACTCGGTCCATTGCCTATTTCAATTAAAATAATATTATTGTTATAAAAGTCTAGTCCAGTCTAGCCTAGTCTAGTCAAGTATGATCTTCAGATTATCATGATTTGTCTGCCCTTATTTATGTTCATTAGTGTCATGTTAGGATTGATCGTTTAATAGTATCATGTTAGGATTATCATTGATTTAGTATGTAGTACTCAGCTTTGCTGATTACGTGCTTTTGCTTGTGCATGTTGATCATGGCTATGCCTTATTGATCCTGTGATGACCCAATCTTTGGTGAGCAGTCTCTAAGGATCAATAAGCATTGTCCATCTGCAGGTTTGAAGATGTTGCATCATTGGGATCGGGAATAGAGAGCTTGTATTTAGTTTTGATTTGCTAAGTTAACTTGGGTTTGTTAATTGGGACTTTAAACTCGTCGTACTATTTATATTTCCTTATTTTCGTTGGTTGATTTTTGGGGACTAAATCTGTAATCGATTATTTATAAACCTAAAGTTAGTTTTATGTTTTCCGCTGCAAAATTCTGAATAAGCCGTTACGTTTTCATACGGGCGATAATGCCTTGATAATTCTCTACGTTTTATATTAAAAGATTATTTTAGAAAAGAGAGAATTGTCGGGGTGCTACAATTATAATTCCTTTTCATAAACTCTATAAATAGGTGCCTAGGTTCACATATTTAGATCGAGAATTGAAGTATTCAAAGGTAAGATTTTCAAGAAAAATCAGTCACCCTCTTGCCCCATAATAACCGATTTTCATACTACCTTAAGGGCGATTCTAGTTGGTCAAGCTTAAGGCGGATCCAGACGTGCTGTGGACTATCAACGGAGGGACGACACTTGGAGTCCTAAAGACTTGTTCTTGATCGGTTCGGGCGCAGCTAGGGAGGGCACGCTACAAAGTGTATGCACCGAAATTATGCTAAATGATTATGTGTAAATAATATGTTTCCTGGCATTAAGGTTTTCCGCATGATTTATGTTTTGTCATATGTATCATAACCTAACAGTCATAATGCCGGATTTTCGAGTCCAAATTTAAAATTCCAAATTCCAAGTTCAAAAATTCAACGGCGTCATAATGCCGGATTTTCGAGTCCAAATTCCAAATTCCAAGTTCAAAAATTCAATCCAACGGCGTCATAATGCCGGATTTTCGAGTCTAAATTCCAAGTTTCAAGTTCAAAATCCAAATCCAACGGCGTCAGAATGCCGGATTTTCAAATCCAAACTTCAAGTTTCAAAATTCAAATCCAACGGCGTCATAATGCCAGATTTTCTAGTCCAAATTTCGAGTTTCAAATTTCAAATTCAAAATTTTCTAGTCCAAAACCTCAATTTTCAAGTCCAATCCAACGGCGCCATAATGCCGGATTTTCTAAATCAAATTTCAAGTTTCAAGTTTCAAGTCAAGACTTAATCCAACGGCGTCATAATTCCAGATTTTAACTTCCATTTCCAAATTCAAGACTCAATCCAACGGCGTCATAATGCCGGATTTTCTAGTCAAAATTTCAAGTTCAAAACTCAAATCCAACGGAGTCATGCCGGATTTCCTATTTCAAACATTCAAGTCTTCAAACCTCAAACTCAAGTTGTCAATACCAATCTCAAAATCTCAAGTTCAAATGTCCAAACCCATACCGGCATAATGCCAACTTTCCAACTCGATCTTTCAAAATTTCAAACTTCAAGTGTCAGGTTCTAAATTCATGCCGTCGTAATGCCGACTTTTCTATTCTATATTTCAAACCTCAAGTTCGAAATTCTTAATTCAATCTCAAGTCCCATACTTCAAGATTCCAAGTCCACGGCGGCACAAGGCCGGACTTTCAAATTTCCAAATTCAATCCCTTAACTCCATGGCGGCATAATGTCGGAGTTTTCAAAATACAAAGCCTCATGTTCTACATACGAAAGTGCACTCTTTCCATTTCAAAGTTCAAACTTCGAGTCAAATTCAAATTTCAAATTCATCTTCAAGCTACAAAAAAAGATCTTGCTTTCCATTGCTCCCCAGTACAAAATTCAAAACATTTCCATTGGGTTGAAAATCCCTTGAAATAATACAAGTTCCAATTTTCCAATGGGTTGAAAATCCCTTGAAATAATACAAGTTCCAATTTTCCAATGGGTTGAAAATCCCTGAAATAATACAAATTCAAATTCCATATTCTATCTCTAGGTCAAAATTCCCCTAAAATACTTCGAAATCCAATTGGGTTGAAAATCCCCTAAACTATTCTACTTCCAACAGGTTGAAATTCCATAAAATACTCCGAGTCCAATGGGTTGAAATCCCCCTAAAATATTGACGGGTTGAAATTCCCTTGAACTTATACAAAATCAATTCCCTTTCAATCGGATTGAAATTCCCTTGAAATAATACAAAATCAATTCCCTTTCAATCGGGTTGAAATTCCCTTCAAATATTCCAAGTCCAACGGGTTGAAACTCCCCTAAAAAATTGACGGGTTGAAATTCCCTCGAAATAATACAAAATTCAATTTCCTAGTACAAGTCCAATTTCCAAATTCTCGAGCGGGTTGAAATTCCCTTAAAATAGTCCAATTTCCAATAGGTCGAAATATTCCTTTCTCGATATTTCAAGCTCTAGTACAAAGAGTCAACTTCCACAAAAGAATGAAGGCTCCTCTCAAACATTTCCAACGGGTTGCAAGTCCCGGATACAAGTATAAACATCCAAAATTCTGAATCTTCGGAGTGGCACTTAGAGTCAAGTCTAGGTCTCATTCATTGCATGCATATCATATTATGTGTCGGGAAGTTCAAGTTCTAAAGTTCAAAATCATGTCCTAAATAGGTGCTCGGACTCCTCCTCTCAAAATCCTATTCAAGATGACTTCACTAGCAGCAGCTGTAGCAGAGCTCTATGAACGTGTTGAGGAAGCAGAGGCTCGCATAAGGGCTCTCGAGGACAATCAAGAAACTCTTTTCCATGCTGTGGGCCCTTTCGAGGTAGAGGAAATATTTCACAACCAAAGGAATGTGCAACGCCTTGAGCAGCCAAGTGAAAACTCGAAATCTGGGTTACCTCAAGGAGACATTTGTGGGATCTGGGTGTTAGGTTATGATACATATGACATTTACATAGATCATGCGGAAACAACCATTAACCCAGGAAACATATTATTTACACATAATCATATAGCATAATTAGATGCATACTCTTTGTTGCGTGCCTTCCCTAGCTGCGCCCGAACCGAACAAGAACAAGTCTTTTAGGACTCCAAGTGTCGTCCCTCCGTAGAAAGTCCACAGCACGTCCGGATCCGCCTTAAGATTGACCAACTAGAATCGCCCTTAAGGTACTCAGAAAATTCGGCACTTTTGAGCAAGATGTGTGTTTGATTTTCTCTCAAAAACTCACTTTTGAATACTTAAAAACTTGTGTATAAATTATGACCCCTAGGCCTTTATTTATAGAGTTATGGAAAAGGAATCGTAATCCTAGTAGGATGCGAATTAATTGGAATTAGAATTCTACATGAATTCTACTTAATCAATTTATCCAATAGGAATAGACATTTAATCATACACTGACTCTTGCAGATTCAGGAATCTCGCATGAGCTCAAACTCACACACACACGGCAGCCACAAGGGCTGCCCACGCATGCGAGCAGCAGCCCACGCAGCGCGGCCCACGCATGCGCGGCCTTGTGCGCGCTGGGCTGTGGCGTGCGTGCTTGCTGGGCGATGGCCTGGCTTCGTGCTGGGCCTTCGTCCGGCAGGCCTCGTCCGATGCTAATTCGTACGATACGCTTCCGATTAAATTTCCATTTCCGGAATCTATTTCCGATACGACCAATATTTAATATTTCCGATTCCGGAATTAATTTCCGTTTCGAACAAATATTTAATATTTCCGTTTCCGGAATTATTTTCCGATTCCGGTAATATTTCCGATTCTGACAATATTTCCGTTTCCGGTAATATTTCCGATTCTGGTAATATTTCCATTTCCAATAATATTTTCCGATACGTACCATGTTTCCGTTTCCGGCAACATCTACGACTTGGATAATATTCATATTTCCGATACGATCCATATTTCCGTTTCCGGCAATATCATCGTTTCCGGAGTATTCATTTCTTGCCTGTGACGATCTTAGCTCCCACTGAAACCAAGATCCGTCGGTTCCGAATATTCATAGATGGAGTATTTAATGCCATTAAATACTTGATCCGTTTACGTACTATTTGTGTGACCCTACGGGTTCAGTCAAGAGTAAGCTGTGGATTAATATCATTAATTCCACTTGAACTGAAGCGGCCTCTAGCTAGGCATTCAGCTCACTTGATCTCACTGAATTATTAACTTGTCAATTAATACTGAACCGCATTTATTAGACTTAACATAGAATGCATACTTGGACCAAGGGCATTATTTCCTTCAGTCTCCCACTTGTCCTTAGGGACAAGTGTGCATTTCCTAATTCCTTTGTCGCTCGATGCTTGCTCTTGAACATAAGGTAAGAGTTGTCATCCTTATTATGTCCAGAGGTGTTCCTCGGTTTCAGAGTTCAACTGATCAAATAAACAGATAATCATAGCCTATGATTCATCCGAGCACGGCCATGCATTTCACAGTTTCTAGCTCTCCGAGTGGCCTTGTACAACTTTTAAGCATCTCATCCCGATTTATGGGAGGACAATCCCAATCTTGCGATCTTGAGATTAGACTTCGTTTGATAGGTGATTACCTGAGCGTTGCCTTTATAGCCTCCTTTTATGGTGCGACGGTTGGTCAACGTCAAAGCAACCAGTTCTCAAACAAGTAATCTCAAATCACTCAGGTATTGAGGATTTAGTGTCTAATAATTTAATGAAATTTACTTATGACAGACTTTCATCTCTTACAGTAAAGTTTCATAGGTCTTGTCCGATACTAGTCTTCCCAAAGTAAGTATCTATGCAAATGATTATGACATTGCCATGTCCACATAGTTCAAGAAACAGAACTACTAGTCATCTTGCATTCTAATCGTCTAACGTTTTCTATGCGTCCAATTTTATAGAAAACTCCGACTAGGGACCATTTTCAACCTTTGACATTCAAGTTCACTTGATAGACATTTCTTAGTCACAGGACTGGTCCTGACAGTCTATCTTGAATATATCGTCAAGTTGAAGGGACTCATCATTTAATAAACCACAAATTAAATGGAAAAATGAATTCCTTTCATTTATTGTGAATGATTAACCAATAATGTTTTACAAAGATTTAAACTCTAAAACTTTAAAACATTAAACAGAGACATCAAAGCCATTCTCCAATATGCTTGATTCCCATAGCTGCAGTGTGCGAGTTGTGCTTCGCTTGCGGCAGAGGTTTAGTTAATGGATCTGATATGTTGTCATCAGTTCCAATTTTGCTTATCTCGACTTCTTTTCTTTCAACGAACTCTCGTAGAAGGTGAAATCTACGAAGTACATGCTTGACTCTCTGGTGGTGTCTAGGCTCTTTTGCCTGTGCAATAGCTCCGTTATTATCATAATACAGGGCTATTGGTCCTTTAATGGAGGGGACTACACCAAGTTCTCCTATGAACTTCCTTAGCCATATAGCTTCCTTTGCTGCTTCATGTGCAGCAATGTACTCCGCTTCAGTTGTAGAATCCGCAATGGTGCTTTGCTTAGCACTTTTCCAGCTTACTGCTCCTCCGTTAAGGCAGAAGACAAACCCAGACTGTGATCTGAAATCATCTTTGTCGGTTTGGAAACTTGCGTCCGTATAGCCTTTAACAATTAATTCATCATCTCCACCATAGACCAGGAAGTCATCTTTGTGCCTTTTCAGGTACTTCAGAATGTTCTTGGCAGCAGTCCAATGCGCCTCTCCTGGGTCTGACTGGTATCTGCTCGTAGCACTGAGTGCGTACGCAACATCCGGGCGTGTACATATCATAGCATACATTATTGAACCAATCAATGATGCATATGGAATCCCATTCATTTGTCTACGCTCATCAAGTGTTTTTGGGCACTGAGTCTTGCTTAGAGTCATTCCATGAGACATGGGTAGGTAGCCTCGCTTGGAGTCCGCCATCTTGAACCTATCAAGCACCTTATTGATATAAGTGCTTTGACTAAGTCCAATCATCTTTTTAGATCTATCTCTGTAAATCTTGATGCCCAATATGTACTGTGCTTCTCCTAGATCCTTCATCGAAAAACATTTCCCAAGCCAAATCTTGACAGAGTTCAACATAGGAATGTCATTTCCGATAAGCAATATGTCGTCGACATATAATACTAGGAAAGCAATTTTGCTCCCACTGACCTTCTTGTATACACAAGATTCGTCTGCGTTCTTGATGAAACCAAAGTCACTGACCGCTTCATCAAAACGTATATTCCAGCTCCTGGATGCCTGCTTCAATCCGTAGATTGATTTCTTTAGCTTGCATACCTTTTTAGCATTCTTTGGATCCTCAAAACCTTCAGGCTGTGTCATAAACACAGTTTCTGTTAAAACGCCGTTTAAGAAAGCAGTTTTGACATCCATCTGCCATATTTCGTAATCGTAATATGCAGCGATTGCTAACATTATTCGAATAGACTTTAGCATTGCAACTGGTGAAAAGGTTTCATCGTAATCCACACCGTGGACTTGCCTGTAACCTTTTGCAACCAATCTAGCTTTGAAAACTTCAAGTTTCCCATCCTTGTCCTTTTTCAGTTTGAAAACCCATTTGCTTCCAATGGCTTGGTAGCCATCTGGCAAATCGACCAAATCCCATACTTGGTTTTCAGACATGGAGTCTAATTCAGATTGCATGGCTTCTTGCCATTGCTTGGAGCTAGGGCTCGTCATAGCTTGCTTGTAAGTCGCAGGTTCATCACTTTCAAGTAATAGAACGTCATAGCTCTCGTTCGTCAAAATACCTAAGTACCTTTCCGGTTGAGATCTATATCTTTGCGATCTACGCGGGGTAACATTTCTAGATTGACCATGATTCTCACCAGATTCTTCTAAAGATCTCTGAGTTTCATCCTGAATGTCATCTTGAGCATTCTCTAGAGTTTGTTGTTCGACTCGAATTTCTTCGAGGTCTACTTTTCTCCCACTTGTCATTTTGGAAATGTGATCTTTCTCCAAAAAGACACCATCTCGAGCAACAAACACTTTGTTCTCAGATGTATTGTAGAAGTAATACCCCTTTGTTTCCTTTGGATAGCCCACAAGGATACATTTGTCAGATTTTGGATGAAGTTTGTCTGAAATTAATCGTTTGACGTATACTTCACATCCCCAAATCTTAAGAAAAGACACATTTGGAGGTTTTCCAAACCATAATTCGTATGGAGTCTTTTCGACAGCTTTAGACGGAGCTCTATTTATAGTGAGTGCAGCTGTATTTAGTGCATGTCCCCAAAATTCTAATGGAAGTTCGGCCTGACCCATCATTGACCTGACCATGTCTAGCAAGGTTCTGTTCCTCCGTTCTGACACACCGTTCCATTGTGGTGTTCCAGGAGGAGTCAATTCTGATAGAATTCCACATTCTTTCAGATGGTCATCAAATTCATAGCTCAGATATTCACCGCCTCTATCAGACCGCAGTGCCTTAATCTTCTTGCCTAATTGATTCTCTACTTCACTCTGAAATTCCTTGAATTTGTCAAAGGATTCAGACTTATGCTTCATTAGGTAGACATAACCATACCTACTGAAGTCATCAGTGAAAGTGATAAAGTAGCTGAAACCACCTCTAGCATTTGTACTCATTGGTCCACATACATCTGTATGGATTAAACCCAATAGTTCATTTGCTCTTTCTCCGACTTTAGAGAAAGGTTGCTTTGTCATTTTGCCAAGTAAACATGATTCGCATTTACCATAATCCTCTAAGTCAAATGGTTCTAGAATTCCTTCCCTTTGAAGTCTTTCTAAGCGTTTCAAGTTTATATGGCCTAATCGACAATGCCACAGATAGGTGAGATCTGAATCATCCTTTTTGGCCTTTTTGGTATTTATGTTATATACTTGTTTGTCGTGATCTAATAAATAAAGTCCATTGACTAATCTAGCAGATCCATAAAACATCTCTTTAAAATAAAACGAACAACTATTGTCTTTTATTATAAAGGAAAATCCCTTAGCATCTAAGCAAGAAACTGAAATGATGTTTTTAGTAAGACTTGGAACATGGAAACATTCTTCCAGTTCCAAAACTAGCCCGGAGGGCAACGACAAATAGTAAGTTCCTACGGCTAATGCAGCAATCCGTGCTCCATTTCCCACTCGTAGGTCGACTTCTCCCTTGCTTAACTTTCTACTTCTTCTTAGTCCCTGTGGATTGGAACATAAGTGTGAGCCACAACCTGTATCTAATACCCAAGAAGTTGAATTAGCAAGTATACAGTCTATAACGAAAATACCTGAAGATGGAACGACTGTTCCGTTCTTCTGATCTTCCTTTAGCTTTGGACATTCTCTTTTGTAATGGCCTATTCCATCACAATAAAGACAGCTTGATGTGGACTTGTCCTGCTTTGATTTAGCATTGCCCTTGGACTTTCCACCTTTCTTGAATGGTCTCTTTCTAGCCTTGAGTAAATCTTTGGCTTCACAGTCCAGTACTATTTCAGCCTTTCTGACAAGGTGAATAAATTCTGCAACTGTTTCTTCTCTTGGTTCACTTAGGTATTGTTGCTTGAAGCGACCAAACCCACTGTGTAGTGAATTGAGCAAGACAGAGACTGCCATCCTTTCGCTTATTGGTGTTCCTAGTAGACTTAGGCGATCAAAATATGAACACATAAGATCCACATGGAACCTCAGTGGGATGCCTACCCTCTGTTTAGTGCGAAGGAGCTGAACATGTGTTTCTTGGACCTCCATCCTATAACACCTGTTGGGAGAACTAACCTTTAGCCCAGACATTGATTCAATCAACTCATGGACGTTCAGGTCCCTGTCCTCCGTACTTCCACGACAGATATCCCTCAGATTCTTGATGAGCGTAAAAGGTTCATAGGCTACAAACCTTCTAGCCCAATCATCAGGGATATTGTTCAGCATGAGACTCATAACCTTTTTGAGATCCGCATCCCAGGCGTAAAATCTCTCAGGGGTCATGTCTCTGGCATAGTAGCTTGGCATGGGATGTGATAGTACATACTCAAGTCCATTGAGTTTGACTATTTCAACTAGCTTAGCTTCCCATTCAAGAAAATTTGTCAGGTTCAGCTTGACCATAAGCTCAGAACCCATGATGATGTTTTGATTGTTGTTTGCCATATTAAAACTACAATTGAAAAGAATAAACAAATAAATAACCATTCACAGTTTCTCTTAATAAACTTGAATTCTAGCATACATGCATAATTCAATGTTTATTAAGCATTTTATTCAAGTTATGTGTTCCGGCAGGTGTGAATAAAATGATTCCAAGATCCTAAAATCATTGAAGAACTAAGCACAGTTTGTCGACTTAATCCTAGAACATCTTAGGTAAGCAAAAGCCTTTTGCTAATAGTCTAGAAACTATTCTTGGTTGATAGGTACGTCTAAGAACTTATTAGGTAAACCTATCGAATTTGCCACGACATAAAAGGACTCCTTACTTATATCGTTGAGTTTCACCAAAACTAACATGTACTCACATTTATTTGTGTACCTTGCCCCTTTAGGACCAATAAGTAACACCTCGCTGAGCGAAAACTATTACTAGATTGATGTAAAGGATATCCAAGCAAGTGTATATTTTGGCATGGCACCTTTTAACTCAATTTTTAAGTTTGGAACTTAAGGCTCTTACTATGTTGGTTAGATTTTAAGTGAACTAAAATCCTTAATCATGCAACATAATCAAGCTTTTGATCTCATGCATTTTAAGACATATTTAAAGCAATAAATAACTTAAAACATGCATAAGATATTTGTGATCTAGTATGGCCCGACTTCATCTTGAAGCTTTGACTTCAAAGTCCGTCTTGAAAATCTCCGTGGGAGGCACCATTTTCTTCAAATAGGATAAGTTATAACTAATTACAACTATTTGATGGTACGCAGACCATATTTGAATTGAAAAACAACTTTGGTACTTTAGACCAATTACATTCAAATTAATGGTACGCAGACCATATTTTCTATCCTATTTGGGCCATACTAGTCACTTCATAACCTGCAAAACAGTACATATACAATATATACCATTCACCCATTCATTATCATGAATGGCCCACATAGCTGGTTAGTAAAACATATTATGCATCACGTAAACATTTGCAGCAATTAATCAAGGGCACCAATAATCTACCAATTATTCAGTCCTTATTAATTCTAATCGAGTTGTTTTAACCTTAAGGATTTGTAGACCTAATCAAGAGTTTATGACTAAAAGCACTCCCACTCAAACCAATAAATTCATATGCTTTACTAATTTTAAACATAAAATTGTATTTCTAGTCTAACCGGAAACATACAAATTTAATTAAAATTTAAAGCTCATATAAATTTATAATTGAATCCAAAAATTTAATTTTAATTTCAGTCGCATTTAAATTAATTCATGATTTTAATTTTAGTAAAATAATTAGAATAAATTCCATTTATTATAATTATAATATTCAAAATTAAAATCCAAGAAATTAATTCAAATTATTAATTTTAAAATTAATTAAAATTACGTGAACTGAAATTTTCAAATTAAACATTCAAAACGATCTAATCGAAACGCAAACACCCTACGCGTTGCACGCCCATGGGCTGTACGTACACAGCCATTGCTGGCCATGTGCGCGCAGCCCATGCGCTCGTTGCATAGCTGCTGCTGTCCCATACGCAAGCCTCCGCACAGCGCCCCATCGCACGCGAGCTATCGCTCGCAGTGCGCGCGCGAGATCGCTCGCTGGGCGCGCTGGATCGCTCGCTGGTGCGCGCGAGCCATCGCTCGCTGGCGCGCGAGATCGCTCGCTGGTGCGCGCGAGCCATCGCTCGCTGGCGCGCGAGATCGCTCGCTGCGCGCGCGCGAGCCATCGCTCGCTGGTGCGCGACATCGCTCGCTGGGCGAGCGACATCGCGCGCTGCGCGCGCGAGCAGTGCTGGGCGCAGCGCTCGTGGCACGCGAGCTTGCGCTCGCTGCGCGCGAGGCTGCGCGCACTTGTGCGAGGCAGCGCGCGTTGTGGCGCAGCTCGCTTGCTGCCCACACGCGACTGCCTTGGCTCGCCTCTCGCCCATGCCCATCCGTTCATTGCTCGTGGCACACGACACAAGGCAGGGCTGCTGCCTTGTGCTCGTGCACTACGCTCTTGCTCATTGCATTCGTGCCGCACGGGCGACGAGCTCCCTTGCTCGTCGTCGCATGCCCGCATTATACAACACCCCTTAAGGGTAACACGAAGCGTCCATTGCTTCGTGCGTGCAAGTTATTTGAACGAATCGCATAAAAATTTAAAATTTATATTTAAAATTAATGACAAATTAATAAATATTATTAATTTCATAATTTTAGGGCGAAAAAATCGAAAATTTATTATCCAATTGATTTCCGATTGTTATGGATTCAAGTCTAGGTCATAAAAATTTAAAATTTACCGTAAATTTACAATTTTTATGGTGGTTTTTAATCATAGGTTTCTAATTAAATTACAATTAATTATGAAAATCAAATTAATTCTAAATTATTCTAATTTTCAACAAATTAATCATAATTACAAATTAGATTGCATAATTAACAAGACTAGGCATTCAAACTTGTTAAACATATGCAGTAGGTCAATCAAAAATTCAAGATTTATCAACAGGAATCGCAAATATTTAATTTAACATCTTAAATTTACGAAATTTTGCATCCGAAAAACTAAAACCTTCGAAAAGTCATAGTTAGGCTTCGAATTTGAGAATTCTGGGTTCGGCAGAAAAATACTATTTTTGTCAAAATTTTAGAATGCCTTTTACATGCGGAATTGACACAAAAATCACTCAATTCGGATGAGTAACGAAGAAACTGCCGAAAAACTGCGTACATATAATTAAATAAACGCAATTTGCAATTAATTAACAATTACGAAAATTAATCACCCCTTTTAATTCTTGCAAATTTGTAATATTTAACCATGTTCATGCAATTTAGATTATGAAAATAATAAGGGGCTCGTGATACCACTGTTAGGTTATGATACATATGACATTTACATAGATCATGCGGAAACAACCATTAACCCAGGAAACATATTATTTACACATAATCATATAGCATAATTAGATGCATACTCTTTGTTGCGTGCCTTCCCTAGCTGCGCCCGAACCGAACAAGAACAAGTCTTTTAGGACTCCAAGTGTCGTCCCTCCGTAGAAAGTCCACAGCACGTCCGGATCCGCCTTAAGATTGACCAACTAGAATCGCCCTTAAGGTACTCAGAAAATTCGGCACTTTTGAGCAAGATGTGTGTTTGATTTTCTCTCAAAAACTCACTTTTGAATACTTA
Source organism: Spinacia oleracea (assembly GCF_020520425.1). Lineage (NCBI taxonomy): Eukaryota > Viridiplantae > Streptophyta > Magnoliopsida > Caryophyllales > Amaranthaceae > Spinacia > Spinacia oleracea. The sequence continues at coordinate 52,482,335 of NC_079489.1, read as the reverse complement.
AAAACTTGTGTATAAATTATGACCCCTAGGCCTTTATTTATAGAGTTATGGAAAAGGAATCGTAATCCTAGTAGGATGCGAATTAATTGGAATTAGAATTCTACATGAATTCTACTTAATCAATTTATCCAATAGGAATAGACATTTAATCATACACTGACTCTTGCAGATTCAGGAATCTCGCATGAGCTCAAACTCACACACACACGGCAGCCACAAGGGCTGCCCACGCATGCGAGCAGCAGCCCACGCAGCGCGGCCCACGCATGCGCGGCCTTGTGCGCGCTGGGCTGTGGCGTGCGTGCTTGCTGGGCGATGGCCTGGCTTCGTGCTGGGCCTTCGTCCGGCAGGCCTCGTCCGATGCTAATTCGTACGATACGCTTCCGATTAAATTTCCATTTCCGGAATCTATTTCCGATACGAACAATATTTAATATTTCCAATTCCGGAATTAATTTCCGTTTCGAACAAATATTTAATATTTCCGTTTCCGGAATTATTTTCCGATTCCGGTAATATTTCCGATTCTGACAATATTTCCGTTTCCGGTAATATTTCCGATTCTGGTAATATTTCCATTTCCAATAATATTTTCCGATACGTACCATGTTTCCGTTTCCGGCAACATCTACGACTTGGATAATATTCATATTTCCGATACGATCCATATTTCCGTTTCCGGCAATATCATCGTTTCCGGAGTATTCATTTCTTGCCTGTGACGATCTTAGCTCCCACTGAAACCAAGATCCGTCGGTTCCGAATATTCATAGATGGAGTATTTAATGCCATTAAATACTTGATCCGTTTACGTACTATTTGTGTGACCCTACGGGTTCAGTCAAGAGTAAGCTGTGGATTAATATCATTAATTCCACTTGAACTGAAGCGGCCTCTAGCTAGGCATTCAGCTCACTTGATCTCACTGAATTATTAACTTGTCAATTAATACTGAACCGCATTTATTAGACTTAACATAGAATGCATACTTGGACCAAGGGCATTATTTCCTTCACTGGGCCAGCGATGATGAAGACATATATCAGGACCCTTCTATTGAAAACATCTCTGAAGATGAATGCCGAGAAATCGTGAGCGCCGACTGGTACTTGGACCCTAAGGCAGAAAACAGTGTTCAAGTCATGACTAGGTCCGGTCGAATTCAAGAGCCAGCCAACAGAACGACACCGACAACTAAAGTTCCTCTACCCAGTGAGGAGAACCCTCTAATCAAGAAATTGAAGCGCACCAAGGAAGAGGTTAATATCTGGCAACTCATGGCTTCCTGTGTAGAGCACCGCACTGCTCTTATCAATGCTCTTGTCAAGTTGAATGTCACCCCAGAAGTCACTCCTGACGAATTGATCGGGTTACTTACAAATCTTGAAGAAGGAATCACCTTTACCAATGAAGACCTCCCACCTGAGGGGCAGGCCATCACAAGGCTCTCTATCTGACTGTTGAATACAAAGACAAGATCACCCCATGACTCTAGTGGACAATGGATCAGCTATCAATGTGTGTCCTCTCCGCACTGCTGAAAATTTGGGTTTCACCCCTAGTAACTTTTCTAGTTCCTCCCAAGGTGTTCGTGTCTATGACAACACTCGCCGGGAAGCAATGGGAACTCTCACTCTACTACTCCGCACAGGGCCGATCGAGCGGGAAGTAAGCTTTCAAGTGCTCAACATCAAAGCAAGTTTCAATCTCCTACTGGGAAGACCTTGGATCCATGACCTCAAAGCAGTGCCATCTTCACTCCACCAGAAAGTCCGAATGGAGGTCCAAGGAAATGTCATTACCCTGCATGCGTCCTATCCAAGGACCAAGGTAGCCGACAAGGCTCTGATATTAATCGAACATGATGACAACGACGAAGACCTTTGGGGATTCAGTGCTGAAGTTGGAGCCATCGAATCCAGAATGAATCCCATGGCAAAGCGCATGATGATCAAGCGTGGGCGCTTCTTGGGCACTACTCTGCCACCGCCCACTAAATCTCCTTTCAAGGCCCAAGGACAGACCAACTGTTGCGGCCTGGGATACAAGCCAACTTAGTTAGGTTCGATGACAAGCAGCAAGAGGCTAAGCTAAAGGCCTGTCGAGCTGGCAAAGATCAATTCAAGATACCTCCTCATCAACTCACGCTCAATGGGCAATTCGTGAAAGAAGGAGAGGATGACTTATACTTTGACTTCCCAGAACCTTTCTATGACTCTTTAAAGGGGATCCTTTACCCTGGGTTCGAGATTTTTCAAGACTGTCATTTCCTAGAGGATGCTCCTCCAATACAAGACAAGGCTACCCCTGAATGCCTTGATTCATCAGCTTTCGGTCTATTGTTTGGCCAGGAAATAACCACAATAATTTCCGAAGACACCATGGTTCAAATGATCACTCAAATCAAAGATTTCGACCCATCTAAGCTAATTACTCCAAGCGAGAAGATGGTCAATGGCTGGAGAAAGTCTCTCAAGATATCTGCTCCAAATGGCAAAATGTTCAAGATTACTGTGGGCAAAGGATCTATGATGAGCGAGTCCGAGTCGGAGGATGAGTCTGGATCTGAGTCTAGCAATGAGTCTAAGTGTCTACAACTAGAGTCTTGCATCAATCAAGAGCCTCTAAAGGCTGAGCTTCAAGTCAAAACGGTCGATGTAATGATTGCTGATTTCAATAACACTTCAATTTCTACCTACTCTTCGAGTCCTAATTCAAAACACAATCCTAATCCAAACAACTTTGCTTCAAAAGAAACTGACTTTGAATTTCTAAAAGCTATCGAAAATCACGAAAACAGGACGCCCAAAATTGAGGAAACAGAAAAAATCAACCTTTCTAACAACAGTGATTCAAAACTAGTTCAGATTGGTTTGACTCTTTCTCAAGCAGAGCGGGACGATCTTATCAAGCTACTTTCAGAGTATGTAGACGTCTTCGCATGGTCCTATCATGATATGCCAGGGGTTGATCCATGCATCGGTCAGCATACATTTCCCCTTATTCCAGGTTCAAAACCCATCAAGCAGAAACTCCGTCGCATGAAACCGGATGTTTCCCTCAAAATTCAAGAAGAGGTCTCCAAGCAGCTAGAGGCCGGGTTTATTCGAGAAGCAAAATATCCAGAATGGATCGCAAATGTCGTCCCAGTTCCAAAGAAAGATGGCAAAGTACGAATGTGTGTCGACTACAGAGATCTTAACAGGGCCAGCCCTAAAGACGGTTTTCCATTGCCTCACATCGACATCTTGGTCGACAACACTGCAAATCATGCCTTACTCTCTTTTATGGACGGGTACGCAGGCTACGATCAGATTCCCATGGAAGAGGAGGGCATGGAGAAGACAACCTTCATCACTTAGTGGGGCACATATTGCTATACAGTTATGCCGTTCGGAATAAAGAACGCAGGGGCATCTTATCAAAGAACAGCCACAACCATCATGAGCGATATGATTCACGGGGAAATTGAGGTATATGTCGACGACATGATCATCAAATCCAAAGAGCGGCACGAGCATACCTCAGTACTTCGAAAGTTTTTCAATAGGCTCAGGCAATACAATATGAGGCTCAATCCTCAAAAGTGTGCATTCGGGGTAACGTCAAGCAAACTACTCGGATATGTCATCAGCTCTCGGGGGATAGAGGTTGATCCTTCAAAAATCAAAGCAATTCTCGAGATGAAACCACCAACGAATGAAAAGTAAATTCGGGGTTTTCTCGGCAGACTACAATATGTCAGCAGGTTCATTTCAAGACTCACAATGATATGTGAACCGGTATTTTGAAAGCTCCGAAAAATCGAGCCCAAAGTGTGGGATGACGACTGTCAGCATGCGTTCGACACGATCAAGAGCTACCTTTCCAACCCACCAGTACTAAAGCCAGCCATGCCAGGGATTCCACTCAAGCTCTACCTCACAACGACAGATTCAGCAGTGGGGGCTATGCTTGCCCAAGAAATTAAAGGCAAGGAGAACGTCGTATACTACATAAGCAAAAAGTTGATCGAGTACGAGACCAACTACACTCAGCTCGAGAAACTCAGCATCGCCTTGGTTTGGGCCACAAAGAAACTACGACACTACATGCTCTCCCATACAGTACATGTGATCAGCAAAGCGGATCCTCTCAAGTATCTATTCGAAAAACCAGCACTCAACGGACGATTGTCCAGATGGTTGGTCATGCTAGCAGAATTAGACCTCAAATACATTCCACAGAAGTCTATCAAGGGTTCAGCAGTCTCAGATTTCCTAGCCGACTGTCCTGTCGAGGCAGAAGAGGAAGATTACGACTTACCCGACGAGCAAATCTTAATGACCTGTGATGACAGTTGGTCAATGCATTTCGACGGTGCTTCAAATCAGAATGGATGTGGTGTTGGAGTAATTCTCGTGGCCCCAGACGAAACTCACATTCCTATATCAGCAAAACTGCAATTCAACGTCACAAACAATGCGGCAGAATATGAAGCATGCATAATGGGCCTGGAAGCCGCCTTAGCATTGGGTGTCCAGAAACTTCGAGTATACAGGGATTCCTCCCTCATCATCAATCAAATTTCTAGCAAATGGAAAGTAAGAAGCGAGAGCTTGGCCCCATACCAGTCCTATCTCGAGCAGCTGCCTGAACAAGTAGAAGAGCTTCGCTATACATACCTCCCAAGAGAGGAGAATCAATTCGCCGATGCACTGGCAAAACTGGCCTCAATGATCAACATCCCAGGCGGCATGGCCGAAATGCCGCTTACAATTGAAACATGTCAAGAAGCAGCATATGTCCATGCTATTGACGATGTCGAGCAAGACAAAGATGAACCTTGGTTTACAGACATTCAAAGGTATCTACAAAATTCAGAGTATCCCCCACACTTTTCAAGCAAGAATCAAAGGGCTCTACGATTACAATCAGCCAACTTCGTCATAGAAGGCGGTATTCTATACAAAAGTTCCCTTGGCGGTCCTAACCTCCGATGTGTTGACAAGACGAAGCTCAAAGAGACATGGACAACATACATGCTGGAGTCTGTGGCACTCACATGAATGGGAAGATGCTAGCCCTCAAGATCACCAGGGCCCGATATTACTGGACTACCCTCGAACGGGATTGCTACTGCTTTGTCAAGAAATGTCCCACATGTCAAAAGTGTGCGAATCTGAAGCACGTTCCTCCATCATTGCTATACTCTCAGTCATCACCGTGGCCATTCTCAGCCTGGGGTATCGACGTCATTGGCAAAGTTACTCCAACAGGCACCGGGGGTCATGAGTTCATACTGGTCGCCATCGACTATTTCACCAAATGGGTTGAGGCCAGGTCATTCAAAGTGTTGGGTTCCAAGCAAGTGGCCCAGTTCATACAAGAAAACATCATATGCAGATACGACGTTCCTCACGAGTTCATCAGTGATCAGGGAACCCATTTTCAAGGAGAGTGTGAAGATCTATTCACCGAGTACAAGATTCAACATCATCGCTCCTCACCTTATCGCCCACAAACCAATGGGGCAGTTGAAGCAGCCAACAAGAATGTCAAGACCATCATCATGAAAATGACTACCAACTACAAGGACTGGCCCCAAAAGATGCATTTCGCATTGTGGGGATATCGAACTTCAATTCGCACTTCAACTGGTGCAACTCCGTTCTCATTGGTCTATGGAATGGAAGCAGTACAACCTATCGAGCTGGAGATACCTTCTCTAAGGATAGTCCTCGAAAGAAAAATCCTAGAAGCTGCATGGGTACAAGCAAGATATGACGAGCTAGTCATGCTCGATGAGCGTCGGCTTCAGGCCGCTCCCCATGTACAAGTCTATCAGCGCCGAGTGGCCAGACATTTCAACAAAAGGGTCAGAACCCGAATCATCAAGGAAGGTGAGCTTGTCCTGAAAGCCCTTCGCAAAAGCACCATGGACCCAAGGGGAAAATTCAAACCCAACTAAGCAGGCCCATACATTGTCAAGAAGATCCTCTCCGGGGGAGCAGTCGAACTAACAGACATCGATGGAAAAGAATTCAGATCTCTGACCAACCTCGATCAACTCAAGAAGTTATATGTCTAAGTTCCATGTTCAAATTCAAGAATCCAATTCAAAGTCCTGTAAGGTAGTCAGAACTACGTCCAGCCTGATTCCCTAACGGGACACGTAGACAACCTCATTTCGAGGCCCGACCACTTTAATACAAAAAAAATTCAAAATTTCCTCAATTAAGGGCATCCTAAAAATCAAATCAAATTTCAAAAAAATTGTTGTTGTCTTTATTCCAAATGTGCCAATTCAAAGCAAAGCATGTTCAAGCGGAATTTAACACAATAACTCTTTATTTGGCCCTAAGGCCTTCAAAGCCAATTCAAATACGAAGTCAGGATCAAGTGAAGCAAAGTTCAAAAGCCTTTTCACTTCCTAAACACATTTTCCAAACACTTCTTCCAAACACATTCCAAACACAATTCATTCCAATACAATTTCAAACACATTTAGCCTACAAAGATCTAGGGTCAGTCGACTATGCTCTCGAGTCTTGGCACCTTAAGTACTATCCCCTGGCTCCTCCCGCAATCAATCATCAATCTTCCCCTTGCCCAAGCGGCGGGAGAAGGAACTTGCAAGCCTTCCAAGACGAGAGGACGACGAACCTCCTTTGGACTCCGAATGGTCAAGCACCGGACGGGCCACACTCCCGTTCCCTTCCTCATAGTCAGTTGATGCAGGACGTCTAGCTCTAGAACCTCGGACTCTAGCTGGTCCAGTGAAAGAAATGTCCCTCTGGCTTAGACCTCTCATCCATACAATGTACCCCGCAGACAAAGTAATTGGCTTAGGTGGGAACTGGATACTCAAGAATGGTTTGGCGACCCAATACCGCCTCCAAACTTCAAGTCAATTTGCATTCATCACAACAGGTTTCGGGTTCTCTTCATTACAGTCCGGGATCTCCTGTTTCAAGCCATATTGTCTCATCACTCGAGCAGGCGAGTAGAAGACCAGCATAGTGAGGCTTGGCACCCTCAAAGCAGTAGAACAAGGGGCATGTCTCATAGCAGCAATTCCCCACCAAGGAACTACCCACCTTATACAAGATTCAATTCCAGAGAGTGCGCATCGCCACTCATCCAATGAAAGCCGGCCATACAACATGGGCCGCACAGTGAATCCCTTCCTATTGTAGCTCTCCATGTTCTCCGGTGGTGCCACCAGCATGAGCCTTTCCATAAGCCAAACCTTGGAAGGTACACAAGAAAGTGCATTTCAAAATTCAACATTCAAAATTCAAGTACAAGTACAAATTCAAAATACAAGAAGGCTCCAGATCCTTACTTGGAGTAATACCGGACTTCCCGACGGCAGAGAAGAGGGGTCCGACTTCAGCATGTCAAGGCCCATCAATGTTTCGCCAATCACGAGCGGCATTGGGTCCCGACCATTAGCAAACTGCTCTACAATCTCTATTAGGGAGGCATCACCATTGCCAAACCCTTGCTTCGAAAAGAGGAAGCGAGCAAATATGCAGAAACTCAAGGCTCTTAGGCGGAAAACTTTGGGAACATCAAGCCCAGCAAAGTAGGTGACAAAGAGGGACAAATCCACCCCTCTGCCATATACAACAACACTCAAAAGTGGGGGTTTCAAGCCCAAATACCTTTCAAAACTCAAGAAAAAGTGTTCTTCAACACTGGGCATGCATGGCTCCAGCATAATAGGCCACCCTAATATGACACTAAATTCCTCAGGGAGGGGACATACCTCATTATTTCCAAAGCGGAAGACATGATGATTTGGGTCCCAAGCCTCCAGAGCAGCAAGAATGAAGTCCAAATCCAATTTTACAAACCGGAAAGAGACGAGCACCCCAAGATGCATGCCATCAAGCTCCCTTTTCTCCAATTTGCCTAGCGAACCGAGCCACAAGTTCAAGGCATTTTCAAAGGACACAGCCATATTCTCTTTTTTTCGTGAGGAAGCAGTATGCAATGATAGCAGGGAAGGGTTGATGCAAGAAGTGATCCAACAACCTCCCTATTTATACAAAAGTCGGCTTGCACGATAGCCCACAGGCGCCAAGCCTGCGCCAGGCGCAGGGGCCTACACCAAAGGACGAGGCCACCGTCCTCTCTTATGGCTCCGAGTACACACTCTTTAGTGTTTCGGACAAGCAAAGTACAACCTCCATTATTCAAGATTCCAAAGCCGCAAGCCGCGCAATTTCTAGCAGTCTGGATCAACGCTTCGGGCAGATTTCGGGTCCATATTTTCAAAGATTCAGCATTCTAGTCCTAGATCGGCGTCCCAAGTCGAGTCTGCATATGCACAAACAAAAGTTGAATATACTTTGACTTGCGCTTTTCCTAACCAAAAAACCTCAGTCAAAGTGGGGGCTTATAGTGGGTATATACACCCGAAAAAATGGGTAAATTTTTTCAAATTTTTTGCAAAATTATCATGCATGCATAGACCTGGAAAACGGGTCGTTTGGATCGGATTCGGGTCGGGTCATTTCGGGTTATTTTTCTTGCGGGTCGGGTCCATTCGGGTTTCGGGTAACTTTGGTTTTTCATAATTGAGTCGGGTCTGGTTTCGGATCAGAATTTCGGATCAATATCGGATCGGGTAATATCGGATCGGGTCATAACGGATTGGGTCATATCGGATCGGGTTTTTAGGGTTATAATAATAAGAATAATATAAATAAAATAATAATATTAATATGATAAGGTAAAAAAAACTTGTATTTTAAACTAATTAGTAAATTTAAGTTGATAGGTTGATTTTCGGTTCGGATCGGTTCGGGTTGATTTAAATTTTACGGTTATTTTCGGTTCAGGTTAATTCGGTTTCGGGTGAATATCGGTTCGGGTATTTTGGGTCGGGTCGTTCGGGTATCGGGTCAATTCAGGTCAAATCTCTTTCCGGTCGGTTTCGGTTACGGGTCGGTTCTGTTTGGTTTTCGGGTTAATTTCGGGTCGTCGTTTCGGATCGATTTCGGGTTACGGGTCGGATCAATCGGGTCGGTTTTTCGGGTCCGGGTCAATTTTCAAGGCACACACAACGCATACAATTCCAAGCATTCAAACATACAAAAGCCAATCTTCAAAAATTTCAAGCCAATTCAAGTTCAAAGCCATAAAACCATACAAAAATTCAAGTTTCAATCCATACAAATACAATACAACCCAGCCTATAAAAAATCTACCCAGGCAAGCTGGAACTCGCTACCATGCAGGGTCAGTCTGAGTCATCATCAACAGTGACATCAACCAAAGGCGCCTTGTCCTTGTTCCGCCTCCTAAGGCGCTCCAGCTCTTGATCCAACTCCGTCCCAGGGGTACTAGGATCCTGCTCTGAGATACGAAGTGTGCTAGGAGAGGGATGAACTCCCTGCTGAGGAGAGGAATACTGATAAGGCGGAGGCATCGCCATATACTGGTACGAGGCAAACATCTGAGCATGGCGCATCCTCTCATCTCCGCATAGTAAGCCCATGAATCTGCACCCCAAGGCTGAGGACCACTCCCTCCGAAGTACTAACCAAGGGAAGAAACAAGGGGCCGTGAGCTGCCTGCACCTCCAAACGAATGCCTGGTAGAATCCACATGTACAAAAGGGGAAGCTCCCCGCTCAGCATCAGAATGCCTCTGATGGGCATCAGCACCGGACCCCTGTCCCAGCTCCAAGCTCGGCCCCTCCTGCCTCAAGGACGTCTCCACATGGGGCTCCCTGTCAACGGACCCTCTACGGTCTCGACAGCGCTCCTATACAAAATACAAGTTCAAGAATCAACATCCAAGTTCGAACTTCTAGAATACAAATTTCAAGATCAAGTAAGGCACCTCTCTGTTCCGGCCAGAAAGCTTCCGGGTCAGCTTAGCACACTGCCTCTTCCAGGAATCAATCAAGAGCATCCAGCGACGCACTCTCGCCCGAGGGGCCTGCATACAAAATTCAAGATCAATTCCCACATACAAGATTACAAACAGTTTCAAGGAAATGCAACAGTACTTACAGCGGCATAATGCTCAGGTACGGCATCATATGATTTCCGGTGCGGAGGAGAAGCTACAGGGATGGTCTCCACCACCTCTTCCCCGTCCGAGTTCTCATAGCGGAGGATCCTATCAGCATGGGGAATGTCCTCAAGATCAACCTCTTCCTCCTACATACAATCATGCAATCAATACAAGAATACAAGATACAAGGTTCAAAGCTCACCGGCAGTACGAAGCGTACTGGTAGAGCCAGCCTCCTCAAGAAGTCGTCATAGCTACCCTTCCTATGTACAAAATCCCTCCAAGAACGGCAGACAACATCGCCCCTAGCCTCCGCATAGAGCCGGGCAAGCTCTTCATCCGACGCCAGGATGGACCCCGGTGGGTCCTTGGGGAGAAGTCTATCCCCCGAATTGTGCTGAAGGTACACTCACTCCCCTAGATACCACATGTGGCGGTACACCCCTGGAAGAAAAACCCGCCGCCCAGACAGGAAATGGGCACGAGCAGCCGAGGCAGGTACAAGCGCGTTGGCAAAAGGACGCCATACCACTTGCAAAGCAGACAACTCAGGCAACAATACAAATACAAATACAAGAGAGCAAAACAGTACAAAAGATTACCTCGATAGTAGGTAGAACTCTCCAAGCTCTGCGAGAGGCCGCCAGAGGCACCCTAGCACGCACCGCTCCTATCCAAGAGGCATCATACGGGTAAGCCGCATCTCTAGTACGCTCCGGCGCTAAAGTCGGAAAGTGCTCATATATCCAAATCTTTCAAGAAGCACGCAAAACATCAGTCAAGTTCAAATACAAACATACAAAAACAACATACAAAGTACATGGAGTCTTAAATACCTCCAGCACACTCCACAAAGTAGCCATGCTCGGGTCCCTCCCCGGCGCAGTCCGGGAGGCCTGCTTCATCTCATACAAGAGGTGGTTATATGCCAAACCACCCCAGTTGTAGCTCGAAACAGCTCTCAAGTCCCGCAGAACGGACAAGAATTTGATATGCACCCAACTGTTCCTACTCGGGGCCATCACTCTGCTCACTAAAGCTAGGAGGAAGAGCCTAACCCTCTGCTCCGCAGACACACACACACCGCAGATAGCATCCACGATCACCATCACAGAAGCATGGGTTTCGTCCTCCGACAAGTTAACAACAGGGCCGAGCAAGTCCCTCGCAGCGGCCGAGCGCCACGTCAGCTCTGGATCAAAGGTCACATTCCTCTCAGAAAAACGAAGACCCGTAATCATAGAAAACTCAAATGGGGTAATGGTGATCTCCCCCCATGCCATGTGGAAAGTGTTGGTGGTATCCCACCATCTCTCCAACAAAGCCCACAGCCGGGGTTTGATCCCCGTTCTCCTCGGAGTACCTCCCATGGTACGCCAGAAGTCAGCCAGGCCAGTCTGTGACCAAATCTCCATGGCCTCCTCATCAGCACGAAGAGCTTTAAAGGCCCTCTGAACCTCCGTCAAGGACCAGAAAGTACGAAACGGCTTCCCATCAGCCTAAAGGTGAACGAGTTAGCTCAAAGCCTATACTGAAGGAAATAATGCCCTTGGTCCAAGTATGCATTCTATGTTAAGTCTAATAAATGCGGTTCAGTATTAATTAACAAGTTAATAATTCAGTGAGATCAAGTGAGCTGAATGCCTAACTAGAGGCCGCTTCAGTTCAAGTGGAATTAATGATATTAATCCACAGCTTACTCTTGACTGAACCCGTAGGGTCACACAAATAGTACGTAAACGGATCAAGTATTTAATGACATTAAATACTCTATCTATGGATATTCGGAATCGATGGATCTTGGTTTCAGTGGGAGCTGAGATCGTCACAAGCAAGAAATGAATACTCCGGAAACGATGATATTGCCGGAAACGGAAATATGGATCGTATCGGAAATATAAATATTATCCAAGTCGTAGATGTTGCCGGAAACGGAAACATGGTACGTATCGGAAAATATTATCGGAAATGGAAATATTGCCGGAATCAGAAATATTGCCGGAAACAGAAATATTGTCAGAATCGGAAATATTATCGGAATCGGTAAATAATTCTGGAAACGGAAATATTAAATATTTGTTTGAAACGGAAATTAATTCCGGAATCGGAAATATTAAATATTGTTCGTATCGGAAATGAATTCCGGAATCGGGAATTTAATCGGAAGCGTATCGTACGAATTAGCATCGGACGAAGGCCCGCTAGACGAAGGCCCAGCACGAAGCCAGGCCATCGCCCAGCGAGCCGCACGCACCAACGCACGCCTCGACCAGGCCCAGCGCAAGGCCAGGCCCAGCCAAGGGCGCGCGCGCGCGAGAGCACAGCAGCGTGGGCTGTGCGCCTGTCGTGGGCCGCAAGGCTTGCGCGGGTGCACGACTCGTGCAATTCTTGTGCGGCAAATCCTAATCCTATTAGGATTTGTGCAAAGATTAAATCCTAATCCTATTAGATTGGTTTTGTTATTTAGAGTCCTAATAGAGTTCTAACTAGCAAATCCACATCCTAGTAGGATTACAATTCCTTTTCCATACTCCTATAAATAGGTGCCTAGGGTCACAATTTACGGTACGATTGAAGTATTCAATGGGTAAGTTTTTGAAATAAAAATCAGCCATACACTTGCAAACACTAGCAGAAATTCCTAAGCACCTTAAGGGCGATTCTAGTTGGTCTAACTTGAGGCGGATCCGGACGTACTGTGGACTATCTACGGAGGGACGACATTTGGAGTCCTAAAGACTTGTTCTTGTTCGGTTCGGGCGCAGCTAGGGAAGGCACGCTACAACATGTATGCATCTATTCTATGCTAAATGATTATGTGTAAATAATATGCTTTCCTGGCTATATGGTTTTTTCCGCATGACTTATGAATTGTCATATGTATCATAACCTAACAGTGGTATCACGAGCCTCTTATTATTTTCATAATCTAAATTGCATAAACATGGTTAAATATTACAAATTTGCAAGAATTAAAGGGGTGATTAATTTTCGTAATTGTTAATTAATTGCAAATTGCGTTTATTTAATTATACGTATGCAGTTTTTCGGCAGTTTCTTCGTTACTCATCCAAATCGAGTGATTTTTGTGTCAATTCCGCATGTAAAAGGCATTCTAAAATTTTGACAAAAATAATTTTTTTCGGCCGAACCCAGAATTCTCAAATTCGAAGCCTAACTATGACTTTTCGGAGGTTTTAGTTTTTCGAATGCAAAATTTCGTAAATTTAAGATTTTAAATTAAATATTTGCGATTCTTGTTGATAAATCTTGAATTTTTGATTGACCTACTGTATATGTTTAACAAGTTTGAATGCCTATCCTTGTTAATTATGCAATCTAATTCGTAATTATGATTAATTTGTTGAAAATTGGAATAATTTAGAATTAATTTGATTTTCATAATTAGTTATAATTTAATTCGATACCTATGATTAAAAACCACCATAAAAATTGTAAATTTATGTTAAATTTTAATTTTTTATGACCTAGACTTGAATCCGTGTCAATCGGAAATCAATTAAATAATAAATTTTCGATTTTTGCCCTAAAATTATGAAATTAATATGATTTATTAATTTGTCATTAATTTTGAAAATAAAATTTTAATTTTTATGTGATTCGCTCATATAACTTGCACGCACAAAGCAATGGACGCTACGTGTTACCCTTAAGGGGTGTTGTATAGTGCGGGCATGCGACGACGAGCAAGGGAGCTCGTCGCCCATGCGGTACGAATGCAGCGAGCAAGGGCATAATGCACGAGCACAAGGCAGCAGCCCTGCCTTGTGTCGTGGGCTGTGTGCGATGGGCGCATGGGCAAGGGCGAGAGCAAGGCACGAGCAGTTGCGTGTGGGCAGCAAGCGAGCTGCGCCACAGCGCGCACTGCCTCGCGCAATCGTGCGACGAGCGTTGCGCCCAGCGATGGTGAGCAGCGTGCTTGTTGCGACGAGCGCTGGCGCGCGCCTTGCGATGGTGAGGAGCAACGATGCGACGCAGCGCATGGGCTGCGCGCACATGTCCAGCGATGGCTGTGTGCGTGTGGCCCATGGTTGTGCGTTGCGTGGGGTTGTTGCGTTACGATTAGATCGTTTTAAAATTTTAATTTGAAATTTTCAGTTTACGTAATTTTATTTAATTTTAAAATTAATGATTTAAATTATTTTCTTGGATTTTAATTTTGAATATTGTAATTATAATAAATTTTATTTATTCTAATTATTTTACTAAAATTAAAATCATGAATTAATTTAAATACGACTGAAAATAAATTAAATTTGTGGATTCAATTATAAATTTATATGAGCTTTAAATTTTAATTAAATTTGTATGTTTCCGGTTAGACTAGAAATACATTTTTATGTTTAAAATTAGTAAAGCATATGAATCTATTGGTTTAAGTGTGAGCCCTTTTAGTCATAAACTCTTGATTAGGTCTACAAATCCTTAAGGTTAAAACAACTTGATTAGAATTAATAAGGACTGAATAATTGATAGATTATTGGTGCCCTTGATTAATTGTTGCAAATGTTTATGTGATGCATAATGTGTTTTACTAACCAGCTATGTGGGCCATTCATGATAATGAATGGGTGAATGGTATATATTGTATATGTACTGTTTTGCAGGTTATGAAGTGACTAGTATGGCCCAAATAGGATAGAAAATATGGTCTGCGTACCATTAATTTGAATGTAATTGGTCTAAAGTACCAAAATTGTTTTTCAATTCAAATATGGTCTGCGTACCATCAAATAGTTGTAATTAGTACGTTTTAATTATAGGTTATCCTATTTGAAGAAAATGGTGCCTCCCACGGAGATTTTCAAGACGGACTTTGAGGTTGAAGCTTCAAGATGAAGTCGGGCCATACTAGATCACATTTATCTTATGCATGTTTTAAGTTATTTATTGCTTTTAAATATGTCTTAAATATGCATGAGATCAAAGCTTGATTATGTTGCATGATTAAGGATTTTAGTTCACTTAAAATCTAACCAACATAGTAAGAGCCTTAAATTCCAAACATAAAAATTGAGTTAAAAGGTGCCCTGCCAAAATATACACTTGCTTGGATATCCTTACATCAATCTAGTAATAGTTTTCGCTAAGTGAGGTGTTACTTATTGGTCCTAAAGGGGCAAGGTACACAAACAATTGTGAGTACATTTTAGTTTTGGTGAAACTCAACGATATAAGTAAGGAGTCCTTTTATGTCGTGGCAAAATCGATAGGTTTACCTAATAAGTTCTTAGACGTGCCTATCAACCAAGAGTAGTTTCTAGACTATTAGCAAAAGGTTTTTGCTTACCTAAGATGTTTTAGGATTAAGTCGACAAACTGTGCTTAATTCTTCAATGATTTTAGGATCTTGGAATCATTTTATTCACACCTGCCGGAACACATAACTTGAATAAAATGCTTAATGAACATTGAATTATGCATGAATTTAAGTTTATTAAGAGAAACTGTGAATGGTTATTTATTTGTTTATTCTTTTCAATTGTAGTTTTAACTATGGCAAACAACAATTCATTCAACATTCGATCAATTCTCGAAAAGGAGAAGTTGAGCGGGAAAAACTTCCTTGACTGGCAAAGGAACTTGCAAATAGTTCTTATGCAGGAAGAAAAGGAGTATGTCCTGGAAGAGGCGATGCCCGAAGCCGCAGGCGACGGGGTCACTCAGGCAGCCCTCAATCGTTGGATTGATGCCAACAAGGATGTGAAATGTCTAATGCTCGCCACCATGAGTGCAGATCTGCAGAAAACGTTCATCAACTCAGATGCTTTCACAATCATCAGTGAGTTGAAGAACATGTTCCAAGATCTGGCTCGAGTCGAAAGATTCGAGACTCATAGGCAAATTCTTGAGACCAAGCTTAAGAAAGGCGATCCCGTAAGTCCACATGTTCTCAAAATGACTGGACTCATTGAGAATATGAGTCGGATGGATCAGCAATTCTCTCAGGAAATGGCTGTAGACACCATCCTCCATTCTCTTCATAACGGGTATGATCAGTTTAAACTGAACTACAATATGAATAGTCTGAACAAAACGCTCACTGAGCTTCACGGTATGCTGAAAACCGTTGAAAAGACGCTCAAAAGTGATAAGCAAGATGTGCTTATGGTGCGTGGGGGCAAGTTCAAGAAATCTGGAAAGAAGAGGAATGCTAAGAAAGGTGGCAACAAGGCCAGCCCAACTAAGCAAACTGGCGCCAAGTCTGAAAAGAGGAAGGCCAGTCAACCCACTTCTGAATCCGAATGCTTCTACTGCAAGAAGAAGGGGCATTGGAAGAGAGATTGCTTGAAACTAAAGGAAGATCAGAAGAACGGAACAGTCGTTCCATCTTCAGGTATTTTCGTTATAGACTGTATACTTGCTAATTCAACTTCTTGGGTATTAGATACAGGTTGTGGCTCACACTTATGTTCCAATCCACAGGGACTAAGAAGAAGTAGAAAGTTAAGCAAGGGTGAAGTCGACCTAGGAGTGGGAAATGGAGCACGGATTGCTGCATTAGCTGTAGGAACTTATTATTTGTCGTTGCCCTCCGGGCTAGTTTTGGAACTGGAAGAATGTTTCCATGTTCCAAGTCTTACTAAAAACATCATTTCAGTTTCTTGCTTAGATGCTAAGGGATTTTCCTTTTTAATAAAAGACAATAGTTGTTCGTTTTATTTGAAAGAGATGTTTTATGGATCTGCTAGATTAGTCAATGGACTTTATTTATTAGATCACGACAAACAAGTTTATAACATAAATACCAAAAAGGCCAAAAAGGATGATTCAGATCTCATCTATCTGTTGCATTGTCGATTAGGCCATATAAACTTGAAACGCTTAGAAAGACTTCAAAAGGAAGGAATTCTAGAACCATTTGACTTAGAGGATTATGGTAAATGCGAATCATGTTTACTTGGCAAAATGACAAAGCAACCTTTCTCTAAAGTTGGAGAACGAGCAACTGAACTATTGGGTTTAATCCATACAGATGTATGTGGACCAATGAGTACAAATGCTAGAGGTGGTTTCATCTACTTTATCACTTTCACTCATGACTTCAGTAGATATGGTTATGTCTACCTAATGAAGCATAAGTCTGAATCCTTTGACAAATTTAAGGAATTTCAGAGTGAAGTAGAGAATCAATTAGGCAAGAAGATTAAGGCACTGCGGTCTGATAGAGGCGGTGAATATCTGAGCTATGAATTTGATGACCATCTGAAAGAATGTGGAATTCTATCAGAATTGACTCCTCCTGGAACACCACAATGGAACGGTGTGTCGGAACGGAAGAACAGAACCTTGCTAGACATGGTCAGGTCAATGATGGGTCAGGCCGAACTTCCATTAGAATTTTGGGGACATGCACTAAATACAGCTGCACTCACTATAAATAGAGCTCCGTCTAAAGCTGTCGAAAAGACTCCATATGAGTTATGGTTTGGAAAGCCTCCAAATGTGTCTTT
Organism: Spinacia oleracea; assembly: GCF_020520425.1. Taxonomy (NCBI): domain Eukaryota; kingdom Viridiplantae; phylum Streptophyta; class Magnoliopsida; order Caryophyllales; family Amaranthaceae; genus Spinacia; species Spinacia oleracea. Next base: position 52,464,846 of record NC_079489.1, on the reverse strand, counting down.
TCTTAAGATTTGGGGATGTGAAGTATACGTCAACGATTAATTTCAGACAAACTTCATCCGAAATCCGACAAATGTATCCTTGTGGGCTATCCAAAGGAAACAAAGGGGTATTACTTCTACAATACATCTGAGAACAAGGTGTTTGTTGCTCGAGATGGTGTCTTTTTGGAGAAAGATCACATTTCCAAAATGAGAAGTGGGAGAAAAGTAGACCTCGAAGAAATTCGAGTCGAACAACAAACTCTAGAGAATGCTCAAGATGACATTCAGGATGAAACTCAGAGATCTTTAGAAGTATCTGGTGAGAATCATGGTCAATCTAGAAATGTTACCCCGCGTAGATCGCAAAGATATAGATCTCAACCGGAAAGGTACTTAGGTATTTTGACGAACGAGAGCTATGACGTTCTATTACTTGAAAGTGATGAACCTGCGACTTACAAACAAGCTATGACGAGCCCTAGCTCCAAGCAATGGCAAGAAGCCATGCAATCTGAATTAGACTCCATGTCTGAAAACCAAGTATGGGATTTGGTCGATTTGCCAGATGGCTACCAAGCCATTGGAAGCAAATGGGTTTTCAAACTGAAAAAGGACAAGGATGGGAAACTTGAAGTTTTCAAAGCTAGATTGGTTGCAAAAGGTTACAGGCAAGTCCACGGTGTGGATTACGATGAAACCTTTTCACCTGTTGCAATGCTAAAGTCTATTCAGATAATGTTAGCAATCGCTGCATATTACGATTACGAAATATGGCAGATGGATGTCAAAACCGCTTTCTTAAACGGCGTTTTAACAGAAACTGTGTTTATGACACAGCCTGAAGGTTTGAGGATCCAAAGAATGCTAAAAAGGTATGCAAGCTAAAGAAATCAATCTATGGATTGAAGCAGGCATCAAGGAGCTGGAATATACGTTTTGATGAAGCAGTCAGTGACTTTGGTTTCATCAAGAACGCAGACGAATCTTGTGTATACAAGAAGGTCAGTGGGAGCAAAATTGCTTTTCTAGTATTATATGTCAACGACATATTACTTATCGGAAATGACATTCCTATGTTGAACTCTGTCAAGATTTGGCTTGGGAAATGTTTTTCGATGAAGGATCTAGGAGAAGCACAGTACATATTGGGCATCAAGATTTACAGAGATAGATCTAAAAGGATGATTGGACTTAGTCAAAGCACTTATATCAATAAGGTGCTTGATAGGTTCAAGATGGCAGACTCCAAGCGAGGCTACCTACCCATGTCTCATGGAATAACTCTAAGCAAGACTCAGTGCCCAAAAACACTTGATGAGCGTAGAGGAATGAATGGGATTCCATATGCATCATTGATTGGTTCAATAATGTATGCTATGATATGTACACGCTCGGATGTTGCGTACGCACTCAATGCTACGAGCAGATACCAGTCAGACCCAGGAGAGGCGCATTGGACTGCTGCCAAGAATATTCTGAAGTACGTGAAAAGGCACAAAGATGACTTCCTGGTCTATGGTGGAGATGATGAATTAATTGTTAAAGGCTATACAGACGCAAGTTTCCAAACCGACAAAGATGATTTCAGATCACAGTCTGGGTTTGTCTTCTGCCTCAACGGAGGTGCAGTAAGCTGGAAAAGTGCTAAGCAAAGCACCATTGCGGATTCTACAACTGAAGCAGAGTACATTGCTGCACATGAAGCAGCAAAGGAAGCTATATGGCTAAGGAAGTTCATAGGCGAACTTGGTGTTGTCCCCTCCATTAAAGGACCAATAGCCCTGTATTGTGATAATAACGGAGCTATTGCACAGGCAAAGGAGCCTAGACACCACCAGAGAGTCAAGCATGTACTTCGTAGATTTCACCTTCTACGAGAGTTCGTTGAAAGAAAAGAAGTCGAGATAAGCAAGATTGGAACTGATGACAACATATCAGATCCATTGACTAAACCTCTGCCGCAGGCGAAGCACAACTCGCACACTGCAGGTATGGGAATCAAGCATAATGGAGAATGGCTTTGATATCCTTGTTTAATGTTTTAAATTTTTAGAGTTTAAATCTTTGTAAAACATTATTGGTTAATCATTCACAATAAATGAATAGAATTCATTTTTCCATTTAATTTGTGGTTTATTAAATGATGAGTCCCTTCAATTTGACGATATATTCAAGATAGACTGTCAGGACCAGTCCTGTGACTAAGAAATGTCTATCAAGTGAACTTGAATGTCAAAGGTTGAAAATGGTCCCTAGTCGGAGTTTTCTATAAAATTGGACGAATAGAAAACGTTAGACGACTAGAATGCAAGATGACTAGTAGTTCTGTTTCTTGAACTATGTGGACATGGCAATGTCATAATCATTTGCATAGATACTTACTTTGGGAAGACTAGTATTGGACAGACCTATGAAACTTTACTGTAAGAGATGAAAATCTGTCATAAGTAAATTTCATTAAAATTATTAGACACTAAATCCTCAATACCTGAGTGATTTGAGATTACTTGTTTGAGAACTGGTTGCTTTGACGTTAACCAACCGTCGCACCGTAAAAGGAGGCTATAAAGGCAACGCTCAGGTAATCACCTATCAAACGAAGTCTAATCTTAAGATCGCAAGATTGGGATTGTCCTCCCATAAATCGGGATGAGATGCTTAAAAGTTGTACAAGGCCACTCGGAGAGCTAGAAACTGTGAAATGCATGGTCGTGCTCGGATGAATCATAGGCTATGATTATCTGTTTATTTGATCAGTTGAACTCTGAAACCGAGAAACACCTCTGGACATAATAAGGATTACAACTCTTACCTTATGTTCAAGAGCAAGCATCGAGCGACAAAGGAATTAGGAAATGCACACTTGTCCCTAAGGACAAGTGGGAGACTGAAGGAAATAATGCCCTTATTCCAAGTATGCATTCTATGTTAAGTCTAATAAATGCGGTTCAGTATTAATTAACAAGTTAATAATTCAGTGAGATCAAGTGAGCTGAATGCCTAGCTAGAGGCCGCTTCAGTTCAAGTGGAATTAATGATATTAATCCACAGCTTACTCTTGACTGAACCCGTAGGGTCACACAAATAGTACGTAAACGGATCAAGTATTTAATGACATTAAATACTCTATCTATGGATATTCGGAATCGACGGATCTTGGTTTCAGTGGGAGCTGAGATCGTCACAAGCAAGAAATGAATACTCCGGAAACGATGATATTGCCGGAAACGGAAATATGGATCGTATCGGAAATATAAATATTATCCAAGTCGTAGATGTTGCCGGAAACGGAAACATGGTACGTATCGGAAAATATTATCGGAAATGGAAATATTGCCGGAATCGGAAATATTGCCGGAAACGGAAATATTGTCAGAATCGGAAATATTATCGGAATCAGAAAATAATTCCGGAAACGGAAATATTAAATATTTGTTCCAAACGGAAATTAATTCCGGAATCGGAAATATTAAATATTGTTCGTATCGGAATTGAATTCCGGAATCGGAAATATTAAATATTGTTCGTATCGGAAATGAATTCCGGAATCGGGAATTTAATCGGAAGCCTATCGTACAAATTAGCATCAGACGAAGGCCCGCTAGACGAAGGCCCAGCACGAAGCCAGGCCATCGCCCAGCGAGCCGCACGCACCAACGCACGCCTCGACCAGGCCCAGCGCAAGGCCAGGCCCAACCAAGGGCGCGCGCGCGCGAGAGCACAGCAGCGTGGGCTGTGCGCCTGTCGTGGGCCGCAAGGCTTGCGCGGGTGCACGGCTCGTGCAATGCTTGTGCGGGAAATCCTAATCCTATTAGGATTTGTGCAAAGATTAAATCCTAATCCTATTAGATTGGTTTTGTTATTTAGAGTCCTAATAAAGTTCTAACTAGAAAATCCACATCCTAGTAGGATTACAATTCCTTTTCCATACTCCTATAAATAGGTGCCTAGGGTCACAATTTACGGTACGATTGAAGTATTCAAAGGGTAAGTTTTTGAAATAAAAATCAGCCATACACTTGCAAACACTAGCCGAAATTCCTAAGTACCTTAAGGGCGATTCTAGTTGGTCTAACTTGAGGCGGATCCGGACGTACTGTGGACTATCTACGGAGGGACGACATTTGGAGTCCTAAAGACTTGTTCTTGTTCGGTTCGGGCGCAGCTAGGGAAGGCACGCTACAACATGTATGCATCTATTCTATGCTAAATGATTATGTGTAAATAATATGCTTTCCTGGCTATATGGTTTTTTCCGCATGATTTATGATTTGTCATATGTATCATAACCTAACATATACAAGTACAAAATACAAACTCAAAACACAGTACAAGACTCACCAAACCAGCGTAAGGCCGCTGAGACAAGTGTCACTCTGGCCGAAACACCAGGTCGGAAGGATTCCAACCAGTACCAGCAAAAGTGATCGCATCTCGGGGAACCATACCCCCATCTGGCGCATTTATTGCAGCCGCTTCATCATCCGAAGCATCCTCCTCAGCAGCTCGAACCGCCGACGATTCGGCGAGCTTCCTCCGAGTGTGACAAGGCATACTAAATCAAGGGGAGTACAAAGTGTAAAAACTCTAAACTGGGGGCTATCCTATACTAGCTTATGCAAAGTAAATTCAAAACAAATTCCCAATGGACCTCTAGTTCAAGGTACAAGTTCAACACCAACGCCTAGGCTACCCACGCCGAAGTAGGTATACAAGTTCTACACCAACGCCTAGGCTACCCACGCCGAAGGAGGTATACAAGTTCAACACCAACGCCTAGGCTACCCATGCCGAAGCCAGCATTTCAAAACTCTACAAAACAACACCCAGGCATCCTAGCCTATTTCTCTACCTGAGACCTCGCTAGGTCACCAGTGAGGCTACTATCTACAAATACCAGGTACAACATTCAAGAAAATTTTCAAAAGTTCAAAACTACAAGTTCCATCAGTTCAAGTTCGAGTGGCTATCAAACAATTTTCTACAAGATTCAAGAAGCTTAAGCATGCAAGCATCATTTCAAAGTATGAGAAAATCAAAACTACATACAATCCTAGAGTTATTTCATAAGCAAAACATGAAAAACTTACATGGACAAGGCAAGACCAAGACCAAGGGAAGACAATTCGACCTTTGAGAGAGAAAGAGAGCAAGAAAGAAAGAGATTGCTCCTCTAATGGCACGGCAAGGGGCGCTTATATAGCGCAGCCCCGCGCCGAACGCAGGCCCAGCGCCCAGCGCTGCCTGCTGCATGCGCGAATCTTCAGCGCGCGTTGTCTCACGTGCTGATTGCACGTCCTTTGCTGCTACGTGTGAGGGGGTCGAAAAAGCACGAGGCTAATGCGTGACCTCGTCCCTCGTGGGTGTGACGTTTCTTTTTGTCAAATCAAGTGTAATTGGATTTTCTGTGAGTTTACACCCAATTGACTAGTAATATAGGAGTCGCCATTCAGTTTTAACGACAATGAGAAAAACTGACAAAACCCGGTTATCGTGACATAAAGGGAGTGCAATTATGTTTGACCACGACGGCCATAGGTTCCCTTGTGATCCCTGGTGTGGGGATCTCTCAACATACACCCGCAAGGTAGAGATTGAGGGTTCGGGGGACTGTAACTACCAAGAGGAGTACTCGCTCGTCGATAACTCCAGAGGCAGGATATCCTTACTAGCTCAGCATAAATAATTGAAGGGACATGCGTTAACTATTAAACTAATCTGAGTTGATTTTAACAATATGCAACATATAATACTAGATCGATCGCGATTATCTGATTTAGATTGTTTTAAGGGACCTAGCATGATAATCCAATTTCCCAAAATATTATCTTTATTAGGCGTGATAGAAAAATCAGATTTAATTAGTTTAACAGTTTATAAAAGGGTGAGGAAAGCAATTAAATCATGCAAAGGGACACATTACGACGCACCCTTGAGAGGTGCGTCACGGTTCTCAGAAAACTAACCACTTTGACTTTGCTATTTCTCCTTTTATTTAACGAATCTCAAATTACAGGACATGATACGTTTTGTTCTATTTTTGGATCGATTGCGACAGAACGCGTGATCAATTTCGCAGCGTGAGGCTTAGGCTTAGGGGTTGGAGTCAATACTCAGAATATGAATTGTGTGTGTTCCTTTCACATCGAATTTGGGGCTATATTTATAGAGAAGAGTTCGTGGAAAGATAGAATTGTAGAGCTCTAATCCAAGAAGAATTAGGAGAGAACACGTCCCAGGTATTTTCAGCGCCCAGGGCTGGGCGTCGAAGATTTCGGCGCCCAGAGCCAGGCGTTGAAAATAGGGTTTGGGCCGTTTTCTTTGTCAGATTCGGACTCTTAGAATCCGGAGTGTTCAAGACTTGTTCGAGTCTTTTAGTGCGTATTAACTTTATGTCGGGATGCGCCTGGGCCCGTTACGAACTCTAGGCTCGTTAGGATTTTGATTAATACGTAACTCTTATTTCCGAATCCTATTAGGAATAGGATTCTCGCGGTTTTCTATCTCATTTAGGATTTATGTTGGAGTGCAACACCTAATTCCGATAGGTTTCTATCTTTTATGACTTGCCACTTTTAACAACTACCCATTACGGCAGTTACTATTTTTAGCATGTTTCCATAAATAGCAGGTTTCGGGTGAAATGAAAAGGGTGATTGAGATTCGTTATTTTATAGGAGATGCGTTGCCAAGTGGAGATTTATATTCTCATCATCTAACCTTCCCTTCTGGGAATGGGGACAAAAGTAGGTGTCTACAGTTAGCCCCCACTTTGACTGAGTCTCGAGATGAGACGATGGTCAAAGTACTGGACGGAGTGCGTCACACAAGCCATAGTGTATGTGACTTGTTTTGCGAGGGTCTCACGAGCCCCCGAGTGATAACATTTGACTTAAGGGTCATCACTTGAAGTGTCGACATATCCCTCACGTGTCATTGGGATTTGTCAACGGATAGTATAGAAACTCCCTCACTTTGTCATTGGAAGTATCTAAAGATGCGTAGAAACTCCCTCACTTTGTCATTGGAAGTAGCTATAGATGATTTCAAAATCAAAGATATAAAGTGTAATCGGGCCTGGCCAAGCCCAATCACGAGGTAAAATGTTTTTAAAGATTCTCATTTTCAGGGTTAGCTAAACGAGAAAACCCCCTTGTTTTTATAGGACGTAAAACGAAGGAAAATCCAGCACATCGTTCTTTTTTGGAAAAACGGAAAACCAATCCTTTAATTTTTGGAAAAAAGGAAAACTACTCACATCGTTCTTTTTTGGAAAAACGGAAAACCAATCCTTTAATTTTTGGAAAAAAGGAAAACTACTCACATCGTTCTTTTATGGACGAACCTGTTTTGAAGTTTGTTTTTTTTTTTTGAAAATAAGGACCTAAGCGGTTTGTGACGTAGACCCCGCCGGCTAAAGATGGGCGAGCCTGCTTTTGTTTTTTGAAGAATTTATTTTCTTTCGAGGGATGCTCGGATTTAGTTGCAACCTGAATGTGGGTTGACAACGTGCTTAGACGGACCATTGTCTCGTGGTCATCATCTTTCATGGTTTTGAGCTAGCCTTTACGGCTCAATTTTGCCACTACTTGGGTCCTTGATTAGGGGACTATGTATAAGTATCAACGGCGACCTTTGTCTTGAGGTCGTAAACCGGTTTTATTTTTTGAGACATCCAAACACGGGACTTCGTACAGCGTAGTCTGGGAATATTGTTTTAACTTTGCATAATATATATATTTTCCTTCGAGCCCCCAAGCACTCGTGCTTGACGGTCATTTTTTGTCAAAGAGGTTCCTTGGGGATACGCATTCTGTAATGTCCTTGATCGTGTTTGGGATTGTGCTCGTAAGTGCGAGCGACCATTGTAATGGTGTGCTACTCTTAACAAAGCCGTGAGGTGCGACTTTCAGTAAAGAAATCGGTAATTTTCAAGTCGAATGAATATGGCAGGGCCCTATAGAAGTCAGAGCTGTTTTTTGGGTCTGGGTTCATTTTCGGCGCCCAGGCCTGGGCGTTAAAAATAACTCACGCCCAGGTGGGGCGTTGAAAATGTTGTTTGGGCTGGTCTTTTGATGACACAGTTGGCCTCTTTTTTACTTGGAAATTCTATGTATTCTCTTCTCTTTTGTTTTTCTTTATTTTTAGAACGTGATGATTTTCTCGAGAAGCCGTAGCCGATTGGTGGACTACGGTGCTTGTCTCTTTGGGGAGATTATTTTAAGGAACTGTTGCTCTTAAGGCGTACAGTTATTGCAATAGTTAGGCGAGTCTATATGGCCCGAGGAACATACCTTGAGACGTAAGACTTTGACCGCTCTTGTTGTTGTATATTTTTCCTTTTGAACGCGTTCGTGAATGTTCGATACTTAGAATGATGATATGTATGTGCGAATGAGCGTTCATAGAATGGCCGTTGCGTGCGGTCCATTAATCGGTTTGCTTGAATCAATTTTTTTTTTGAGCAATGACTGATTTTGAATAGTTTGCTTAGAAGCTTTGGTAGGGTTCATGCCCATTCATGAAGTGGGCTCAAACATCGTGCCCTTTCGATTGTTCAAACATTTGTTTCGAGATTTTTTTTTATTTTGCTATGGTTGTTTCGTAGCTTGGAGCCCCCAAGTATGCATGTTGGGATGCTTCCTTTTGGCGTACGATTTTTGTAGGTTCTTTCGAGAAAGATGCCTTGGGGTTCCGCTCGTGTAGGTGCGAGCTATCCCTTCCGTGGTAGGTAATGTTTTGCTACCTTTAATCCTTGATGTAGAAGTCGTGTGGTTTGCATTTTGAATTTGGGCGATAGGTAGTCTTTGCCTCTTTTACACATGCTCTTGGTTGTGTCTGCATTAGTGCAATATGCCTTACTCTTTTTTTTTTTTTTACTTGTACCGTGGGATGGTTGAACTTACGGTGCGACGTAGGCTTGTGTGGCCTAACAGCGTGTCTTAGAACATTCCTCCAGATGTTGGGATATCATTATTTTATGCATTTGAGTACTTCATCACGCCTCGTTCAGGTGCTCGAACAAGTGTAGCACCTTCTGCGTGGCTGTGCACGACCTATTACTTCGTTCGATGCGAGGATTCATAGATGTTTCTTTCTTGTTTTTGTATCTGGGCAAAATTTGGCAGCCAAGAGAATCAGCGCCCAGGCTGGGGCGTTAAAGATATCGGCGCCCAGCTCTGGGCGTTGAAAATGATTTCTGGGCAGAATTTGACAGTTTTTATCCTTGCTTTTTCTTTCGCTTTTGCTTTGGAACGACGTAGACTGTGTAACGGGTGCTTGTAGGGCGAGCGTTATGTGCAGTAGTTTGATCGGAGTTTTGGTGACTCGCGATTTTCAGTTACCCTTGTTAGTGGGGTGACTTTATATATTCTAAGTAGTGCTTAGAATTTGGGAGGGGTTGTAGCCATTCTAAGGTTCGTTTTACACGATTAAACCTTTAGGATTGTGCCCCTATGACGTGTGTATAGCATTAGCGTCGAGAATTTGCGATAAAATCATCATTTCGAGCATTTTTAGAGTGTTTTTCTCATGCCCCCAATTGTAGCTACGGGATTGGCTTGGTGCTATAATGCTTGGCATACGTTTTTATGCATTCATGGTGACATGGATCATGAATAGTTTGAACCAGACTCGTTTAGTGCGAGGTACGTTCGAGTACTGATTTGCTACTTCTCTTGTAAATGTCGTATTGTGCGACATTGCCATGGTCAAGGTAGTCATATGTTGAAGTGTGCCTTGACCAAAAGCTAGGTGCCTTTCTTTACCTATAACCATATTTGGAAATCTTTTGACTCACTTGCAACATCGAGATAAACGCATACTTAGCTTAAACCAACGACACTTTATTATGTTCGAAGAAGTTTTTGAAAATTATTTGAAGTCCGAGTCCTACTGTGTACAATCCGAGGTGTCCTAAGTAAGTTGACTTATAGAAGGGTTCGTACAGGATTACATGAGTGAATCAAAATACTATTACGATTTTTGGAATGCTGTCTAAGGATTTGCTGGAAGCCAGGGTGCAGGCGTCAAGGTATTACTTGTGCCCGTGTGGCACATGTTTTAGGCTTTTAGGGCCATCTTTTCCAGAATTGCGGGAATATAAACCGTTTTCAAATTGACTTAGATTTACTTGGTGTATGTCTGCACAAAAGGTCAAAGTATACTTAGTTCTTTCCCTAGCTCTTTCATTTCAATTTTTAGCCCCCAGTTGCTGTTATGTCTTCTCATTAATGATGCTTTTAGATTTCGATTTTAGATGCCCGTGTCATATGTCTGAGTAGGGTGAGCCTTGGTTAAGTGCCAAGTCCTATTGACAATGTCTGATTTTTTTCAAAGGGGATTCGCAAGCTTTTGAATTACCATGAACGGGTGCCCTGAGTTCGAAGGAACGATGGGGCGACACCGTAGACCAATCCTCTTTATTGCAAGCTTACTGCCTTTACTACTTGTTAGCGGTTATAACTGTGTCTAGTGGTGAAAGAAGGTCTTTAAGCGAACAACTATGTCTAGTGGTGAAAGAAGGTCTTTAAGTGAGTTAGTTTTCTTTAGGGAGGGTCAAGTCGAGTACTTTAGAGGTAATGGACGCTTGCGCTAGCCCCCATTCAATTGAGGGAAAGCGATCTTTTGAGTCTTGGCTAAGTGCCTAGGAGTGTGAGTGCTCCTTCTGGCAAGGGTACGTGCCCTTATTATTTTTCGATGTGTGCTCGTTTTGGCATCTTGATGACTTGGATTCTTCCTTTGACTTAAATTTTTCTTTCGACTTGGGTTGCAAGTAATTAAATTTCAATAAGGGACTCTATTTCTTATTCTTGTTATTCTATAGGCTTTAACATTTTTGCAAATTGGTTGGACCGAATCATGGATTGCCTACGTATCCGCCTTAAATAGATTTAATTTGGAATCAGGTCTTCCGTAGTTCTTAGCCTAGAAAATGGTTTCTTAGAATGCCGATTTTAAACAAGTACGTTCTGAGGTGGAAACATATTATTTGAAACGGTAGAGTAAGTGAAGTTTATTATTATTTTAATCTGCCGCTTTGCCGTAAGCCAAAATTTTGTTTTATTTTTTAAGTACATGTATTTGCACAAAAATCTTTTCATGTGTTTTTTGGTACGTATATCTGAATACGTGTTGTACCCCTCCAAGTGTTCGTTATTTTTCCGTGCATGTGCGGATAAAATGACGAGCACTTCTGGACAAAATTTGGCAAGCAAAGAGATTCAGCGCCCAGGCTGGGGCGTTAAAGATTTCGGCGCCCATCTGTGGGCGCTGAAAATGATTTCTGGGCGGATCTTCTTTGGTGCGCTAAATGCTTCTTTTTCTTTTTAGACGAACTTTTAAAGGCGCTTTGCAAAGTTTGCTTTTTTATTATTATTTTTTTTTGTACTTTTCATTTGTCTTTTTTTTTTATTCGTGACTCAAGACGGCTTGAAAGATGGGTTGAATGAGATAGGATAATTTGTATAGGTATTTAGTCAAGCACGAGGATTACATCAACCAAGGCCAATGAATAGCATAGGGACGGCTCAAGGATGTATCCAAATAAGTTATATGGTCATTATACTAATGGTGGTGTAATAATGGGTATGACGCACGTGTCAATGGCCGTACGTGGTTTGCAGTTGATAACAAGTTCAAGAACAAGAGTCGAGGTAATGATTTCTTGGGTTATGGCAATGAGAACATGGATGGCTTAAATGAGATGAATAGGGGCCCCAGAGCGAAGGCGTCTAAGAAAATAAGGATTGGAAAGGGTAGACATCGTAGAACCTTATGTAGTTTTTGTGGCATGATTTGGATTGGTTGACTCAATTCTTTTCCTTCGTTTACTTGGGTAAATTTCGCACTTTGGGAGGTACGGGCTAAGTATTTCATGGCTCGCTCTCTTCGCTCTCCCTTTTCTCTTTCTATTTTCTCTTTTGCTTGGGATTTCTCCCCAACATAAATCCTTCAAAAAAATTTATTTGGGCTAAAAGGTAGATGGTTGTGGTCTTTGAGTCACGAGGCGAGACTGAGTGAGCCTCGTTTGGTAGGCCTATAGTGGACCTTTAACTTTAGTAGGCCTAGGGTGGACCTTTAAATCGTCTTACTTTGCAAGCGTATTTAGTCGTTTCTTAAAATGTGCAAATAGCGTAGATTCGAAATCTTGTTTTTACCTTATTGAAATTTAACGAAAGAATTGCATCGAAAATAACTTTTTTTGCTTCTTTTCAGATTCCAGTTTCTGGGATTTAATTGGAAGTTGTGATTTAGACTCGAACTTTCATTAATCTTTCTGATTATAACCCGTGTATGAATACAAGGAGGTGGCCTAGACTCAAAATAATGACGTGGCGTAAGCCTATAATACTTGACCAAGCAACTCTCAGACTTAGGCTAATTGGACCATAACTTTCGTTGGTTGACACTTTAGATTTTAACCCTTGGGTGTCCATTTTTCATGTGCCATTTTGCTTAATGTTGGCAAGGTAGTTAGTTGGGGAGATCGAATTTTTATTTTTGCAAGACTGGAATCATTAGTGCGGCTTCCCTCTTAGTGTGTATTGCTTTACCCCAATGGTAGCTTTATGGTATGCCGATTTGGGTATTTTCATGGTTGGTCATGTTGCATTCATGGAAAATCTTTTAGTCCGTACTTAGTAGTATTTCAAGGAGCGAGTGACTCGAGAGGATTATGATAGTCGTGACCCAATGTGATCATAAGCCTTGAGGCCATTAATAATTTTTTGCCAATGGTATTGATACCTTAGGTTCACTTTGGGGGTTGTGCGACTATGGAGGAATGATTTTCAGAATGTGACTGTTTCCATTTTGCAAATACTATAATATATTCTTTTTATTGGTGAGAGAGAATATTGAGGCCGTAGATTCTTAGCAAGGGATGACAATTACATATGGGTGCTTATTGATTTAAATGTTAGGAAGGGGGGCTCAATATGGTTTAACCTTTTAACTTGTAGAACGACACCAAGCATTAGGACCGATTCTATGGATAAGACAACTAAGACTTAGGATTTAGATTGTACTTTGGCATAGCCTAGTCTAGACTAGGATTTTTTTTTTTTTTTATTCGAACATTATTTTTCCTTGAAAACTTCATTTGAACATTATTTTTTGAATACTTTGCCCATGTGACATTCAGGGTTATTTCAATTAGCGTGTTCGAATTTGGAGCCGAACATTGTCGTCATAGGAGGCCTAACAACGACACAAAGAGTTATTTTATTTTTTACCAGTCGCTTTTAGAATCGAGTGCCTTTTAATACGCCCTCTGTAACACCCCCAAAATTTGGACCTTTTATATAATCAAAAACCCTGTTTTTATATCATAAAACAATCGGCCAAACCTTGGGAGTGTCACTGCTACATTTATTCTCCATAGAAAATAAATGCAAAGCAACAAAACAATTTAGAATCATTAAAGTCAAAATTAACTAAGTGGTCTAAAAGGTGCCCCATAAAAACTACAACCAATTCCCATAAAATGAATAACAAAAACCAACTTAAACTTAAACTGAAATAGAAATTGTCTCTTGACTAGGTGGTTATTCTAAGCGTCTCCTCACTCGTAGCCAAGTACCTTTACCAACCTGCAAAAATAAATAGAAAAGAGACAAGAGAGACGAACTCCCAAAAATCAGATAAACTGAGTAATTCCAACTCCATCCCGTAAAATAAATAATTTTAGTTTGAAAACATTTTGAGTACATAAAATAGACAATTAAACAACAAGTACCAATTTAATAACTCCATTATTAAACTTATCACATAAAGATCAATATTAATTAAGTGAGGGAAAAAGAACGCTAAGGGTCGCGCGTAACCCTTGAGAATGGCCAAAGTAAGATGAGTACAGAATGTCCCTAGTGTGCACACCCCTCACTAATTAACTATGGGTCTCCGCGACCGCGCACCAATAGAATTAGGAGGAAGACTAAGCAGAAAGTTTAATACAGAATAATAAAAACCTACTAGAAGCCTACCGGGTCTCCACTATGATGCACCGATAGAACAACATCTAGTAGGGCAACCTGTTCCTAACCCTTACGGGCTTTTCCCTCGGAGATTACACTTTACGTTATTGTTGTTTTAATAAGGTCTGAGCATATGGAACAAATACACACAACCAGAATCGTAGTGCATCAATAATAACATCACTGTAGTCGATTATTATTACAACTCAAATCACGAGGGTTTACACCCTATATTTCATAATCATACCCTTTTTTTTTAACCATATCCAACTCATGTCCACTCTATTAGACGTGATACTCCACTTAGTAGAACAATATACCCCAAGTAGCTGATTTCGTAAAATAATGATAGTAATACGAATATAATTTTCATAATAACACTCATTATACATGCCCACGAACTCAAATCACATATAACACTCATATATATGCATATAACACTTAATCTCCATAGCACATATTAACACATAAATATACCCAAATACTTTTACTAACGGGACCTAAAGATGATGGACATTGAAAATTACCTTGAACGCGCACGTACTCAAACTAGTAGTCTCTTTGCGTGGTTCCTAAGTAGTCTCCGTCTACGATTACACAAAAATACGTAATACGAAATCAGTATACGGCTAGAACCTAATCAATTATTAGTATTCTAATCCTAATTGCATGTTTTGACGCTAAAGTACCCAACCTACCTTAATCATCAAACCCATTGAATAAGACAACAAAGAAAATTAGTGGCACTAAGTGTATGCAATACAAGTTAAGAAGTACGTAAATAAGTAAATTAAAGTCAATTGTAGCAATTAAAACATTGATTTATTCGAGGAAAGAAGAGCTAGCCCCTGCTATGGTTTTAGAATGAAGAATCGGTCATGACAGAGAATATAAGCTCTAAAATTGTAAAAGTTCTTATATATTTACCTCTAAATATTATCTAGATAAAATAAATCGTTTTTATTTTCTAAAACCTATGGAGTATAATGAAAGTGAAGAAGGACGTTAAGGGTTTCAAGAGAAACAATTTAAAGAAAAAGAAACAGGGGAAGGAGAACAATATAAGTCATACTCAAGTTTGGGTTGAAGGAGGTGATAATCCATGACTTACCGAGATGAAGGAACAACTTAGAGATGATGACGGCTGGGGAAACTATTGAGGGATGAAGGAGGATTTGAGTGTCAACAATTATGCACGGGAATTTTTCGGTTACAATAGGGTATATATAGTTTGGGACAATTAGGGTTTAATTAGGAGACTAAATTTCAGAAAAATATATAAATTAATTCTGAAAATATACTTAGGGTATTAGGTTTAACTAGGAGACTAATTTCAGAAAATTTATAAAATAAATCTGAAAATATACTTGTAGTGACTATTAGTTAAAACTCATTAAAAACTTTATTTTAATTGTAAAATTATCTTAATTTATCAAAATAATTTATTAGAAAATACCCGAAAATTCGGGATATTACACCCTCGCAGCAATTTTCACTAATTTTCTTTTACTGCTACGTATACTTTATGTGCGGGCACCGAGCCTGATGTGCCTGACCAAAAGGCCAGGCAGCAACTTCAGCGCCCAGCGTAGGGCGTGAGAAATATTGGCGCCCAGCCAGGGGCGTTGAAAATGCGTCCCTGGCTGGTGCTCGTTTTCTTGTTTGCGTATATTTTTTGTTTATTCGACTTTGATTTTGCGTGCTTGCCTAATAACGTCCTTTACGCGTTACAGCGTTTTGTGGGATTCGTTACGGGCCATCCCGAGCGTCGCTTATTTTTGTGGCGATCGTTCGGGTTTGCGGAACACGTATCTTGGTATAACTCTTTGGCCAATTGGTCTATGAATGTTTGGGCAATTTTTTAGGTCGTTGTTTTTCTAGCATTATTTGTCACACACAATCACATATTTCGCTACACATAACTAACATTACATCATGAGGCAAGATAATAAAATGTCATGTAGTTTATGATGGGCTTCTATGGGTAGTATTTACGCCGGCTTGGTACCGCTTCTATCGCAGATCCAACACATGCCTCGGTCGAGGTAGTGCCTTCAACAGACGAATTTCGCCCAAGAGGCCAATCACGATGTAAGCCAAGGGGGCATGCACCAATGAGAGGGACCTAATGGGCGAGCGATTGGGTTTGGGACGGGTGTACTACTAGCGAAAGTGTCGAGTGGACAACATTCAAAGCGTATGCACCCCCCGGTTGGCGATGGGTATCCTTAGTCCCAACTCCCGAGACGAAACATCCAAGGGAGCCAAGATTCGTTATGCGATTCTATCCGTTCACATTAATATGCTGATTTTCAGGTCGTCCCAACTTGATGGGGAAATAAACGCGGGGTAGGATCGTTTCACCCTTCGGCTATTTTGATTACCTACGAGCACGAGTATTTCCTTCACTATCCCCAGTGGAGTCGCCATTGTGAGGGGGTCGAAAAAGCACGAGGCTAATGCGTGACCTCGTCCCTCGTGGGTGTGACGTTTCTTTTTGTCAAATCAAGTGTAATTGGATTTCCTGTGAGTTTACACCCAATTGACTAGTAATATAAGAGTCGCCATTTAGTTTTTAACGACAATGAGAAAAACTGACAAAACCCGGTTATCGTGACATAAAGGGAGTGCAATTATGTTTGACCACGACGGCCATAGGTTCCCTTGTGATCCCTGGTGTGGGGATCTCTCAACATACACCGGCAAGGTAGAGATTGAGGGTTCGGGGGACTGTAACTACCGAGAGGAGTACTCGCTCGTCGATAACTCCAGAGGCAGGATATCCTTACTAGCTCAGCATAAATAATTGAAGGGACATGCGTTACCTATTAAACTAATATGAGGTGATTTTAACAATATGCAACATATAATACTAGATCGATCGCGATTATCTGATTTAGATTGTTTTAAGGGACCTAGCATGATAATCCAATTTCCCAAAATATTATCTTTATTAGGCGTGATAGAACAATCAGATTTAATTAGTGTAACAGTTTATAAAAGGGCGAGGAAAGAAATTAAATCATGCAAAGGGACACATTACGACGCACCCTTGAGAGGTGCGTCACGGTTCTCAGAAAACTAACCACTTTGACTTTGCTATTTCTCCTTTTATTTAACGAATCTCAAATTACGGGACAGGATACGTTCTGTTCGATTTTTGGATCGATTGCGACAGAACGCGTGATCAATTTCGCAGCGTGAGGCTTAGGCTTAGGGGTTGGAGTCAATACTCAGAATATGAATTGTGTGTGTTCCTTTCACGTCAAATTTGGGGCTATATTTATAGAGAAGAGTTCGTGGAAAGATAGAATTTGTAGAGCTCTAATCCAAGAAGAATTAGGATAGAACACGTCCTAGGTATTTTCAGCACCCAGAGCCAGGCTTTGAAATTAGGGTCTGGGCCGTTTTCTTTGTCAGATTCGGACTCTTAGAATCCGGAGTGTTCGAGACTTATTCGAGTGTCTTAGTGCGTATTAACTTTATGACGGGATGCGTCTGGGCCCGTTACGAACTCTAGGCTCGTTAGGATTTTATTTAATACGTAACTCTTATTTTCGAATCATATTAGGAATAGGATTCCTCTCACAATTTCTATCTCATTTAGGATTTATGTTGGAGTGCAACACCTAATTCTGACAGGTTTCTATCTTTTATGACTTGCCACTTTTAACAACTACCCATTACGGCAGTTACTATTTTTAGCAGGTTTCCATAAATAGCAGGTTTCGGGTGAAATGAAAAGGGTGATTGAGATTCGTTATTTTATAGGAGATGCGTTGCCAAGTGGAGATTTATGTTCTCATCATCGAACCTTCCCTTTCGGGAATGGGGACAAAAGTAGGTGTCTACACTACGGTCTTCCGCACCAAGCATCAAACGTCGCATCGGGCTATCCATCGAAAATACGGGTATACACCTGTATGTCCAAGTACAAACAGATGAATATTTTGAGAATACAAAGTCCAAAACATACAACGACTCGGGCGTTCAACTCCCAACGGACCCAAGCTCCGGGAATGTCAGTCGAAATTTCAAAATTCTAAGGGCCAGTAAAAAGCTCTTATCCCCAGCAAAACACATCCCCAACGGATCAACTCCGGGTGTTCAAATTCAAAAATTCAAGATTCGAAATTCAAGATTCAAAAATTCAAAATTCAAAATTTTCGATGCCAAGCTCCGTCCTGAACCAAAGGCGGAAAAGTAAAAGTACAAGCCGGAGTCATCGCCACCGCACCGAGGTAGACTCTGTCCTTTTTTCTAACGCCTGTTTTATGCAGGTACCGGCGTACAAAGAATGGTCTTGATTGCAGAACATCTTGACCATTCTCCGTCACTTTCGAAATACTTTGACTTGCGCTTTCCTAACCGAACGCTCAGTCAAAGTGGGGGCTTCTATAGACACCTAATTTGTGTCTCCCCTCTGGGATGATGACGATACCTTTATCCTTACTAGGTGGTTGGAATAACTCCAGACGGAAATCCCAATTGCTAAGAACATCTCCAAAATTCAAGATCCAAAATCCAATCCCCGAGATCGTTCCCCTTCCGGAACTCGGTACAAAATACAACTTTCAAAAACCAATTTCAAAATCCAAATACAATCTCATCTAGTAGACCATCCCATTGGTTTTAATAGGCCTTTTCCACTCAAAATCATATAAGGCAAGTCAAATTCGGGCGCCGACCCACAAAACCGAGCATGTCGGGCCCCGTTCCGTAAAATCGGAATTCAAAACCCGAGAAAGGCTTGTTTTTAGACCAAAAAATAGTGCCTTAACCTCCAAGCAAACACAAAACACCAAGCCTAGTACTATTTGTACAAAGGTACAACACTACAAGACGAAACAAGGACGGAGCCCGCGTCCTTGCTTTGGCGGCATTCAAGCCACGTCACCAGCGCCCAGCGCTGCTTCAACGTTCTGCACTGGCACGTGCTGGCGTTTTGCACCAATTTTTTCTATAAATACCCCCTCATTTTCAGGATTAGGGGAGGAGACAACATAATACAACGTCGTAATACCGACATTACGCATCAAAATACAAATAAAAAACCCTTCAAAAACACATACAACATTTCAAATTCTAAGCAATTGGGAGCTCTAAATGGAATTCTTGCCTAAACCTAAATAGGTAATTCCGAATCCCACCATATTCAATCATGTTGCTTTGATTTCAAAAATGATTAGCAAGTTGGCATTTTTATTATTAAAAATGTCACTTGCAAAAATCATACATCTTTTCAAAATCCAAACTTTTCAAAATACAAAAATGCAAACTTTCAAGATTCAAGGATGTTCAAAGTTGTTTGCAATCACCTCTTTGAACTAGAATCACCTTCAAGTATGGAGTAATCAAAGATGACACCTTTTTAACTTTTAAAGGTTTAATCTTTTGAGATTCAAAACTCCATTTTTCAATATACAAGTTCAAGTTTTCAAATTTCAAGATCCCACCTTGTTTAGGGTTGTTCATGACTACTTCCTTAAACTAGGATCCTTTCAAGTAAGAGCATATCAAACATTTAACCTTTTCAACATTAAAAGGCCCGATCTTTGAGATTCAAGTCTCTTAAGTTTTCAATATTTCAAGTTCAAGTTCAAGTTCAAGTATTTCAAGTTCAATATTTCAATATTCAAGTTTTCAAGTTCAAGTTCAATATGCAAAGTCTAGGATACTTGGGTTGAGCAACCTCTCCCAAGTTGAGATTTTTGGCTTTGAATTCGTGTCGGGCGAACTTATTTTTAAGGAGCCTCTTAGCGTTCGAATCTCATGTGCCCAAGTACAAGTTTCAATTATGCACCTTTCAATATTGCAATTTCAATCATGCACCTTTCAATTCCGCAATTTCAATACCGCAATTTCAATATCGCACTTTCAATTCCGCACTTTCAATTCCGCAATTTCAATTCAGCACTTTCAATTCCGCATCTTTACTTGCCTAGTCCATTTCTAGGAAATGTGGACCTACTCCCTAGTCCTTTTCTAGGGGGTCTTGTATTTACTAATGCCGCACTTTATTTAGTATTTTGATGTTGCTCTATTTGCTTTATTGCTTTCATCACCGCACATGCTAAATACAACAAAATACAAGGTTACATCACGCTTAACAAATATAATTTCTTGGACAAACCGGCCTTAGGTTCCTTAAATTAATCTTTAAAGCAAAGTGACCACCATACAAAGTAGAGATTCTATTTGCTCTAAATTCAAACCCACGTAGTCTAATCTAGGGTATATTTTCGAAAATGTTGTACGTACTTGAATATTTCTAAAGCTCGCCGAATAAGCATTTCGTTCCCGTGCCCGGATCTCACCCATCCGTTTCGAGGATTCAAAGCCTTATCCAAAAAAGAGTCACTTGCGGTCTTTCCAAACGAGACTAAAAACAATGTTTGGTGGCGACTCCTTCGAGGTACAAAAATACAATGGTTCTCTAAAGAACCGCCCCTCTTGTAGAACGGGAAACAAGTTGTATTTACTACAACGAACACAAAAAAAAAACCCTACAACAGTCTAAAGCTATTGCTACTCAGTTTCACTTTACATGATTTACAAGTTAAAACTCTGTTATGACTCAACAATCACATAAGTCGTATAATCAACAATTATTCTCAACTGTTTTTATCTTGGAATTAAGTAAGTGATCACAGAGGTATCAATCAAGACTTATTCCAATTAATTCAACCTTTCCATTAATACTGATCAACCCCTCTATATGGGTATAAGGTTTCAACTTACTAAACAAGGTCCTCGACCCTCATAAAGTAGTGAAAAGCTAAAAGGGAACAACGATCAATCGATCTGAATCAATATATATATATATATATAAAATAATCTAGTGATCGCAACCAACATGATTGCATCAATCATTCATACTAACATGTTATAATTCTCATAACGAAATATATGTTCAACATGTCCATCCAACAATATTAAACATGTAATTTCAACATAACCAAGTTCATCAACAATTTCAACATGGTTTCAACAAATAACACACATCTGCAAGCACATAGGTATGTACGTACCTTGTGTAAAAAAACTGATAGGCCACTTTAACACTTTCAAAAGTCGCCTAAAGAGAATTCTCCGCCTAAAACAACCAACAAATAATCTCAATCAATTCCTAATCATTCACGACTACAATAAAGCATTCTAAATACATCCTAAACATATTTAGAACCTTCCCCAATATCAAAACTTGAATATTTGATTTCCTAGCATAACAATTATTGAGTTAGTGATTGAAATTCGTTGAAAACTCTTTGCAAACATCGTACTTTAAATTTTCAGCAATATAAACTTATTTAAAAACTTCACCAAGGCCAATCTACGTTCTTAGAACATCGAAACAATAAATTTAATAATCCACAATCGTCCTACCATGATTTACAACTATTAAAACCTTGAAATTCATACTTTAGATAATCAAAAATTAATATTTCCATGTATTTATATAATCTAAAAATTAAATATATTATTTAAAAATAATATAAAATTCTGAAATTCTAATTAAATCATAAATTCAATTTAATTAAAAATATAAATTAAATTAATAACATTTAAATTAAAAAATGTAATTCAATTGCTTAGAGTTCAAGAAATAACCAAGAAAGAGGAGGGTTTGGACGGCCAGCGGACGGAGTCACGGCGGCAGGTGGTCGCTAGGGCGTCTGCGAGCAAGGACGGCGGCACACACGATGGTGCGGTGGCTGCGCGGATGAACATAGACCAGCCACGAAAAATAAGAAAGAAAATAAAAAAAAGGAAAGAAAGAAGAAGGAGGAGGAGAGTTCTACCACGCCGTGGACGACGGTGGAGCTTTCGCGGCGGGTGGGCTGGCGGCGAGGAAAGACTCCCGGAGCTGCTGTGACTGCGTGCGAAAACAGAAAATTAAGGAGGAGATAAAAACGGTTAGGGAAAGAAGAAAAGAGAAGAGGGACGAAAGAGAAAGAGAACGACGGAGAAGGGCTTACCGGCGGCGACGAGTTGGTCCGGCGGCTGGCAGAAGCAACGACGGCAGTGAGGAGAGAAGGAAGTTTTGAGGGTTTTGGATTTCACGTGAATTGCTGAAGGAAGAGAGGGGTTTGGTGTTTTGTGTTTTGTGTTTTACGTGGAAAGAAGTACGGGGTTATGGGTTTGTAATATTGGGCTTTACCCAATTGGGCTAGACTTAGGAATTTAGTTTTAGGCTTCGAATCCAAAACCGAAGAGGATCGTTTTCTAAATTCAATCAATTTTCGTAATTCGATTTCTTTTCAACGTAAAATTCTAAAATTACTTTTGATTTCATAAATCATTAAAAATATTTAAAATGTAATAAAATAAATATATGTTAATTATATATTTATTTCTAAAATTCGTAAATTCTTTATTAAATATACGTTAAAATATATAAATAACGTTTATAAATTTACGGGGGATTACAATCTACCCCTCTTAAAAGAAGTTTCGTCCCGAAACTTGACACGAAAATTCACATATATTTTCCCAAACTTTTCAACTTATTCTTATTGGAGAAGTACTTTGTGCCACTCTTGTGCACTCTTTTGCCAACTAAAAGTTACTTGAAATGTTCACGAACATATTTCCTTACGCGAAGAATCTATTTACTTGCATCAACATGTACAATTTGCTAAAATAAGCATAAGAATGCATAAAAACACCATAAAAATAGGTAAAAAGCGCGAATTTCTATCGCATTCTACCCCCCTTAAAGAAAACGAGTTACGCCCTCGTAACTGACCTCAGAGAATAACTCTGGATACTTGATCTTCATTTCAGCTTCGGCTTCCCACGTTGCCTCTTCGTACTCATGGTTCGACCAAAGCACTTTCACTATGCTGACGTCCTTATTGCGTGTATTACGCACCTTCCTATCAAGGATTTTCACAGGCCTTTCCTCGTATGTGAGGCTACTATCAATCTGGATTCTCTCGGGCTCTAAGATATGACGCTCATCAGGGATATAGCGCTTTAGTTGGGAAATGTGAAACACGTCGTGCATCTTTTCGAACTCCATTGGCAAGGCTAACTTGTATGCTACTTTCCCTATTCGTTGCAGAATCTCATATGGGCCTACATATTTGGCACTTAGCTTGCCCTTTTTCCCAAATATCATCACACCCTTGGTTGGTGATACTTCCAAGAACACTTTATCACCTACTGCAAACTCATCATCTCTTCTTTTCAAATCAGCATAACTCTTTTGCCTATCCTGGGCGGCCAGAATTCTAGCCTGAATCATCTTACATTCTTGACAGTCTCCTCAATGAATTCCGTTCCCAGAACTATATTTTCACTGAAATCATTCCAGCAGGTGGGACTTCTACACTTTCTCCCATATAGTGCCTCGAAAGGTTCCATCTTAATGCTTGCATGGTAACTATTGTTGTATGAAAATTCGATCAAGTCTAGATGGTCTTCCCAACTACCCTTAAAGTCAATAGCACAAGCCCTCAACATATCTTCCATAGTCTGGTTAGTTTTCTCAGTCTGACCGTCGGTTGTAGGGTGGAAAGCAGTGCTCATTTTCAATGTTGTCCCAAGGTTCAACTAGACCTTTTGCCAATATTTTGAGAGGAATCTTGAATTACGGTCTGAAATAATATCGGTTGGGACCCCAGGCAACCTCACTACATGCTTAATGTCAGTCTTTGCAAGCTGTTTCTTTTTCCATGTCTCTTTAATTGGAATAAACACGGCTGATTTTGTTATACGGTCCACAATCACCCAAATAGTATCATTCCCATTCTTTGATCTAGGCAAGGAAGTAACAAAATCCATAGAAATGGAATCCCACTTCCATCCAGGCACTTCTAAAGGTTGAACTTCCCCATGGGTATCTTGTGGTCTATTTTGACTTTCTGACAAGTTAGGCATCTAGACACAAACTCAGCAACTTCTCGCTTCATATTGGGCCACCAATAGACCTGCTTAAGGTCTTTGTACAACTTGTCACCCCCAGGGTGCACAAAATATGGAGTATTATGCCCCTCATAAGACGTCTCTTAAGTTCTTCACACTTCTGCGGTACACACCATCTCCCTTTGAACCTCAAACTACCATAATCATGAATCTTGAAATCTACTTCCTTCCCTTGCCCCATCTTTTCTTTGATCTTCTCTAAGTATTCATCCCCATCTTGACTTTCTTTAATCTCCTCGAGTATGGACAACCCCAATGATAATGCACTAAATCTTGCTTTGGTCTCCCTAGGATTCACCATTTCCAAGCTAAGTCTCTGCATATCTCGACACAACTCCTCAGGAACTACCAAGACATTCATACTATGGCTCGATTTCCTACGCAGTGCATCAGCAACAACATTTTCTTTCCCCTCATGGTACTGGATGTCCAAATCATAATCCTTGATCAACTCTAACCATCTTCTTTGTCTCATGTTGAGGTCTTTCTGGGTGAAAATGTATTTTAGGCTTTTGTGGTCTGTAAAGATCTTACATGTTGCCCCATAGAGGTAATGTCTCCAAATTTTCAAAGCGAAAACAATCGCAGCTAGCTCTAGATCGTGGGTAGGGTAGTTAGCCTCATACGGTTTCAATTGACGCGACGCATATGCAATCACCTTCCCATTTTGCTGTAACACACACCCCAACCATTCTTCGACGCATCACTATACACCTCAAACCCTTCATTCCCATCAGGCAAGGTCAAAACAGGTGCGGAGGTTAAACGCTCTTTTAGAATTTGGAAATCTTCCTCACATTTTTCACTCCACTCTATTTTTGATTCTTTATTCATCAAATTGGTCATGGGTCTTGCTATCTTTGAGAAATCTCTCACAAATCTCCTATAATAACCAGCTAGGCCTAGGAAACTCCGGATATCAGGCACATTCTTTGGAGTAGGCCACTCACTCATAGCTTGAATCTTGGCAGGATCCAAAGAGACTCCTTCCTTTGACACATAATGACCCAAAAATGCTACCTTTTCCAGACGAAACTCACACTTAGAGAACTTTGCATACATTTGGTTCTTCCTGAGCGTCTCCAAGATAACCCGCAAGTGCTCATCGTGTTCCTTTTCACTCCTCGAATAGATCAGAATATCATCAATGAATACCACAACAAACTTATCTAGGAATTCGTGGAAGATCCTATTCATCATCCATAAATATGGCCGGTACATTGGTTAACCCAAAAGGCATTACTGTAAACTCATAATGACCATAACGAGTCCTAAATGCAGTCTTTCTCAGCTACTCTCAGTTGGTGATACCCTCGAATGTAAATCGATCTTTGAGAACACACTCGCCCCATTCAACTTGTCAACCAGATCATCTATCCTAGGCAAAGGATATTTGTTTTTGATGGTTACATTGTTCAACTCCCTATAATCGATACATAACCGTATACTCCCATCTTTCTTTTTGACAAACAATACTGGAGCTCCCCATGGTGATGCACTAGGTCTAATATACCCCTTGTCGAACAATTCTTGCAATTGGGTTTTCAACTCACTCATTTCTGGAGGTGCCATTCTATAAGGTGCCTTGGATATGGGTGACGTTCCGGGATTCAACTCTATAGTAAACTCAAGGGCTCTAGCAGGTGGCATACCCGAAATCTCACTCGGAAATACATCCATGAATTCATTAACAATTGGGACATCCTCTATCTTCACCCCAACTTCTTTACTTACATCCTGGACACTACAGAAAAATAATTCACACCCCTTCTTGACCAACTTCCTTACTTGCATCGCAGAGATCACCCCAAAGTTTTTGGACTTCTCAAAACTCCTATATGATATTGATTTCCCAATAGGGTTCCTTAGGCTCACTTTCTGAATCTCACAGTTTATCCTAGCCTTGTATAAACTTAGCCAATCCATACCCAGAATCACATCTAGGTCCCCCAAACTAAATTCTATCAAATTAGATGGAAAAGTGCAATCTTTTATCTTCAAAGGCAAGTTCTTGAATAATTTTGTACACCTTATGGTTACACCAGTAGGCATACTAACATGTAAATCAATAGCCTCAAAATCTACTAACTTCAAACTTTTAACAATAGAGGACGAAATAAAAGAATAAGTTGCCCCTGAATCAAACAATGTTTTAACAAGTAAGGAGTTAGAGAAAGTACCCGAAACTACATATGCAGAACGTTCAGCTTCATTTCTGCTCATTACGAACAGTTTCCCTAGAGCCTTGTTGTTATTGTTGTTCCCATTGGCAGATTTATTTTGGTTTCCCTGGTTACTTGGGGCCCCAGCAGGCTTCGAACCTTGGTTCCCTGAATGGTTAAACCCTGGTTTCCCTTGGTTACTACTCCCACTACCATTCTGCTCTCTCTTCTGCTTAGTATAGCACTCATACTCCCTATGCCCTCTTTTCTGGCAGTAATTGCAGGTCACCAATTCTCCCCTGCAGTTTCTACCAGGATGGTTGCTATTGCACATCTTACAGTGATGCACTGTCAAAGATTGGTTTTGTTGTTGTAGTTATTTCCTTGGTTATTTCTTCCCTGGAAATTACCATTCCTATTACCATTTCCATTCTTATTTCCATTTCTATTCCTTTTGAAGTTCCCCTGACTTCCCCCAACATTAAACTCTTTCCTTTTATCCCCAACAACAATATTCTTCTTGTCTCTCCTGGTCTGCAGGCCATAAATATAAGCAGCTCTCCCATACACAATGTCTAAGGATGTAAAGGTTTCCCCACCTGATCCCAGTTGGATCTCATCGGTCAACCCTTGCTCAAACCTCTGAGCCTTTAGCTCCTCAGTAGCTACAACCTCAGGTGCAAACCTCGACAAAGCTATAAACTTGCTATAGTATTCAGCAATGGTCATATTCCCCATCCTAAGGTTGATGAATTCCTGCGCTTTCTTCTTTCTCATAAAAGGAGGATAAAACTTCCCCCTTAAGGCAACAATAAATGAGTCCCAATTGAACTCCTCAGCAGCACTTAATCTGGTTCCATTTTTCCTCCACCAAAGGTCGGCCTCATCTTTCAGGTAAAGGACATCTTGGCCTACTTTCATATTTTCAGGACAGTTTACCGCCCCAAATAGCTTTTCAAACTCCCTAGCCCAATTTTCCAGGAAGGTCGGGTCTGCTTACCCCTTAAAGTATGGTGGCTTAACTTTCGCAAGCCTTTCAAACATATCCCCTGCAGAATCGGGGCACTTAGTTCTTTCCTGGGTTAATCTTTCCGCCAAGAGGCGAATAGTAGCAGCTAGGTCATTATTGTTGGCCATCCTAGAGCGCGACCTGAAATTAATATACTCTAATTCAAGTTCAAAACTTTACTTATATTATCCTCTAGAAGTGTAATGTCACACCAACATCCAGAATTCATATAAAATAATCAATCATTTACGAATGATATTCGCATATAGGACATTCAACTGAGAAACAAGGAATAAATTCAATCATCACGAGTAATAAGGTAGAATAAAAGAAGAAAACATTCCCCTTGTGTGCCCATAATAAACTCTTGACCCTTTGGATAGTCAATAATCTAACTTTTATTCCTCAAAAGAATGTCAATAACAATCCTAAATATTAACACACACCTGTGCTCAAAATAAAACAAAAGGATCTATGATATAAACATAAACCAAGGTTGGGAGAATTGTCCAACATTATTCTCAAACACAACTAAATAAATAAAATCTAGAGAGAAACATCGTCATTTTTATCTTTGGACTCATCATAACTTTCTGGAATGAATAGATCATAATCAGTTTCATCCTCATCGTCGGCATTATAATAATAGACTCGTCTTATTCCTCTTGCGGATCTCCGCGTAACTTCATGTTGAGGCTCCTCAACGTACCAGTACATGTTTAACTCAGGTTCAGAATCAGTTTCAACCCTCAGAAAAGCATTGTAGATATCCATTTTTGTTTGACCCACAACACGGTCATACTCACAAATCGCCTCATCATCACTACCATACGCACTTACTTTCATTACCTCGCGACAAGTGTGCTTTAGCCTACGAATTCTACTGTTGTCAGATTCATAATTCATAACATTTTCATCATCGCTCAGAACAGTAGGGCTAGAGTCGTCGTCGCTCAGATCAATAAGATTGGAGTCACCATCACTCAGAACGGTAAGGCTGGAGTCATCATCACTCAGAACGATAGGGTTAGAGTTGCTCCCTACCCTATTTTCTTCTATGTCAGACATGATTAGTGATCTATAACAATTAAACATAGTTTTTATGTTAGTAATTAGTACTCTCACTTACCGTATGATCCCACAATACACAATAAGTAAGAATAAATAACCATCGTAAAGCATAGGAAAGACATGAGCAATTAGCAGGCAGAGAAAGTACAATCATGTTGACATAATGCAGACATAATGCTTCTATTCTATATACCCTTTCCTATACTATCCGTCTCTCAAACTAATCATAATAGGTGAAACATTGAACCATTTAAAGAATAAAACAAGAATGATTTGTAAGAAATAATTTCATTAAACAAATAATTATTAAACGAATAAATAATTAACGAGTAATTTTTTTTTACGTTACTGTAGCAGCAGCAGATTTTTTTTTCCTTTTTTTTAAAAAAAAAAAAATTGAAAATATTGATTTATTTTCAAAAAAGGAAACACACGTAATTCACATAAACGAGAAAAATTTTCAAAGCACATAATCCAAGAATTGAACTTAAAATAAATTCGAACATTTCTAAGTAATAACTGAAATATTTCAATTTATTTACTAGTTGTAGCTTAATTCAACGAAATTATTTTTATGTAAATAATTAGTTAGTTAGGCGCCTAAAAATTTAAAAAGTAGACACGAAAAGTCAGTAAAACCTTTAGCCCTGATACCACTTTGTAACACCCCGAGAATTCACCTTTTTCTAAAATAACCCTTTTTATAAATATAACTATGGAGAATTACCAAAGTATTATCGCCCGTGTAAAAACGTAACGGCTTATTCAGAATTTTGCAGGGGAAAACATAAAACTAACTTTAGGTTTATAAATAATCGATTACATATTTAATCCCAAAAACCAATCAACGAAAATAAGGAAATGTAAATAGTACGACAAATTTAAAGTCCAAATTAACAAAACCAAAACACATAGCAAAACAAAATAATACAAGCTCTCTAATCCCGATCCCAATGATGCATCATCTTCAAACCTGTAGATGGACAACGCTTATTGATCCTTAGAGACTGCTCACCAAAAATGGGTCATCACATGATCAATAAGGCATAGCCATGATCAACACACACAAACAAAGCACGTAATCAGCAAAGCTGAGTACTACATACTAAAATAATAATAATCCTAACATGATTATATTAAACGAACAACCCTAACATGATACTAATAAAACATAAGTAAGGATAAACAAAACATATTAATTTGAAGACTATATTTGACTAAACTAGACCTTTGTATCATTAACATTATTTTAATTGAAATAGTCAATGGACTGAGTTGTCTACTAGAAGCCTTCACTAAAGAAGACGGGGTACGGGCGCGACTCCGTAACCCCAATGACCTACGATATCGAGGAACTGTTGACTAAAATAGAACCGGCGATCAATCCGCAAAAGCCATAGGCGACCCATGACCCCATATCCTGATTGTTCGTTACTTCAGACGTGCACAATCTAAAGCTATTGCTACTCAGTTTCACTTTACATGATTTACAAGTTAAAACTCTGTTATGACTCAACAATCACATAAGTCATATAATCAACAATTATTCTCAACTATTTTTATCTTGGAATAAAGTAAGTGATCACAGAGGTATCAATCAAGACTTATTCCAATTAATTCAACCTTTCTTTTAATACTGATCAACCCCTCTATATGGGTATAAGGTTTCAACTTACTAAACAAGGTCCTCGGCCCTCATAAAGTAGTGAAAAGCTAAAAGGGATCGCAACCAACATGATTGCATCAATCATTCATACTAACATGTTATAATTCTCATAACGAAATATATGTTCAACATGTCCATCCAACAATATTAAACATGTAATTTCAACATAACCAAGTTCATCAACAATTTCAACATGGTTTCAACAAATAACACACATCTCCAAGCACACAGGTAAGTACGTACCTTGTGTAAACAAACTGATAGGCCACTTTAACACTTTCAAAAGTCGCCTAAAAAGAATTCTCCGCCTAAAACAACCAACAAATAATCCCAATCAATTCCTAATCATTCACGACTATAATAAAGCATTCTAAATACATCCTAAACATATTTAGAACCTTCCCCAATATCAAAACTTGAATATTTGATTTCCTAGCATAACAATTATTGAATTAGTGATTGAAATTCATTGAAAACTCTTTAAAAACTTGTTTAAAAACTTCACCAAGGCCAATCTACGTTCTTAGAACATCGAAACAATAAATTTAATAATCCACAATCGTCCTACCATGATTTACAACTATTAAAACCTTGAAATTCATACTTTAGATAATCAAAAATTAATATTTCCATGTATTTATATAATCTAAAAATTAAATATATTATTTAAACATAATATAAAATTCTGAAATTCTAATTAAATCATAAATTCAATTTAATTAAAAATATAACTTAAATTAATAACATTTAAATTAGAAAATTTAATTCAATTTCTTAGAGTTCAAGAAATAACCAAGAAAGAGGAGGGTTTGGAGGCCGGCGGATGGAGTCACGGCGGCAGGTGGTCGCAAGGGCGGCTGCAAGCATGGACGGCGGTGAAGGAAATAATGCCCTTGGTCCAAGTATGAATTCAATGATAAGTCTAATTATAATAAATGCGGTTCAGTATTAATTAATTATACAAGTTAATAATTCAGTGAGATCAAGTGAACTGTATGCCTAGCTAGAGGCCTCTTCGGTTCAAGTGGAATTAATAATATTGATCCACAACTTACCCTTGATTGAACCCGTATGGTCACACAAATAGTACGTGAACGAATCAAGTATTTAAGTGAATTAAATACTCCATTTAAGGATATTCGGAAACGACGAATCTCGGTTCCAGTGGGAGCTGAAATCGTCAAAAGGCAAATTATGAATACTCCGGAAACGATGATATTGCTGGAAACAGAAATATGGATCGTATCGGAAATATATATATTATCCAAGTAGTAGATGTTGCCGGAAATGGAAACATGGTACGTATCGGAAAATATTATCGGAAATGGAAATATTGCCGGAATCGGAAATATTGCCGGAAACGGAAACATTGTCGGAATCGGAAATATTATCGGAATCGGAAAATAATTCCGGAATCGGAAATATTAAATATTTGTTCGGAATGGAAATTAATTCCGGAATCGGAAATATTAAATATTGTTCAAATTTGAAATGAATTCCGGAATCGGAAAATTAATCGGAAGCGAGTCGTACAAAATAAACATCGGACGAGCTTGCTAGACGCAAGGCCCAGCACGAAGCTAGGCCTGCGCCTAGCAAAGCCCGCGCACAACAAGGCAAGTAATCAGCCCGCCAAGGCACGCAGGCCCAGCCAAGCAGCACGCAAGGCAAGGCTGGCGCGCCCAAGCATGGGCTGCAGCGCTGCTGGGTCGAGCTACGCGCGCGCGCGCCCAGCGCCCTTCGCGGGTTGTGCGTGTGTGTGCGTTGAGTTCGTGCATGCATCGAATCCTTAAGCGTTTAGGATTAGTTCGATTAAAGATTATTTTCCTAAAATTACTAGAGTTAGTTGTTGAATTAAACACTAACTTAATATATTTAATTAGTATCTAATTCTTATAAGATTATATTAATTGAATCCTAATAGGTTTCTAGTTCCAATGATCCAACCCTATAAATAGGTGATGGCAATCACAATTTATTATACATCAATTCAAGTATTCATATAGTTTTAAGCTAAAAACTAAAGTTAATAATTTGCCACAAATTATAATCGAATAACATAAAACCTTAGGCTAAATTCTAGTTAAGTGAATCTAAGGCGGATCCGAACGTGTTGTGGACTATCTACGAATGGACTACACTTGGAGTCCTATACTTGTTCTTGTTCGGTTCGGGAGCAGCTAGGGAGGGCACGCTACAAATGTATGCATCCTAAATTATGCTAATTGTTATGTGGCAATTAATTTGGATTCCTGGCTTTATGGTTTTTCCGCATGAAATATATATGTTTTATGTTTGTCATAACCTAACAGTGGTATCACGAGCCTCTAATTAATTCCATAATCAATTATATTTAACATGGTTAAATTTTATAAATTTGCAATGAATTAAAGGGGTGATTAATTTCGTTTTTTGTAACTAATTGCAAATTCGTGCGATTATTTAACTATATGTTCGCAGAATGTTCGGCAGTTTAGTCAATAAAGGTCGGAATCGTATAATTTTATAGTGAATTTCGCATGTAAAAGGCGTTTTAAAATTTTGACTAAAATCAAAGATTTGATGCCGACTCCGGAATTCACAAATTCGAAGCCTAACTATGACTTTTCGGAGGTTTTAGTTTTTCGAACGCAAAATTTGTAATTTTTAAGATGTTAAATTAAATATTTGCGATTCTTGTTTGTAAATCTTGAATCTATGATTGACCTACTGTATATGTTTAACAATTTTAATGCCTAAGCTTGTTAATTATAAAACCTAATTTGTAATTGTAATTAATTTGTTGAAATTCTAATAATTTAGAATTTGATTTGATTTTCATAATTAATTAACAATTTAATTAGGAATCTATGATTAAAAACCACCATAAAATTTGTTAAAATTGAAAAGTTTTAAAATTTTATGACCTAGATTTGAATCCATGAAAATAAATTTGATCGGAAATTAATTTGAATAATAAATTTTGGATTTTTCGCACTAAATTTATGAAATTAATATGATTTATTAATTCATCTATAAATTTAAATTAAAAAGTTTTGATTTTTATAAAATCCGCTCACGAATCTTGCACGCACAAAGCAATGACGCTAAGTGTTACCCTTAAGGGGTGTTGTATGGTGCGGGCATGCGACGACGAGCAAGGGAGCTCGTCGCCCATGCGGTACGAACGCAGCGAGCAAGCGCGTGGCACGAGAGCACAAGGCAGCAGCCCTGCCTTGCGTCGAATGTTGCAACGAGTGGGCGGATGGGGCGAGAAGCAAGGCACCAAGCAAGACGAGGCGCGCGCGCGCAGGCAGCGAGAACTAGCTCGACCAGCGAGCGTTGCCCCGCACCAGCAAACGTTGCCTCGCCCAACGAGCGATGCTTCGCCACAGCGAGCGAGCTGCTGCGCACAAGTTAAAAGGTGCCATGCCAAAATAACACTTACTTGAGTGAAAAGGTGCCATGCCAAAATAACACTTACTTGGATAACCTTTACGTCAATCGTAGTAATAGTTTTCCGCTATAGCGAGGTGTTACTTATTGATCCTAAAGGGGTAAGGTACACAAATAATTGTGAGTAAATGTTTTTTTTGGTGAAACTCAACGATATAAGTAAGGAGTCCTTTTATGTCGTGGCAAATGAGATAGGTTTACCTAATAAGTTCTTAGACGTACCTATCAACCAAGAGTAGTTTCTAGACTATTAGCAAAGGCTTTGGTTACCTAAAATATTTTAGAATTGAGTCTAAATACATAATGTGCTTATTTCTTCAATGATTTAAGGATCTTGGAATCATTTTATTCACACCTGCCGGAACAATAAATTTGAATAAAATGCCAATGACTTGTTTAAATTGCATGATTGCTTTAATTTTTCAAGTTATTACTCATGATAAATGTTTAGACTTTGCATGCTTCAATTATTGTTTATAATTAAAAATATTGCACTATAGTAAATCCTTTTATAAGGGTAATAGTAAATTTCCTCGATTGGTAGTGAATCCAAGAACGATTCACGGAAATGAGAGAAAATGAGCAATTTAAATGTACGTTTCTTATAGCGACTTTTATGGTTGTTTTCGAATATCAAAGTCGAATGGCAAACCGATTGGTGCTTGTGAATTCAAAATACATTGTAGTTTTGAGATCATAAAGCATTGAGTTTAAACGCTCAGCTTTACCAAAGGTTAACAACCTGATATCTTTGTCCATTTAATTCTCGAATGAGTCTAGTCCCTAGACATTCGAATAGATCGATGCTTAGAGAACTTTAGAAGCTTCTGGTAAGATCATCTAGTTGAAACAGAATATTCAACATAAAAAAAATGGTAAGAATCTTGTTGGAGTAACATTAAACATGTCTAACAAAGTATAAAAGTCAACACTAAAGAATTCAATTCTTAAGACTATAAGAAAGGGTACAAGAAATAGGAAAACAAGGAACAAGTAAAAGGAATTTACAATTCTGTTTCTACCTATAAGTTTATGTTTAAAGAAAAGTAACCTAGCAATCAAACTTCCTTGGTATCAT
Organism: Spinacia oleracea; assembly: GCF_020520425.1. Classification (NCBI taxonomy): domain Eukaryota; kingdom Viridiplantae; phylum Streptophyta; class Magnoliopsida; order Caryophyllales; family Amaranthaceae; genus Spinacia; species Spinacia oleracea. The sequence goes on along the minus strand of NC_079489.1, from coordinate 52,430,537 downwards.
ATACCGCTTGAGGTTCTTACTTCGGTAAAAACTCAAACAATGGAAGCTAGGCTACACTAATGACCTACAAGTGGGAAATGAAGCATGGGAATGCTACATTAGTTGTAGGGTCATCTAGTTTGTTTTAAGTCCTTTCAAGGCTAGAACTTAATGGCTATTTTGTTCCATAATCAGCATACCTAAATTTCAGTTTTGAAACACAGAAAGACTCACATTCAAGAAAAACAAAAACAATGTTTGTTTGTTTATTTGAATGAAATGGTCATTTACGGGTTGAGTCATATATGCTTGATTAAAACAAACAACTCTTTAACAATAAAAACTTTACTAGGTTCAAATCAACCCCTTGATTTGAGTTCCAATAATCTTTAGCATTGTTGCTTAGACCATATCAACAAGTTAACATTCAAAAGCTCTATTTTGATGGACTTTTGAAAGTTGATTGATTTCTAGATCATTCAAGACAAAGCAAGTCTTACTTGTTTAAAGTAACAAAAGATATGAACTATTGTTAGAACACCTAGACAATAGAGTTCAAAGCTAAAGAAAGATTTTATGACTTTATTATTTCACATGGATTTGATGAATATAGGTTTAATTACTCAAAGTGATATAAATTTGAATCTGTTTGACTAGTTCAAAGATTCATAGAAAAGTATGAAAATATCCACTTGGTAAGAAATCATAGAGATCTAGATTAGATCATGATTAATGATTACTTGAGACCAAAAATGATCATCAATGATTTTGTACGTGTTGTAATTTCACGATCTAGCTCCATAAGATATGGCATATCTATGTTGGAATGATCGAACTCAATTAGTACTTGATTCGATCAATGATGAATTATAAAGAATTTTCCTATAATTTCTAAACAAAATGCTCAACTACCACCAAACTAAACCAAATTCGTCAAAGTTATTGAAAAGTAATTTCAGAATATCTTTTCATAATATATATCTAAAGAGTTGATAAACTCAGTGGGAGCTTAGTGTTTGTTATTCGACAAACTAAGGCCCAAGTATAGATATATGTTTCATTGTGATTTATTTAAATGAGACACATGGGTATTGTTTCTACCATGAATTTTTGAGAACATAATGTTTGTTTGCTCGAAATATTGTCCTTTTGGAGATTCGTTTCCAAAATGACAAGTGGGAGAAAATAGACCTCGAAAGTCTTCGAGGCGAACAACAAACATAAACGGACATTCCGGAGGATTTTCGAAGTTCTTTAGAAAATCCGAACACTTATTCTTTAAGGACTTTAGAAGTGGCTTTAAAGAATAGAAATCTCTTAGAAGACAAGTGCTTCAAGGAGAACAGAATATTCAAAGAACTTTCAAGTGTCTGTTGATATTCTATTGTTTAATACCCAAGTAGGCATAGAGTTCAAGTCACTGAAACTATGATATTCTTCTATTAGATAGTGAAGAAACATAGAGTTCAGGACATTGAAACTATGAGATTCTTCTATTAGATAGTGAAGAAACCTACAACTTGTAGTCAAACTATTATCATGTAGATTAATGAGTTTGTGACTTGTAAGAAAGCTATGACGAAACCTAGATTCCCTAAAATGGTTAGAGGCCATATATAGACTCAGTGTTTTAGACGGTTAAAGGCCATAAAACATAACCAATGTTTTGATGAAAAAATTGAAATTTTGTTAATTTGCAAGAATTGTTTACACCTATTGTTTGCAAATTTGTTTTAAGGATGAAAACCATCAAACATTGAATTGTGTTCATACACAAATCTAGATTAGTTGCTAAAGGCTACAAGAAAATTTACGGCGTGGATTGTGTTGAAGCCTTATGCAAAATCGTAATGCTCAAGTCTATAAATCAAGTAATGATTGCATATTAGTACATATGGCAATTGGATGACAACACATATTCCTCAATCAAATGTTGGAAGAAACTATGTACATGGCATGTCATAGGATTTATGGATCCAAATAAATACTTGAAAAGGAAAGCTAGCTTATGAAATCTAAGTACAGATTTAAGCAAGCAATTGGGAATCGGAACTGTATTTTAGTGAAGCTAATAAGTATTTTAGTTTCATAAAATGTACATGATTCTTATAGATATATGGGAGTACGTAAAACTTAATTGGTCCTATGTGTATCACACATATATCTCTCTATTGAGAAATAAACATTCAAATGATAATGACTTAGATTTGAAATTATTCATCAATGATGGACCAAGGCGAAACTTAGTACATATTGGGTATTAAGATCTATTTACAAGGATCTTATAATATTGTTTTAGATTAAGTAATGGCATTTACTAAATCAAACACGAAAGACTTCATTGGAGACTTCCGACCCATATGAATAAATCTAAGTAATGAATGTTTGAACTATGTATAAGCATTTACTAAGTTAAACATCAAAGGATCTAAATGAGATTCTTAACATATGTTATATGTCAAAGAATTTAGCTGGATTCAGAATCTGCTGAAATTGAATGAGCTAAAGTTATATGAATAGAATTCAATTGGGAATTATTCTGCAAAAGAATTTATCATGTATAATATAATATGAGGATCGCCTAAAACGTATCGTATGACTTTAGGCATGACGAACATATACCAATCTCTATTGGTCTAAGAAAAGATCAAGTAGATTGAGATCAAGAAGAACTTATGGTACTTGAAAAAGGTACATATGAATAGTTCTTGATTCAAGGAAATAAAGATATGCTAAATATTGATGCTACACACATAAAAACTTGCAAAGGATCAAGAAAGATCCCTTGGAGTTAACCATTGGCAAGGACAAGCTATAGAGCATCGTGTTTTGAAATGGCAACATGGGCTAAAGACCATGAGTTGTTGTGTGGGAAATTAAATATTAATTTCTATGTTCTAAGATACAAATGGAAAGTCTTCCATATATCTATGAACTGCTTGGATAAGTAAGTCTAAACAAAGCATCACTAGCAACCTAAACAGTTAAAGTAAAAGTAATTATTGCCTAAGAAGCTAGCAATAAACAGGGTTGTTTATGTTAAAGAGTTCTTCACTGAACTTGAGTTGATCACATGACTCCTGACTTAATGGTTCTTCATTGAAAAATGCATAGAACCACTATTGTAGCAAGAAAGACTAGATCACAAAATAAACACACTCAAAAGATCTTATCATCCTATCTCGAAGAACATTCGATGAAAAGGATATTAAGATTGGCAAAGCATGATAACTAAACATGCAACAAGTGAGATACAACTCTCACATTGTGGCACTGGAAATCAAGCATAGTTTTGAAATCCATTAGTTGTTTTAAAGATGGGTTAGAGGACCATGGTTGTAAAACATTGGGGTTGGACATTTATCATATATGATTTTCATATTCCTTTTAATCTTGGTTTAGTATTAAATGATGAGTCCCTTCAATTTGACGATATATTCAAGATAGTCTGTCAGGACCAGTCCTGCGACTAAGAAATGTCTATCAAGTGAACTTGAATGTCAAAAGTTGAAAATGGTCCCTAGTCGGAGTTTTCTATAAAGATGGACGCATAGAAAACACTAGACGACTAGAATGCAAGATGACTAGTAGTTCTGTTTCTTGAACTATGTGGACATGGCAATGTCGCAATCATTTACATAGATACTTACTTTGGGAAGACTAGCATCAGATAGACCTATAAAACTTTACTGTAAGAGATGAAAATCTGTCATAAGTAAATTTCATTAAAATTATTAAACACTAATCCTCAATACCTGAGTGATTTGAGATTACTTGTTTGAGAACTGGTTACTTTGACGTTGTCAACCGTCGCACCGTAAAAGGAGGCTATAACGACAACGCTCGGGTAATCACCTATCAAATGAAGTCTAATCTCAAGCTCGCAAGATTGGGATTTTCCTCCTATAAATCGGGATGAGATGCTGAAAAGTTGTACAAGGCCACTCGGAGAGCTAGAAACTGTAAAATACATGGCCGTGCTCAGATGAATCATAGGCTATGATTATCTGTTTATTTGATCAGTTAAACTCTGAAACCAAGAAATACCTCTGGACATAATAAGGATGACAACTCTTACCTTATGTTCATGAGCAGGCATCAAACGACAAAGGAATTAGGAAATACACACTTGTCCCTAAGGACAAGTGGGAGACTGAAGGAAATAATGCCCTTGGTCCAAGTATGCATTCAATGATAAGTCTAATAAATGCGGTTCAGTATTAATTAATTGTACAAGTTAATAATTCGGTGAGATCAAGTGAACTGTATGCCTACCTAGAGGCCGCTTCAGTTCAAGTGGAATTAATAATATTAATCCACAGCTTACTCTTGACTAAACTCGTAGGGTCACACAAATAGTACGTGAACGGATCAAGTATTTAAGTGAATTAAATACTCCATTTATGGATATTCGGACACGATGGATCTCGGTTCCAGCGGGAGCTGAAATCGTCAAAAGGCAAATTATGAATACTCCGGAAACGATGATATTGCTGGAAACGGAAATATGGATCGTATCGAAAATATAAATATTATCCAAGTCGTAGATGTTGCCGGAAATGGAAACATGGTACGTAACGGAAAATATTATCGGAAATGGAAATATTGCCGGAATCGGAAATATTGCCGGAATCGGAAATATTGCCGGAAACGGAAATATTGTCTGAATCGGAAATATTATCGGAATCGGAAAACAATTCCGGAATCGGAAATATTAAATATTTGTTCGAAACGGAAATTAATTTCGGAATCGGAAATATTAAATATTGTTCGAATCGGAAATGAATTCCGGAATCGGAAAATTAATCGGAAGTGAGTCATACGAAATAAACATCGGACGAGCTTGCTAGACGCAAGGCCCAAATCGAAGCTAGGCCTGCGCCTAGCAAAGCCCGCGCACAGCAAGGCAAGCAATCAGCCCGCCAAGCAGCACGCAAGGCCAGGCCCAGCGAGCAAGGCAAGGCTGGCGCGCCCAAGCATGGGCTGCAGCGCTGCTAGGCCGAGCTTTCTGCGCGCGCGCGCCCAGCGCCCTTCGTGGGCTGTGCGTGTGTGTGCGTTGACTTCGTGCATACATCGAATCCTTAAGCGTTAAGGATTAGTTCGATTAAAGATTATTTTCCTAAAACTACTAGAGTTAGTTGTTGAATTAAACACTAACTTAATAGATTTAATTACTATCTAATTCTAATAAGATTAGATTAATTGAATCCCAGTAGGTTTCTAGTTCCGATGATCCTACCCTATAAATAGGTGATTGCAATCACAATTTATTATACATCAATTCAAGTATTCATATAGTTTTAAGCTAAAAACTAAAGTTAATAATTTGCCACAAATTATAATCGAATAACATAAAACCTTAGGCTAAATTCCAGTTAATTCTAAGGCGAATCCGAACGTGCTGTGGACTATCTACGGAGGCACTTGGAGTCCTAAACTTGTTCTTGTTCGGTTCGGGATCAGTTAGGGAGGGCACGCTACAAATGTATGCATCCTAGCTAAATTATGCTAATTGTTATGTGGCAATTAATTTGGATTTTTGGCTTTCTGGTTTTTCCGCATGAAATATATATGTTTTATATTTGTCATAACCTAACAGGAGGCACGACGGAGAAGGGCTTACCGGCGGCGACGAGTTGGTCCGGCGGTTGGCAGAAGCAACGACGGCAGTGAGGAGAGAAGGAAGTTTTGAGGGTTTTGGATTTCACGTGAATTGCTGAAGGAATAGAGGGGTTTGGTGTTTTGTGTTTGACGTGGAAAGAAGTATGGGTTTATGGGTTTGTAATATTGGGTTTTACCCAATTGGGCTAGACTTAGGAATTTAGTTTTAGGCTTCAAATCCAAAACTGAATAACATCGTTTTCTAAATTCAATCAATTTTCGTAATTTGATTTCTTTTCAACGTAAAATTCTAAAATTACTTTTGATTTCATAAATCATTCAAAATATTTAAAATGTAATAAAATAAATATATGTTAATTATATATTTATTTCTAAAATTCGTAAATTATTTATTAAATATACGTTAAAATATATAAATAACGTTTATAAATTTACGGGGGATTACAAATCAAAACATCATCAAGGGTTCTGAACTTATGATCAAGTTGAACCTAACAAATTTTCTTGAATGGGAAGCTAAGCTGGTTGAAGTAGTGAGACTCAATGGATTTGAGTATGTATTGTTCAATCCCATGCCAAGCTACTATGCCAGAGACATGACCCCTGAAAGATATGCCGCCTAGGATGCGGATCTCAAGAAGGTCATGAGTCTCATGCTGAACAACATCCCTGATTATTGGCATAGGAGGTTTGTATCTTACGAACCTTTTATGCTCATCAAGAATCTGAGGGATATCTGTCGTGGAAGCACGGATGAAAGAGACGTAAATATCCATGAGTTGATCCAGTCAATGTCAGGCCTGAAGATTGATTCTCATAACAGATGTTTTAGGATGGAAGTCCAAGAAACACATGTTCATGTCTTTCGCACTAAACAAAGGGTTGGTGTTCCACTAAGATTTCATGTGAACTTTATGCTTTCATTATTTGAACGCTTAAGTCTACTAGGATCACCAATAAGCGAAAGGATGGCAGTCTCAAACTTACTCAATTCACTCCATAATGGGTTTGGTGGCTTTAAGCAACTTTACATGAGTGAATCAAGAGAAGAAACAGCTGCAGAGTTTGTTCGTTTGATCAAAAGGCTGAAATAATACTCAACTGTGAAGCCAAGGATTTACTCAAGGCTAAAGGGAGACCCTTCAAGAAAGGTGGAAAGTCCAAGGGAAATGTTGAGTCAGTTCCCAGAAAGAAGACAAAGCAGGACAAGTCCACATCAAGCTGTCTTTATTGTGATGGAATTGGCCATTACAAGAGAGAATGTCCAAAATATAAGGAAGATCAGAAGAACGGAACAGTCGTTCCATCTTCAAGTATTTTCGTTATAGACTGTATACTTGTAAATTCAACTTCTTGGCTCGCACTTATGTTCCAATTCACAGGGACTAAGAAAAAATAGAAGGTTAAGCAAGGGTGAAGTCGACCTACGAGTGGGAAATGGAGCAAGGATTGATGCATTAGCTGTAGGAACTTATTATGTAACACCCCATATGTTTTAGCCGTTTATAAATATAGTATTATTATCTTTTAAAATATATATAAGATAAAAAGAATTATATTTACTAGTTCTATTAATTTTGGACCAACCTTTATTTTTCAATTATCTAATTTATTAGAAATAGCTATAGGATTGGTAAACCTTCATTTTCTTGTTTTATGGTTTCACCGTAAGTTTTAATTTCAAAATTAAAAGCTAGTTATAACTTTTTCTTTTAAAGTCATTAATTAGTTTTTTTGTATTGGTTATTTCTATATGTGAGTTACAACTCTTCAAAGTCCTAAACTCCTCGAGACCACCGAGTTCGTATTGCTTCACCTCGTCCTCCCCTAACCGGGCATGCATGTTATCTTACATATTCATTTCCTCAATTCCCAAATTGCTTTTGTGGTGCCAAATGAAATTTCCTTCCGTACATATCTTTCCCCTCTTTGCATAATACACCAATATATATGTTCTCTTTAGAGTATAACCTCTTTTCAAAACGGTTTTCATCGTTGGGAGGAAAAGGCAAGGACAAAGACGCTTACGGTAACGCTTAGTCGATGATATCGCTCATAATCAACACTTCTTTAGTTGGCCAAGGTAACTAACGGTTGTCCTCATTTGGGTTTAATCCATTAAATAACGATAATAGGGAGACTGGATTATAGTTGGACTACTTGCGTAGTATCATGCTTAGGATATTTGACTGACGGGTTATATGACTGCCGATTACTTGAGTATATGATCCATATTTCTTTGTATAGGCGTTTTATGGTAAATTAAACTATCATTATAGTTACATAGTTTATGATGTTCATTGTCATGAGATTATTTCACAGCTTGGGATTGGTGTCTTGTGTGGTTTATTTAGTTAAATTATTAACATTTAACTTATTATATCTCATGATTAATCATTTATTTAGTTAACTATTCATGGCCTTGAGTTTTGGGACTTATCTTTGTGTTAGGGAGTATAAGATTATGTACTATTAGCATTACATGTTAGCTTATTTTGAGTTTATATTGCAAAGTACGAAGTTTGGTGATGATATTATTATCTCCAGTTTGGAATTAGTCAGTGGTTACATCTGATGCATTCATTCTGGAATTATAGTATTTATGCAGTACTTGATTCGATTAATTTATAATAGTGTTGCACTTCCAATAAATTTTTATCTATCAAATTATTTTATTATGCGACGGATTCGCTAAATTATTATTTTAAGCGACCGATTCGCTTATTATTGGAAATGAAATCCCGAAGTTTAAGTCGTTAACTATGAGGTTGCGGTGACTCCAAATTTTCGATATAATTATTTTGATTATTTTGAGACCTATTATTTTATGTGACATGGGTCACCCTTCGAAATGGTTTTTGATATTAAGATATCCGGAGGGACGGATTCCCAATGGAGATGATCAACATGCAACTCTAACAGACGGATTCCGTTGAGTATACCATTTTAGTTCATTGTCGTCGTTCGACTCTAGTAGCTTCCGGGTGCTGTCTACTAGGTTGAGAGTGTGGCCATACTTAGACTAGAGACGTATTCTCGAAGGATATATTCTTGACTTTGACTATATAGGAACAGTGTCTTGCGATTCACTTGCGCTCCGTTCTTAACTCTAAATTATAAATGTTATATATTTTACTATGTTATTGTACTTGGTAATGTCTTTGGGTAACTCTTCTCTTTAATTTTACTTATTATTATCTTTTTGAATGATTCTTTATAAAATTGTATGTCAACTTATGATCATACTAGTGGTCGGGGCCGCGCGCGTTACGCGCGGTATGCTTAGGAATAATTAATTTGGTATCAACTTTATTCTAATGCTCTATATATATTTTGTACTAATGATATGTAGAGTGACAAGTTATATCGACTTTGATTTAATTATTACTGCACGACATCTGCTCTGTTATTTTTTTTTTGCTATGTTATTTGTTTTTTTGGATAAAAAAAGGTGTAAATTAAAATTGGATTTGGTTATCTATTTAGTTAAAATAGAACAATGTTAGAATAGTCGATCATCTTTGTTAGTACAAAGAGTTTACATTAAACTATAATAAAGAATATTTGTATTTCATAGTCTATGTAGACCATGTCTGGGTAGAAAGAGCAATTTTTGATTTTGACTAACAACAAATATCATTCCAAACTCTTAAACAAATAAGCTTCTAAAGTCATTTTCTTATCAAAGGCTGTTTATATACAAATTAAAGGAATATGTAGATAAATTCGAGTTACATCGCAACAATTAATACATTGTTTCAAACATCACTCTATAAATAGATTCCCTTTACACCCCTTCAACACAAACCAACACCCATCATTGAAATCCATATATGTAGAGCTAGATCTATTAATTTCTCTATCTTTCACAATGACTCTTGACAGTGAGCAATTGACACTCATTCAGTATCGAACCGAGAATAAGGTGATACAATTAAACTCATGACAACCTATCATCGATAAATATAGATTCATGGGCAGGAAAATGCACGCCGAATGCAGAATTTAGTTATTATAACCAGATGCTTGAAACTCCAAATGAATCTAACAAATTTATATAAAGGAGGCATATTTGCTGAAATATTAGAGCGCCACCTAGGATTAATATTGGTTTCGGCCAATGAAAAATAAGATTTCTAATTTATTTTTAAATTAAAAAATCTAATGCCACGTAGATAATTAATTAGGTGCCCCGTAGATATTTTAATTAATTAATTACTATTATATATATCTTCATCCAAAATCAAACACCAATCTAAAATGAAATTCAATCCAAAATCAAACACTAATCCAATATACAACTTTATCCAAAATCAAACACTCTAATAATTGAAAAAAATAAATCGAATCCAAAATCAAAATTTAATCTAATCTATTGTATAAATATAGCAGTTGGTATGTATATGAGTGTTATTTTAACATAAAGATTTAATAGAATCCGTACATCGCACGGGCTAAAAATCTAGTAATTAATAATCAAAGGGTGTTTGTTCTTGCGAACTTTGATAGTGCACTTGAAGTACAATGTAAACCAACCTGATAATGAACACACCCAATTATTTGACAACATATTAAGGATCTATCAATAAATTTGGACTGAGTACTCCATACCTCAGTTTATTGCCACAAGAAACCTGAGACTCATTCCAGTAGATGAGTTAATATGCCTCTTTACCTACTCATTATGTCGCCCCCAAAACCTAATCTTTACTTTATCACTTAAGTTGAGTCGCGCACAAAAAATTGGTCAATTCACCAGATTAAATAAATACAATTTGGACAATGGTTGCATTACCATCTACCAGCCTCGACTGCATCAACCAATATATATGAAATGTTTTTGTTAATCATCATACAATATCAAATCTTAATATCCACTTTTATAGGAGAGAGAAACCCCAATTTAAATTCTAACAAAGAAGAAAATTGTTTAATTAAAGGTGGGGAATTAAAAACCCAACTTGCTTGTCTATGGAAAAAAGAATTCATGTTTCGTTTTGCCACTTAGACAATTTTACAAACATATGGTGGGCATCGAAGTGATATTAAACAAAGTGGAACACAGTCCCAATCTGTCCATAAGTTACTAACCTGAAAATAAATTGATATGTATGATAAAATCAATCCTGAAAATATCAAAACGAAATTAAAAAAAAAAGTTAAATCAGATATGTACAAGTATGCTACGAGCAGGCCGGTAGCACCCTCATCCAGAAAGGGTCTACAGGCAAATACTCCTACCAGCAGTCTTAATTCTTACCAGCTTCCAAGGAAGTCTGGTAGGAAGATGGCACGTGACCAATCAAAGAGTCAACGGGTCGCTATCAATCGGGTAGGACCCATATTGATCCGTACACCCGACCCGCGCCTATATATATGGGCCTCATTTATTACGAAAGGTACGCAATCCCAATCATTTTCACTTAATCCTAAACACTTATCCCATATCATATCTGACTTAGGCATCGGAGGGGGGATCCTCGAATCACCTCCGAGGCTAGTTCACCTTTGTTATCTGCGCAGGAGTTCATCTGGATAACAGCACCACACAACCCGCAAGACCTCTCCAACCGTTCCCAATCCATACCAGAAAAATTGGCGCTAGAAGGAGGGGACTTCCCAACCTTGTCAAATCAGCCACCATAGATACATCCGCAACCAGTAACAAAAAATCTAGAAAAAACATCAATCTTCCACAGTCAGCAATAATCACCCCAATACCAGTCGTACAAACCGCAATAGTCAAACCCTCTCTCTAACCTGTCTCAACCAGCCAAGTCAAGCCACTTGCCAATCCCATCCCAAAAACACTCAAATCCCAGATAAGCATCCCCCCAGGTTTTGAAAACCCGAACGACGTGCTCATAGAGGATGAGACGTCTTTGGAGGAAAAGGCACAGAATTCTCCATCCCCCCCACAGATACAGAGCAACCTCTCGGCACTATCCCAAAGGTTTACACCACAACAGCTTCTGACGGCTTCGGCTGTCATGAAGGCAATGGTTGAACTGTCCTGAGGGAGGACATAAGGAAATCAGATCGTGACTACCAGCACTCGTCCAGGCACGATGCCAGTTAGAAATCTCTATGAAACCCTAGAGCATGAAATAGTGCTACCGGTACAGCCAGAGCCAATACTTGTCTGCAGTGAACCTGCTGGCAAAAGGAAAAGGCATAGTTCTCGGCACAGAGAAAGGTCCACCCGACGCCGAGAATCGGCATCAGAGCAAGAAGGGTCGGTTCCTGCTGGTAGGGAATCGACACCATATCAAGAGGAGTACATACTGCAATCTCCACAACCTAGGTGGAACAGATACGAAGGGTATATGCCTCATCAGGAGCCGATGAGACGCACCATACATCCAAAAGATTCCCCTTTGTGTAGGGGTATTCTAGAACAACCCATGGAAAAAGTAAAGATGCCGACGTGCAAATACAACGGAACCACAGACCCCGAAAATCACTCCACTACTTTCGAACAACACATGATGCTGTATTCAGACTCAGACGCCATATGGTGAAAAGTTTTCCAAACCACCTTATCAGGAGTGGAAGCTGATTGGTATAAGAAGTTGCCGGCAGGATCGATATTTAGCTTCCGACAGATACAGGAGGATTTCGTAAGGCGGTTCATTAGCAAGGTTGAACGAAAGAAAACATCCGGAGAGTTGATGTCAATCCCGCAAAGGCCGAAAGAGCCACTAAGAGAATACCTGACCCGTTTCAACAATGAATCCATCACCATACCTGACCTACAGCAAGAGATGGCGGTTTTGGCTCTATTGAGGGGAATGCAGGAATGCGAGTTCAAAAGATACCTGGGAAGGAAATCATTCACTTCGCTGGGGGAGGCTTTGAGGAAAGCAAATTAATACATCAGAAGCGATGAGTTGATGCTGATATCACCCATGGTAGGAGGTCAGGCAGTACAATCAGCCAGGAAGGATCACGTTCCCACACAGCAGCATAATTTCCGAAAAGATAACGGTAGAAAGGAAGGCTATCAGCAGAGAGGAGGGTATCAGACCAGTCGGTAGGGGCATATCAGGTGTATACTCCGCTTAACACCGCTAGAGCCGCTATCTACGCAATAAACAAATCAGCAGCGTGGAGAAAGCCGTTACCACTGGATGCTCCAGGTAACAATAAGAATTTTTGTGCTTTTCATAACGATCACGGTCATTACACAGAGCACTGTAAAGAGTTGAAAGATAAGATTGAAGAGTTGGTAAGGAAGAGATACCTGTCCCAGTACAAATCCCGGCAAGAGGGCCATGGGGGGAGTAATAGACAGGGCAGTTCACACCATCATGCCCCCTACATACCTACCCATCCGGGGTATTCACAGCCCACTGGTAGGATTGAACAAGCACCACCACCTCGACAAGAAACTCGGTCACTACCGGAAACAAGTAAAGAGGGGGTTGACAGAGGAAAAAGACCCACTATCTGGGTGATCTCAGGAGGGCCCGTGCATGGAGGTACAGTTAGTGGGGCAGTAAAAAGTCTAGAGGAGCATCGGCATTGGTGAGTTACCATAGTGCAAGAAAATGGCCGGAGCCACCCCCCTTACCGGTCATTACGTTCACTTCGGAGGATTGTGGCGGCATCATATACCCCCATGATGACCCGTTGGTACTAGAGCTGGAAATAGCGAACTTTCCCGTCAAGAGATGTCTGATTGATGGGGGCAGTTCTGCAAATATCATATTCTGGGAGGCTTTCACCCAGTTGAACATCGACCATGGGGAGTTATCTAGGGTAAACTATCCCGTTATCGGATTCTCCGGAGCCAGCGCCTACCCCGAGGGCAGTATCCGTTTGCCAGTTCAAGTGGGTAGAGGAATAACAGCTAGGGATCTAATGGTTTATTTTTTGGTGATTAAGGTACCGGCGGCATACAATGTGATAATTGGTCGACCTTTTATCCATGACGCGCAGACAGTGGTGTCTACATATCATTTGACTATGATATATCTCTCGAATTTGGAAAGAACCGAAAGAGTGCATGGTAGCCAAGAGACGGCCAGATCATGCTACCTGACAGCTATAAAAGCACTAGGAAGGATGGTGCCGGAAACCAATCTGGCCCGAGAAGTAAACATGCCCGCTAAGAGACAGGGAGGGGATCTCGGTATGGAAAATTTTGATGAAAGACCTGCTTGTATCCCAAGGTCGGCGGCAGATGGAGAAACGCGAGAAATTGAGTTGGTAGAAGGAGTCCCAGAAAGAACAGTACGAATAGGTGCTGACATGGAAGTAGATCAGCAGATCAATCTTATAGGCCTATTGCGAGAGCACGCAGATGTGTTCGCCTTCTCAGCGGATGAAATGCCCGGTATCAGCCCAGACATAATAGTACATCGCTTGAATGTCGACAAGTCAGTCAGGTCGGTAAAAAAAAGAAGAGGAACTTCTCCAACGAAAAAAACATTGCAATAAAGGAAGAGGTAGAAAAGTTACTGGAAGTAGGGTTCATAGAAGCTTGTGATTATCCCGGATGGCTGACCAACGTGGTCATGGTAAAAAAGCCAAACGGCAATTGGCGAAAGTGCGTAGATTTTACCAACCTGAATGGGGCATGCCCCAAAGACTGTTATCCGTTGCCACGAATAGATAGACTGGTACACTCGACCAGTGGCCATGCTTTGTTGAGTTTCCTGGATGCTTTCTCAGGGTATCACCAAATCAGTCTGTGCAAGGCCGATAGAAAGAAGGCTGCTTTCATCACGGATACAGGGGTTTACAGTTACAAAGCTATGCCGTTTGGGTTGAAGAACGCAGGAGCCACTTGCTAGAAGCTGGTGGATAGGGTATTTGCTTCCCAGAAAGGGAGAAACATAGAAGTATATGTGGATGATTCTATAGTAAAAAGTCGGTTGGGGCCAACGACCACATTGATGATTTGAGAGAAACTTTCGAAACACTGAGGAAGTTAAGGATGAAATTAAACCCAAAGAAGTGTGTATTCGGAGTCCGATCAGGAAAGTGCTTAGGCTTCCTAGTAAGCGAAAGGGGAATTGACGCTAACCCAGATAAGGTAGAAGCAATAATGAGTCTACCAGAGCCCGACTGCATAAAAGACATGCAAAAGCTGACAGGAAGAATGGGCGCATTGACTCGGTTCATTAGCAAATCAGCAGATAAGTCGTTGCCCTTCTTCAACGTACTAAAGCAAAATAAAAAAATTCAAGTGGGGAGAAACAGAAAAAGCAGCTTTTGAGGCTGTAAAACGGCACCTGCAAGCCTTACCCACGATAGCGCGACCAGAGGAGGGAGACACGCTGCAACTATACATATCTGCTTCTCAGCACACTGTAGCAGCGGTACTGATCATAGAAAAGGATAGAGCCTAGATACCGGTTTACTTTGTCAGCCATATCTTGCAAGTAGCAGAAAAAAGATATTCTTTGATAGAGAAGTTGGGGTTGGCAGTGTAGGGGAATACAGTTAAACATAATAACATGTGCGGAAACAATCCCCAAAGCCAGGAAACATGTATAAAGCACAGATTAAGCAAACTTACATTCGAAGCGTGTTTTCCACAATAATATGTCAACGAACACGAACAAAGAACTCCACTTGTCGTTCCTCTACTTGGTTCACCGACATGTTCAGATCCGTCTTGATAATCGTAGCTTAGACAATCATTCAAGAGTTTGTGCTTTTGGGAAGAACACATCCATGGAGGCTGAGAGAGAATTAGGGTTTCTCTCTCCTCCTTAGGGTTTGATGTGTGTGGCTGAATTGTGTATTAGGTTAGGAAAACTTGTGTAGAATAATATTATAAACCCTTAGGTTATAATACTATCCGGCCAAGCCACAAGGGCAAGAACCGGACAGCAAGCCCATACGCGCGCACCACACAGGCGTTGGGCCTTGGGTCGCGCTGTGTGCGCTGCTGCTGCTACTCCTCACATGCGCGTGCGCCCAACCAAGGCATGGGCCTTGCGCGCTGGCTCGCTGCTACGCCCAGTGGGCCTTGCGCGCTTGTGCGCCTTGGCTCGTTGGGCTGGCAGCGTTGCCTCCTCGTATCCGCAATTAATATATTTCCGATATATTATTTATTGTTTCGTATACGACGAATCACCGTCGTACGATACGATTTATTCGTTTCGCCTAGCTTACGAATATTCGCGATACGATATACAATTCCGATGCAAGGTCGTATCGTATAATACGTTTTCCAACTAATTCCCGAAAAGCTATTAAATGAATTTCCGATTCATTTAATCCGGTGATCTGTTACATGCCATTGGTGTGACCTTGTAGGTTCAGTCAAGAGTAAGTTGCGAGCTTAATATTCATTAGAACTCACTGATCGAAAGCATTGCTCCATCTAGCTGTTCTGATCACTTGATCTCACTGAATTAATTGTTCGCAATTAATCTGAACCTTGGTATTAGACTTAATGCACCTTGGGTGAAGGACATATTTCCTTCAATCTCCCACTTGTCATTCAGACAAGTGTGCATCCACATTCCTTTGTCACTTAGTGTTACTTACTGAACATAAGGTAAGATCCAAGCCATCCTTATTAGGGCCAGAAGTGTTTCTCGGATTACAGAGTTCAACTGTCAAACTTTTGCAGAAGGTTAGGCCTAACCATTCTGAGCACGGCCATGCATTTTACAACAAACACCATATCCTATCAAAGATAGGAGGACAATCCATTCTTGCAATCTATGAACACTCACTTTGATTCATAGTACGCCCAATAACTGCTTTTATACCCTCCTTTTACGGTGCGACGTTTAGCTAGTATCAAAGCGAACTAATTCTCAAACGAGCAAACATAATCGCTCATGTTCTGAGGAATGGTTCTAATCACCATTAATGAGAACTACTTATGACATGACTTTAATCTCTTAAAGTGTTCTCATGGTCAATCCGATACAAGATCCAATAAGTATCTATGCAAATGATTTCTGACATCCAGTCCATCTAGTTCAAGAAACAAAACTATAAATCAACTTGCAATTTAATCTTCATTAGTCATTGGTCGTCCACCTTTCAATGACCTAGATTAGGGATCCTTTTGTGATTTCAATATTCAAGTTCACTTATGGGTGTTTCTTTGTCGAAGAATCCATCTTGACATCCCATTTGAATGATTTGAATCACATGGACTTATCATTTAATACTAAACCAAGATTAAATGAACTATGAAATATAATTTCATAAATGATAAATGTTTAAACCAAATGCTTACCAATGTGTGGGCCTCTAACCCAAAATCAAGCATTTAATGTTTTACAGATATAGGCCTTTCACCCAATACTTAAAACATTCATGGAACTCAAACTTGATTCCATATCTGCATATAAATGTTGTGTATCATTCAATGCAGAGGTTTAGTTTATCATACTTTGATATCCTTAGCATCTTTTCTATCGAAAGCCTTTAGATGTAAGATGAAAAGATCTTTGAATATGTTTCTAGAATGATCTAGTCTTTCGTTGCTGTTTAGAATGATAATAATATCTAAAATAGAAAATCATCCAGGTAGCAGACTTGTGATCAACCTGAGTTCATTGAAGAACTCCCACTAAAAACAATTTCCTTTTATTTCTTCTTAGGCAATAATGAATTCATATCAATTATGTAGAATTTCAAATGATGCTTCCCTTTTGGATTACTCCAACCAGTTCACATAGATGTGGAGATACATCTTTCAACTGAGAACTTGGAAACTAATCATTGATTCAGTTTCCCATGCATCACATATGGTTTAGAACCTATGTAACCACCTTTTAATCACGACGCCTAATGGCCCGTGTTTGTTTGTGGTTTGCCTACCAACAAGATTCAACTTTTGCTTAGGCAAATGCATGTAGCATCAAAACTTTAGTTATCTTCACTTCCTCTTATCAAGTGCTCATCCTACATATCCAAATGTATTGGATGTTCTTGATACTGTTCCAATGTTCTTTGATCCAGGTTAATAGAGATTGGTATAAACTCATCACGATCCAATGTTCACGAGTTATCTTGGCGATCTATATATCACATTATACATGATTGATTATAATGCAAAAACCATTCGCATTTTAAAATCCATCCATGTAACTTTTAGCTTCATTCTGTTTCAAGAGATACTGAATCTTGCTAAAATCTTGGCATTGCCATGTGATATAAGGTGAAGGCACCTCTTCAAGGTCCTTCATGCTTAACTCTAGTGATAACAGCCTAGCTTTATACTTAGTTAAAGCATTCATAACTTAGACTTACTCATATGGGTTGAGAGTCTCTTTTGAGTCTCTCCATTGTGTTTGATTTAGTAATTACTTTTACAGAATCCAAACAACACTTTAGATCCTATCCAATAGATCTTTGACCCAGTATGTTCTAAGTTTCGCCATGGTTCTAATATTGACAAATACTTTCAAATCTAACCATTTGAATGTCATTTTCAATAGAGAGATATGTATCTCATATATAGAACCAATAAACTTGACCTTGCTCCCACTAAACTCCTCATCTATAAGATGATCCATATTTTCATAAACCTATGATTGCTGAATAGCCTTTTAGACAAATATGGTCCAATTCCCACTTGCATGCTTTAATCTACGAATAGATTTCTTAAGCTTGCTCTTTTATCTAGCATCCAAAGCTTTTACATTGTGTGATGTACACAATTCCTTTCTACAAGTCCAATTGAGTAAGGTGTTTTGTTTTCCAATTGCCATATTGCCATATGCAATGATTGCTAGATTTATCCAAAATAGTTCAAGCATTCCGACTTGGTGAAAAAGATTTCAACATTATCAACGCTGTGAAGTTGTTTACAATCTTTTAACCACCAATCTAGCTTTTCTTTTGTATGTGAATACAATATGATCTTTGTATGTTTTGAAAACATGTTTGCAACCAATGGGAGTAAACCCTTTATGCAAATCAACGTTGTATGTTTAGAAAACATGTTTGCAACCAATGGGAGTGAACCCTTTATGCAAATCAACGTTCTATGTTTAGAAAACATGTTTGCAACTAATGGGAGTGAACCCTTTATGCAAATCAACCAAATCATAGATTTGATTCTTCAAGATGAAGGTACTTTGGATGAAATGGCCTCAAACCATTTTGTATGGCCTCGAACCATACTTATGTTTCTGATGGCCTCAAACCATACTTGGGAATTTTTAATTCGTCGTAGCTAACCTGTAAGTCGTATGTTTTTGAAGAACTTTCCAAAGTCTTCATAGTTTTCATTCCTCAAGATATCTATGTATCTATCTTGGTTGAATTCTATTCCTTATACGATTTACCTAGGTATTGAACATCAAACGTTAGTGTTTATAAAGACATTACTCAAGTCCTTTGAGTATTAGGATTCTCTTGAAGCACTTCTAAAGTCTTCATGAAGCCCTTCCAAAGGCTTCTAAGTACGGAGCTTTTCCAAAGCCTCCTAAGTATCCTACATTTGTTTGTTGCTTGACTCGAAGTCCATTCGAGGTCATTTTTCTCCCACTTGCCTTTTTGGAAATATGATGGTTTCCTAAAAGACATTATCTTAGGAAACAACCATATGTTCTCAGATTTGTAGTAGAATCAATACCTTTTGTTTCTATGAGTCGCTCATAAAGAAACATATATCTATCCTTGAGTTTGTTTGATGTAAACACTAACTCCCACTGGGTTCGACAACCCTAGATATATATATGTACTGAAAAGATGTACTGAACCGAAGTTCAATCCTTATGACATCTTATCCTTAGCTTTGACAACTTTGTTTAGTGTGAAAGTCACTTGAGAGTGTAATTAGAAACTAAATAGGAAAATAGTCGTGATTATCGTTAATCAAAATAGATTCTGATTTCTCCATTTGGATATACCATATTCTTATGGAGCTTTCAATTGTTATAATGCCATATAAACAATCTAGATAATATTTCTTGGCTCATGCAAACATCACCTTGACCCAGCCTAGATGTTCCAAAATTCTTGCCAAGTTGATTTTATACCCTTTTGTAAATTACATTGAATCATTTCACACATTTCACTTTGAGTAAATATAGCCATATTTTCTCAAATTCTTGTGAAATAGGTAAGTCATAAAATCCATCTTTGGCCCATGAACTTCATTGTCTAGAAACTTCTAACAATAGTCCATTCTTATGTCATGTTCAACAAGCAAGACCCACGTGTCTTAAATTAACCAACTTTCAGAAATCCATGCCATGGAATCTTAGAATGTTGACTTGTTGATATGGTCGTATGACATTTCCAAAGATATGTGGAACACAAATCAAAATGTTTGATTTGAACCTTCTGAAGTTTGAGTGTAAAGAGATTCGTTTGTTTATTAATCAATCATATGACGCAACCCTTAAGTGACCATTTCATTCAAATAAACACTCAACGAATGTTTTTGTTTACTTTGAATGTGAGTCTTTCCGTTGTCCAAACAGAAATTGATTATGATGATTAATGGAACATAATACCATTAAGTTCCAGCCTTTAGAAGGACTTTAAAACAAACATGATGACCCTACAATCAATGTAGCACAACTTTGCTTCATTTCCCACTTGTAGGTCAATTACCAGACTTAGCTCTCGGAATTTGAGTTCTTAACAAGAGTTAGAATCTCAAGCGGTAATCTAATACCATAGGAGTCTATTTGCTAAGTCGTTTCTCTTTAACATAAACTTCAAGGTAGAAATTGAATCTTGAATTCATTTCTTTTGTTCCCTTTTCCTATCCTTTCTAGCACGTTTTCTTATAGTCCTAAAGATTTTACTCTTTGCTTGATCTTCTTACTTTGTTATGCGTACAAAGTCCCTTTCCTTTGTTCACTTTGAATGACAACATCCAATGAGTCTAATTCATTATCGAATCAAAAGAAATTTGGTTGTTAACCATTGGTTATACATGAGTCTTTAACTCAATACTTCATTATTTCAAAACTACCCAGTATTCTGAATATATGAGGTCCAATTGGTCTACCATTCAAATTCTAGTTTGAAAACAACCATGAAGATCACTATAAGAAAATAGCATTCAAGATACGCTCTCACTCTCCTTTTCTTTGAGAATCTCTCTCAAAATAGTTACCAATCGATCGAGGAAATATCGTAGTTCTATTGTCCGAACGCAATAAAGTTGAAGATTTACGATTCTACAAAATGAACTAGCAAAGAAAAACACTTATCATACTTTAATAACTTGAAATAAAAGCATTCACGCAATTATCAAAGCTATTAAACATTTCATTCATGCAAAAGGCAAAAACATGGTCCAAAAAGAATGAAACGATTCTAAGACCCCAAAAGTCCTAAATCCTTAAGCAGCTTTAGCATGTCTTAAGTAGTTTAAGATTTTAGGTAAGCAAAACCTATTGCTAGTAATCTCCAAATTACTCTTGGTTAATAAATTAATGCCTGTAGACACCTACATTTGTCCCCATTCCCGAAAGGGAAGGTTCGATGATGAAAACATAAATCTCCACTTGACAACGCATCTCTTATAAAATAAACGAATCTCAATTCCCCTTTTCATTTCACCCGAAACCTGCTATTTATAGAAACCTGCTAAAATAGTAACTGCCGTAAAAGGTAGCTTCTAAAAGTGGCAAGTCATAAAAGATAGAAACCTGTCAGAATTAGGTGTTGCACTCCAACATAAATCCTAAATGAGATAGAAAACTGCGAGAATCCTATTCCTAATATGATTCGGAAATAAGAGTTACGTATTAATTAAAATCCTAACGAGCCTAGAGTTCGTAACGGGCCCAGACGCATTCCGTCATGAAATTGATACGCACTAAAAGACTCGATTAAGTCTCAAACACTACGGATTTCAGGAATCCGAATCTGACTAAGAAACAGCCCAAACCCTATTTTCAACGCCTGGCTCTGGGCGCCGAAATCTTCGGCGCCCAGGCCTGGGCGCTGAAAATACCTGGGTACGTGTTTTTTCCTAATTCTTTGTGGATTAGAACTCTGCAATTCTATCTTTCCACGAACTCTCCCCTATAAACACAGCCCCAAATTCGACGTGAAAAGAACACACACAATTCATATTCTGAGTATTGACTCCAACCCTTAGCCTAAGCCTCACGCTGCGAAATTGTTCACGCGTTCTGTCGCAATCGATCCATAAATCGAACAGAACGTATCCTGTCCCATAATTTGAGATTCGTTAAATAAAAAGGAGAAATAGAAAAGTCAAAGTGGTTAGTTTTCTGAGAACCGTGACGCACCTCTCAAGGGTGCGTCGTAATGTGCCCCTTCTCGATGATTTAATTGCTTTCCTCGCCCTTTTTTATGAACTGTTAAACTAACTAAATCTGATTGTTCTATCACGCCTAACAAATATAATATTTTTGGGAAATTGGATTATCATGCTAGGTCCCTTAATACTATTTAAATCAGATAATCACGATCGATCTAGTATTATATGTTGCATATTTCCAAAATCAACTCAGATTAGTTTAATAGTTAACGCATGTCCCTTCAATTATTTATGCTGAGCTAGTAAGGATATCCTGCCTCTGGAGTTATCGACGAGCGAAGTACTCCTCTCGGTAGTTACAGTCCCCCGAACCCTCAATCTCTACCTTGCGGGTGTATGTTGAGAGATCCCCACACCAGGGATCACAAGGGAACCTACGGCCGTCGTGGTCAAACATAATTGCACTCCCTTTATGTCACGATAACCGGGTTTTGTCAGTTTTTCTCATTGTCGTTAAAAACTGAATGGCGACTCCTATATTACTAGCCAATTGGGTGTATACTCATAGGAAATCCAATTACACTTGATTGAATAAAAGAATTGTCACACCCACGAGGGACGAGGTCACGCATTAGTCTCGTGCTTTTTCGACCCCCTCACAGTGGCGACTCCACTAGGGATAGTGAAGGAAATACTCGTGCTTGTAGGTAATCAAAATAGCCGAAGGGTGAAACGATCCTACCCCGCGTTTATTTCCCCATCAAGTTGGGACGACCTGAAAATCAGCATATTAATGTGAACGGGCAGAACCGCATAACGAATCTCGGCTCCTTCGGGAGTTGGGACTAAGGATACCTTTTTTCGCCAATAGGGGGGTGCATACGCCGCGCATGTTGCCCACTCGGTACTTGTGCAGGTAGTACACCTATCCCGAACCCAATCGCTCGCTCATTAGGTCCCTCTCGCCTGCATTCCCCCTTGGCTTGCACTTTCGGGTTGGCCTCTTGAGCGAAATTCGTCTGTTGAAGACACTACCTCGACCGGGGCATGTGTTGGATCTACGATAGAAGCGGCACCAAGCCAGGCGCAAATACTACCCATAGAAGCCTATCATAAACTACGTGACATATTTAATTTTCAAATCCACGTTTGTAATGTAGTTATGTGTAGCGAACTATGTGACTATGTTATGATTGTGCGTACAAATAATGCTAGACAAATAATGGTAGAAAACCGATGACCTTAAAAATTGCCCAAACATTCATAAACCAATTTTCCAAAGAGTTATACCGAAATACGCGTTCCGCAAACCCGAACGATCGCCACAAAAATAAGCGACGCTTGGGATGGCCATAACGAATCCCACAAACGCTGTACAACGCGTAAAGGACGTTATAAGGCAAGCGCGCAAAATCAAGTCGCATAAACAAAAAATATACGCAAACAGAAATCGAGCACCAGTCAGGGACGCATTTTCAGCGCCCCTGGCTGGGCACCAGAATTCCTCACGCCCCTCGCTGGGCGCTGAAGTTACTGCTTGGCCTTCTGGTCAGGCGTAGCAGCCTCGGTGCCAGCGCAAAAGGAAAATACGTAGCACAAAAAAAAATGTCCGTAAAAAGAATTGCTACGAGAGCGTAAGAAAAGCACTCGATTTCAAAAGCGACTCGTAAAAAATTAATAACTCTTTGCGTCGTTGTTAGGCCTCCTACGACGGCAATGCTCGACACTAAAAGTCGACCATGCAAATAATTATGAATGTCACACGGGCAGAGATTTTCGAAAATATAAAGAGTTCAAAGTGCACACATAGCAGTCCAAATATACTAGTCCGACTTAAGGGTAGTCGTAGAATGTCTAAAAAAACCGACTCACGAAACAAACTAATGTGTCTCCTAATCCACAACAATAATGCAGGGCCCCTGAGTACCTGCCCGTGATAGCCATCGAGGAACGCGATGGAAGAAGCATATCCCGAACATCTATACCTAGAGGTCGCACAAACCCAAGAGATGCATGCTCTGGGACACGACCCTTTACGTTCTCAAAGGCCACTCGCCCCAAAGAATCGTGCTATGCCAAAAACGCTCCCAACTCACATGCTTTCGGGCTATTGTTTGGGTTAGAAAAGAAAAGAGCGAAGAATGAAACAGAAATTATGGCATTAGCTCTCCAAGATGAAGTGTTCGATCCTACTAAATTGATCGCTCCATCACCCTCAAAAGATGACCAAATCCAACGAGGGTGGCGCAAGACTTTCAAATGGACTGATGCTCGTGGGATGAAGTTCAAGATATCTGCGGGAGAGGGTCCGATGTACGAAGAATTAGAGTCTGAATCCGAGTCTGACTCCGAGTCCGAACCTAACAAAATTGTAACCCCTCCCAAAAATAGTTTAGACCCGGAAATCTCTACTCCGGGAGATCTTTTTGATGTAATGCTTCATGACTTTAATAAGATAAAAAAAACTTTTGAGTATATGTCGCTTAAAAATCCGAGTAATAATGCAGAATGTCTCGCCACTAATGAGCACGAAAAAGAGCCAGAAGAGGAATATACCGAACTAATAAAAGCTGTAAGTGAACAAGAACTCAAAACTCCTATAATTGAGGACACAGAATCGGTAAATATTGGAACAGAAGAAAATCCTAAAATCATTAAAATTGGCCTCACCTTAACTCCCACTGAAAAGGCCGATCTAATCTCCACTTTGCGGGAATTCGAGGGTGTCTTTGCTTGGTCCTCCAAAGACATGCCAGGAATAGATCGAGAAATCGCTGAGCATAAAATTCCGCTAAATCCCAAAATGACGCCAGTAAAACAAAAGCTACGGCGGCTCAAACCAAAGATAGCCTTGAAAATAAAAGAAGAAGTCACTAAACAATTAGACGCCGGCTTTATAAAAGTCTCCAACTACCCAGAATGGGTGGCCAATATTGTCCCCGTAGCTAAAAAAGATGGACGAGTGCGAATGTGCGTAGACTTTCGAGACCTCAACAAAGCCAGTCCTAAAGATGACTTCCCTCTACCTCACATTGACATACTAGTAGACAACACCGCAGAGCACGCGCTCCTCTCCTTTATGAACGGGTACGCCGGATATAACCAAATACTCATGGCAGAAGAAGACATGGAAAAAACAACTTTCATTACCCCTTGGGGTACATATTGTTACACTGTAATGCCTTTTGGTTTGAAAAACGCGGGGGCCACCTATCAAAGAACAGCCACCACGTTACTCCATGACATGATACACAAAGAAATCGAGGTCTATGTGGACGACATGATCATCAAATCTAAAGACCGGCACGGTCACCTCCCGGCACTTAAAAAGTTCTTCACCCGAATCTTGAAATATAACATGAAACTAAATCCACAAAAATGTATGTTCAGGGTAACCTCGGGAAAATTGCTAGGATATGTTGTTAGTACGCGAGGAATCGAGATTGGCCCATCTAAGATCAAAGCCATTACCGAAATTCCCCCACCAAAAACTGAAAAACAGATAAGGGGCTTCCTAGGAAAGCTGCAATACATTAGTAGGTTCATTTCCAAGCTTACTATGACTTGTGAGCCAATATTCAAAAAATTAAGAAAAGAAGAAAAAGTCGAATGGGATGAACAATGCCAAACTGCCTTCGATAAAATCAAAGAATACCTAAGCAAACCACCCGTCCTCTCCCCGCCTTTGCCTGGAATCCCTTTACGCCTATACCTAGCCGTCACGAATACTACAGCGGGAGCTATGCTCTCACAGTGTGTACATGGATCCGAGCGAGCCATTTACTCTTTGAGCAAGAAGTTCATACAGTACGAGACGAGATACAAAGAACTTGAGAAAACCTGCCTCACCCTCGTCTGGGCATCCAAAAAACTCAGACATTACCTATTGGCCCACACTGTTCATATAGTGTCACAACTAGACCCCTTAAAATACATGTTCGAAAAGCCCGCCCTAAATGGTCGCCTGTCCAGGTGGCTAGTCATGCTCTCAGAATTCGACCTAAAATTCATGCCAGAAAAAACAATCAAAGGAAGAGCGGTAGCCGAATTCCTGGCCGAGCATGCCACGAATGAGGAAACCACGGAAGCTTACCTCCTCCCCGACGAGGAACTTCTGATGATACGAGACGACTATTGGACACTATACTTCGATGGCGCGTCCAACCAGAAAGGATGCGGCGTCGAAGTTCTCCTAGTCAGTCCCGAAGGGGCCCATATACCAATTTCCGTCAAACTTGGCTTCGAGGCCACAAACAACGCCGCCGAATACGAGGCCTGCTTAGTTGGGCTAGAGGCCGCAGTTAGCCTCGGAGTCAAATATCTACAAGTCTTCGGGGATTCTTCCCTAATAATCAACCATATATCCAAAAGATGGAAGGTCCGAAGCACTAGTCTCTCAAAATATCAAGCTCACTTAGACCAAATAGTCGAGCAATTTGAAAAAATCGAGTATACGTACTTACCAAGAGACGACAACCAATTCGCGGATGCACTAGCGAAGCTAGCTTCAATGCTCAACATCCCGAATGAATGGGACGGAATGACCCTTCGGGTCGAGCGAAGGAAAGAGCCGGCTTATTGCTGTGCCATAGACTCCGAACCTGAAAACACCGAAGAAGAACCATGGTACACGGACATCCGTCGTTACAAACAAGTGGGGAATTCCCCCCAAACACCTCCCTGCGAGCAAAAAAGGCCCTACGCCTCCTCGCTTCACAATATAGCATGATTCTGGGAGAACTGTACAAATACACCCCGAATAAAATCAAGTTACTTTGTGTCCACCAAAACCAAGCCCAAAGACTAATGGAAGAATACCATAACGGCGTGTGCGGACCCCATATGAACGGAAAAATGCTATCCCGAAAAATATCCCGCTCAGGGTACTATTGGACCACTATGGAAACCGATTGTCACCACTTTGTAAAAACTTGCCCAAAATGCTAAATCTTCAGTAACCTTAACCATTTGCCTCCCTCGGAACTATACACCTTCACTTCTCCATGGCTCTTTTCCACCTGGGGTATAGATATAATCGGCAAGGTAACACCAACAGGCGTAGGGGGGCACGAGTACGTTTTAGTCGCAATTGATTACTTCACTAAATGGGTAGAGGCAGTCTCCTATGCAAATTTAATGGCCAAACATGTCGCTCGATTCCTAGAAAAGAACATATTCTGTCGATACGGGGTTCCACATGAAATCATAAGTGACCAAGGTTCCCACTTTAGGGCCGAAGTCCAAGACCTGCTCGAAAAATATCATGTCAAACACCATAAATGCTCTCCCTACAGGCCGCAAATGAACGGCGCGGTAGAGGCGGCCAACAAAAATATTAAAGTCATAATCGAAAAAATGGCCGAAAATTATAAGGATTGGCCCAACAAATTACACTTCGCATTATGGGGCTATCGAACCTCAATCCGCACCTCCATTGGAGTAACACCCTACTCCTTGGTATACGGAATGGAAGCAGTTCAACCGATCGAGTTGGAAATCCCCTCCCTCCGGATCGTCCTAGAAAGCAAGCTACCCGAAGCTGATTGGGTTCAAGCTAGGTACGACGAGCTCGTCCTTTTAGACGAACAGAGGTTGAGAGGTTTACATCACGTGCAAGTGTATCAAAAGCGCATCGCAAGGCAATTCAACAAAAGAGTCGAACCTCGAAATATCAAAAAAGGCGATTTTGTATTAAAAGATGTTCGCGCACCTACTAAGGACCCTCGAGGAAAATTCCGGCCTAACTGAACAGGACCATATTTTGTAAAGACCATCCTACCTGGCGGAGCAGTCCAACTAGCTGACATAGATGGGGCGGAATTCGCTAACCTCACGAACTTAGACCAATTGAAAAAGTACTATATTTAATAAAATTCAGTCCGGAGTTAAGGCATCTAATAAAACACGTTAAGACTCATAAGCAAGCATTCTGCACATTACTCTAAGCAAACGGCATAAAACTCGATAATAGTAGAAAAAAGGCGAAGGACGATGTTTTAACGCCCAGGACTGGGCGCTGTTATTTTTTACGCCCAGGCCTGGGCGCCGATATTTCCTACCCCCTTGTATGGGCGTCATTCTCTCTTGCCACCTATCCTCCCGCTTCTGCAAGTGTTCGTACTCCTTTTCCGAACCATCAAAAGAACCACGAACACTTGGGGGGGGAAGCAGACGTGTAATGAACACCCTTTCAAAAAAAAATTCAAAAGCTAGAACTACGCACGACCTGATTCTGACAAGATACGTAGGCAATCCTTATCAAGGATTCGGTCCAATAAAAATTAAAAAATAATAAAGTCATGCAACGCATCAAGAAGAAAAGATATTGCAAAGGGCACTATACCCTAACCCATGCACGGGCAAGACCAAATAGAATGAAAAACAAAGCCACAAGAATTTTCAGGGACAAGCCCAACAAAGGAGTATGGCACGAGTCGGCAAAAAACAAAAAAATAGTGAACATGCATATGTAATACGTACCCCAAGTAGTCGGTTAGTCTAAAAATATGTGTGCACTCTTGTATGAACTCATTATTTTTACGAAATTCTTTCCCTTTTCAAAATTCGTCGTTGGTTTAGAAAGCTAATATTACTATAATATGTTAAAGCAAAGCCCACGGAAGGCTCAAAACATTCTTGCACCAAAAATCGCAAAAAAATATATATACATGCGGAATACAAGAATGAATATGTACAAAACAGGAGGTAAGCCTAAGACTCGTCATCGGCTCCATGTCTCCAAGCCTCGCCGGTCCATCCACTCCACTCCCCGTGGTATGAGGGTCCCCAGCCAGAATCACCCCAAAAATGAGGTTGTGACTGCAACTCGGGGCTAGGCTCTCGGGCCACCGACACGGAACGTCGCCTACGCTCCGGCTCGGACCTCTCCCCGGAAGAACTCACCCCCGCGTCGGAACGGCGATGCCGTAGGGGCGAGTGCCGTGCCCTCTCTCTCTCACGACCGTGTCCCTTGCCCGAGGGACCCGCGTCGTCGGCCCCGGCTCGTCCAGCACCCGTCTACAAGAAAAGACAAAAAGAGAGTGAGTAACAGAAAGCCAAACAAAAGGTACAGATCAAAAGAAAAAGGGGGCACATTACCCGAGTAGAGTGGGGGCTCCTGCAAGAAAGTGCAGATCGGGCTCGAACCAACGCGGACTTCAACCGGTTGATCACCCCCACCATCGCGTTGGCCGTATGGGCCGGAACCTGAAACAGGAATGTTAGTAACAAAAGAAAAAAAGAAAGATATAAGAAGAGTGCACAAATAAAAGGTGCATACCGCCTGTACTCCCCCAGGGAGCGGAGCATGGAAAACCCGGTCTTCCGGGAAAGTCTCCACAATCTCGGATCCACTCTCTCCGGTATACGAGATCCGAGCATCGGGAAGCACCCATCCCCCCAACGAAGGGTCATGACACTCCTGCACAAAACACAGTAGACATAAACACATGGGCACAAGCATGAAAACACTAAAATCAATACGAAAAGAGAGGGCAACTTACAGCGCCAGGCTCCGGGAGACGAAGAGAATCCAGGATAAACTGATGATAGCTAGCTCCCTCTATCACCAACTCCGTCGCCGGCACGCCAATCCTCGAGTGGACCCTCCACGACTCGCCTATCGAGCGAGTAGACAACATGGTCGCAGGCGGAGGCCTAGGCACCGAAAAAGCCCCGACCGTCTGCATACGTACCCGCTCTCCCAGGTACCAGACAGGGTCCCGGCGGCCAACGAACAAAACCCGCATCTGGCTCAGGGCATAACTATCCCTGACCGAAGCATGAGTACCCCTAAAAGAGAGCCATGGGGTCCAAACAACCTGTTTTTGTACAAACACGGTCAGATCTCGCACATAGAAAATAAAAAGAATGACGAAATACGAGATAGAGGATAAAAATTCTGTACATGCTCAGGGTTCCCGTCCCGAATAAGATCCCACACGGTATCGGGCGGTGGACGCACTGTCAGCTTCTTCTTCCAACCCCAACGGCGACCGGCAGGGAACTCCAAAGGCCTCTGCCCTTTTCGGGGAGCCAACCAAGGTAAGTGCTCAAAGGCCCACAGCTGCAAAAAGAAAAGACAATAAAACATCAAAAAAAAAGAGGCCTGGTAAAAGCGAGAAAACAAAAGAAAGTCTAGGCACATACCTCGATCAAACGCGGCACTCCCGCTAATGTAATCACAAAGTGACGTCTACTCGGGTCCGAGTCGCGCACCGCCAAACTCATCTAGCCGACGAGCGTCGCATAGCCCAAATCGCCCCAGCGATAGTCACCCAGTGTAGACACATCCTCCACCATGCCTATCCACCTCGGGTCAAAGGTGTCAATCGGACCCGATAGAAAAGTGGAAGTAATAAAATGGAGGTAGAACAGCCGAGCCTGTCTCGAAGGCGACTCCTCTACCCCATGCTCTAAGGCCCACATCAGGTCAGCGAAAGGTATCCCACGGGGCTGGTACGAAGGCAATCTCCTACCCATCCACGAGCCCAGGAGCCTGGTACCCTCAGCAACAGTCGGCGATGGGCCATCCGACCTCAAACGAACGGGGTTCCCTGTAAAGGTCAAGCCCGTCAAAGTCGTGTAGTCCTCGGGAGTGATCGTCATCTCGCCCCAAGGAAAATGGAATGTGTTGGTGGTATCCCACCACCACCTCATGAACGACCGCAGAAAGGACAGGGAGATGTTAAGCCCCAGTATCTCCCAGAAGGTCTCGACCACCGGAAACAGTGAGCTCGCCCTCACCAATGCCTGGGCGTCCGAGCTCAGGAAGCTAAAAACAATCTCACTCGTCGCTGCGCCGTAGCCGCGAACCGTAGTCTCTCTCCTCGCGTGAAGGCGGGAAGTCACGTGGTGCTCTAGGTCGTAATGCAGATCACGGCCGTCGTAGAGCTCAGGGCCCACCCATAGGGGACCCGCGCCAGTAGACTGACGCGTCATGCCATGCTCCTCGTGGCCACCAGAAGGAGGTGACGACTCGTCAGGCATGCTGATCAATAATACAATAAGGCATTATACCTTTAACAAAATTGGCACTGACACCAATCACTAAAGGAGTGCATTCCGCTCATAAAATGGAGTCATGCAATTTTTTGTTCCCTAAGGCATGATACTAAGTTCATATCGAGCAAAAAATTCCCTAAGTGAAACTTTTTTAATTAACTCCAACAAAATGAAAATTCTTCCATAATTTGTCATTCATGAATTATGAGGAACGCAAGCAATATACCAAGAACACCTACATTGCAAGAAAACACTAGAGTCGTAGGTATACTTGGGGGCTAGCATGAAAATGCCCAAATTCAACAAAAATCAACATACTTGCGAAAATTAACATGCACAAACTAATTAACATGTTATGAGGAACATTTCCAACTATCTAATTGAAGGAACGGGGCACAAAATCAAAAACCCCCAAATCAATTTCATGCATAAAAATACTTGACAAAAATATTGAAATTGACAAAAAAGCTCAAAATTACTGAAGATTACTTACATTGGGAAGATTAGGAAGTGATTTGGAGTAGAATTCGTAAAGAAAAGTGAAGAAACGAGCAAGAAATCAGTTGAAAGAGATGAGGAGCTTGAGCGAAAATGGTGGAAATGGGAAAGGAAGGAGACGGTCCGCGAATTTAAAGACCCGTCTCCCCTTTCGCATTTTCAACGCCCAGCTCTGGGCGTTAGAAATTCTCGCGCCCAGAGCTGGGCGCTGAAAATGCTTCCCAGACAACGAATATTCGCTGTCGGGCACGCACAATCCCCTATTTTGTGTAAAATATCTGTTATCTTGATATTTCCTTCCCAAGAACGGTATTTTGCAATATCGTTAAAAATATACACAGTGTGGACCCACTTATAGGACACAACTGATCAGGAAATATTGCGACCCACCAACAGGTTGTAATCACAAAAGCCCTTCTACGTAGGCAAAATAAGAAATTGAAAATGGGCTCGCCCACCCTCAGCGGGCGGGGTCTGCGACACTAGCCGAGCAGGTCCTCAGTTTTCGAAAAATAGAATCTTCAAAAAACAAAATGAAATAGGCTCGCCATCTTCAGCCGGCGGGGTCTACGGCGCAAACCACGTAGGTCCTTATTTTCAAAAAAAAACACAAAACAAATTACAAAATAGATTCGTCCACTTCTATCGGACGGGGTGTCCACCCTTAGCGGACAGGTTCGCCATCTTTAGCCGGCGGGGTCTACGTCACAAGCCGCGTAGGTCCTTATTTTCAAATTTCAAAAACAGATTCGTCCACTTCTATCGGACGGGGTGTCCACCCTTAGCGGACAGGTTCGTCATCTTTAGCCGGCGGGGTCTACGTCACAAGCCGCATAGGTCCTTATTTTCAAATTTCAAAAACAGATTCGTCCACTTCTATCGGACGGGGTGTCCACCCTTAGCGGACAGGCTCGCCATCTTTAGTCGGCGGGGTCTGCGCCACTAACCGCGCAGGTCCTTAGTCGCTGCAGCAATAACTTTTTCTGGTTTTCCCTTTTCCAAAAATTAAAAGGATTGGTTTTCCGTTTTTTCCAAAAAAGAGCGATGTGCTGGATTTTCCTTCGTCTTACGTCCCATAAAAACAAGGGGGTTTTCTCGTTTAGCTAGCCCTGAAAATGAGAATCTTTAAAAACATTTTTACTTCGTGGTTGGGCTTGGCCAGGCCCAATTACACTTTATAGCTTTGATTTCGAAAACATCTGTAGCTACTCCCAATGACAAAGTGAGGGAGTTTCTACGCACCTTTAGATCCTTCCAATGACAAAGTGAGGAAGTTTCTATACTATCAGTTGACAAATCCCAATGACACGTGAGGGATATGTCGACACTTCAAGTGATGACCCTTAAGTCAAATGTTATCACTCGGGGGCTCGTGAGACCCTCGCCAAAACAGGTCACCATGGCTTGTATGACGCACTCCGTCTAATACTTTGACCATCGTCTTACTCCAAGACTCAGTCAAAGTGGGGGCTAACTGTAGACACCTACATTTGTCCCCATTCCCGAAAGGGAAGGTTCGATGATGAAAACATAAATCTCCACTTGACAACGCATCTCCTATAAAATAAACGAATCTCAATTCCCTTTTTCATTTCACCCGAAACCTGCTATTTATAGAAACCTGCTAAAAATAGTAACTGCGGTAAAAGGTAGATTCTAAAAGTGGCAAGTCATAAAAGATAGAAACCTGTCAGAATTAGGTGTTGCACTCCAACATAAATCCTAAATGAGTAGAAAACTGCGAGAATCCTATTCCTAATATGATTCGGAAATAAGAGTTACGTATTAATTAAAATCCTAACGAGCCTAGAGTTCGTAACGGTCCCAGACGCATTCCGTCATGAAATTGATACGCACTAAAAGACTCGATTAAGTCTCAAACACTACGGATTCATATTCTGAGTATTGACTCCAACCCTTAGCCTAAGCCTCACGCTGCGAAATTGTTCACGCGTTCTGTCGCAATCGATCCATAAATCGAACAGAACGTATCCTGTCCCATAATTTGAGATTCGTTAAATAAAAAGGAGAAATAGCAAAGTCAAAGTGGTTAGTTTTCTGAGAACCGTGACGCACCTCTCAAGGGTGCGTCGTAATGTGCCCCTACTCGATGATTTAATTGCTTTCCTCGCCCTTTTTTATGAACTGTTAAACTAACTAAATCTGATTGTTCTATCACGCCTAACAAATATAATATTTTTGGGAAATTGGATTATCATGCTAGGTCCCTTAATACTATTTAAATCAGATAATCACGATCGATCTAGTATTATATGTTGCATATTTCCAAAATCAACTCAGATTAGTTTAATAGTTAACGCATGTCCCTTCAATTATTTATGCTGAGCTAGTAAGGATATCCTGCCTCTGGAGTTATCGACGAGCGAAGTACTCCTCTCGGTAGTTACAGTCCCCCGAACCCTCAATCTCTACCTTGCGGGTGTATGTTGAGAGATCCCACACCAGGGATCACAAGGGAACCTACGGCCGTCGTGGTCAAACATAATTGCACTCCCTTTATGTCACGATAACCGGGTTTTGTCAGTTTTTCTCATTGTCGTTAAAAACTGAATGTCGACTCCTATATTACTAGCCAATTGGGTGTATACTCACAGGAAATCCAATTACACTTGATTGAATAAAAGAATCGTCACACCCACGAGGGACGAGGTCACGCATTAGCCTCGTGCTTTTTCGACCCCCTCACAATGCCATAATTTATCTCATTGCCACAACATAATGCCATTGTTGTTTGAGTTGAAACCACAATCAACGTGCTCCTTTAGGACGCCTTACCACCTAAGTCAACTAAAATAGCACCTCGCTTTAGCGTAAACCTACTATCTTAGATCCTTAGATTTTTGTAAGTGCTTGATTTGGAAGGAAATTTTTAAACTCAATATTACTTGGACCTAGTTGTTTCTATGTTGGTTCGATTATTTAGTGAACTTAATCTAATCGATTCATATGAAACAATCTGTTCATGCAAAGCATACATACATTCATACATTCACGCATAATATATATATATATATATATTAAATTGCATAAAGAAATGGTGATCTAGTATGGCCCAAAACATCTTGTCTTGAAGCATCCAATCTTCATCACCTCCTTGTTAGCTTGGCATCGTCTTGAATCTTCGTTCAAATGCTAACTTAAAGTTATAAACTTAGAAATACTTGAAAATAATAAATTACATCAAAATTTCCATAGTACGCAGACCATATTTAAAACTTTACATTCAAAGATAGAACGGTACGCAGACCGTATTTAACTATCCTAAATGGCCATACTAGTCACTTGGAGTACCTGCATTACATAAAATATATATTCTATGCATTCACCCATTCGTGTGCTAAAACGAATGGCCCATGTAAATATGCGAGTATTTACGTGAATTAATTAAAATTCACGTTCACATAAACGCGTCCTAAAAGATTAATCAATTTCCAAATTATTAATCCTTAGACTTTATTCTAATTAAAATTGAATTTAATTAAAATAATGCGACCTACGAAAATAATTAAAATAATTATTTCATTTTAATTTCAGTTAGTGGCTCCCACTCAAACCAATAATTATTCCGGATAATTAATTATGAAATATTAAATTAAAACTCGCGGCCCGGCCCAAGCAAATAAAATATTAAATTAAATATCCCGTTAGCCCAAATTAATGCAAATATACGAAGCCCAACGAAATAAACAATTTTCAAGGAAAAATTCCGATTACGTAGTTGGACTTGGCTTGCGCCCAGCCCAATCCCTTGCGTGTGGCCCATGAGGAGCACGAGCAAGCTCGCACACCCCCAGGCCTTCGCTCGCGCACGTGCCCGCAGCTGTCGCTGCCCCTGCGCTGCGTCGTTGTGCCTTCGTGCGCTGGACGTCGCATGGCCTTGTGCCTTGCTTCGTCGCAGCCCCTTGCAAGCATACGCCTGCCCCTTTCCTCGCCCAGCGCGCACGAGGCACGCAGCATGCTTGCTGCTGCCCGTGTCGCATGCGGCTCGGCCTAAGCATAGCAGCCCGTATGGCTCGACGAGCCATACGTCCACCACACTTGTATTCGTGCCTTTGGTTCGTGATACGGACCAACTCAATTAAAATTAAATTTAATTTCACGAACTTGCATTAATTTTATTTTTCAAAAAGTTACGATTTTTATTTTCGAAAAACAACGATTTTTAACGATTTAATAAATTCCAACGACAATCCAATTTCGTAAAATATTAAATCAAAGGGCTAACAATATTCAAACTTTTAAGAATGAACGAATCAACATTAAAGTTTGAACTTTTAATTAATAAAATACGAAGCTTTAAATCGTTCATAAACAATTAAATTTCAGATTTTTAATAATTTGGTTTAAGTGCGATTAAAATTAACGAAACCATTAAATATTTTAATCCAATAATTTTTAAAATTATCCACTGACCCATGAAATTATATCCCCTTTCCCAATTAACCGAATTATTAAACAAAAATTAATTAAAATTCAATTAGGGTTTCAAATTTTACGAATTGGGGAAAGGCAAAATTAGGGTTTATACTTATCGGAAAAATCTGAAATTTTTACCATAGATCAAGAATATACCCAGCAATATTGTTTCAAAATTTCAAGCAATTCCGAGTAGTTTAGGTCGACCTTTTAATTGAATTAC
This sequence comes from Spinacia oleracea, assembly GCF_020520425.1. Taxonomy (NCBI): domain Eukaryota; kingdom Viridiplantae; phylum Streptophyta; class Magnoliopsida; order Caryophyllales; family Amaranthaceae; genus Spinacia; species Spinacia oleracea. The sequence continues at coordinate 52,394,598 of NC_079489.1, read as the reverse complement.
TGTTCGACACTTTTAATTTTTAATGAAAAAATAACAAAAACGCCCAAAAAACGACACTTTGAGGCCTGTTTTTGCAATTCCGTTCTCATGAATTGATCTTAGAAAATCGTTTTCAATCAAATTAGGGTTTTAAAACTCGAAAAACCGAACATTTTTTATTTCGGACCTGATTATTACGCAATTCATCCAATAATTCGTAAAAATTCCGAAAAACCAACAAAAATTCCAAAATTTTCGACAGATGCAAAAACAATTAAATCATGCTAATTCATGCTTTGAATACATAAGGCTCATGATACCACTGTAGGGGAATACAGTTAAACATAATAACATGTGCGGAAACAATCCCCAAAGCCAGGAAACATGTATAAAGCACATATTAAGCAAACTTACATTCGAAGCGTGTTTTCCACAATAATAAGTCAACGAACACGAACAAAGAACTCCACTTGTCGTTCCTCTACTTGGTTCACCGACATGTTCAGATCCGTCTTGATAATCGTAGCTTAGACAATCATTCAAGAGTTTGTGCTTTTGGGAAGAACACATCCATGGAGGCTGAGAGAGAATTAGGGTTTCTCTCTCCTCCTTAGGGTTTGATGTGTGTGGCTGAATTGTGTATTAGGTTAGGAAAACTTGTGTAGAATAATATTATAACCCCTTAGGTTATAATACTATCCGGCCAAGCCACAAGGGCAAGAACCAGACAGCAAGCCCATACGCGCGCACCACACAGGCGTTGGGCCTTGGGCCGCGCTGTGTGCGCTGCTGCTGCTACTCCTCACATGCGTGCGCGCCCAACCAAGGCATAGGCCTTGCACGCTGGCTCGCTGCTACGCCCAGTGGGCCTTGCGCGCTTGCGCGCCTTGGCTCGTTGGGCTGCCAGCGTTGCCTCCTCGTATCCGCAATTAATATATTTCTGATATATTATTTATTGTTTCGTATACGACGAATCACCGTCGTACGATACGATTTATTCATTTCGCCTAGCTTACGAATATTCGCGATACGATATACGATTCTGATGCAAGGTCGTATCGTATAATACGTTTTCCAACTAATTCCCGAAAAGATATTAAATGAATTTTCGATTCATTTAATCCGGTGATTTGTTACATGTCATTGGTGTGGCCTTGTAGGGTCAGTCAAGAGTAAGTTGCGACATTAATATTCATTAGAACTCACTGATCGGAAGCATTGCTCCAACTAGCTGTTCCGATCACTTGATCTCACTCAATTAATTATTCGCAATTAATCTGAACCTTGGTATTAGACTTAATGCACCTTGGGTGAAGGACATATTTCCTTCAGGCAGTGCTTATTGCGGCCAGAAAACTGAGACCCTATTTCGATGCACACGGAATTGAAGTCCTCACAAACTACCCCCCTGGTTAAAATACACAACAACATTGCCAAAATTAGTCCCATAATCACCATGTCCGGAACCGGCAGGGTCCATAAATTGCGTCCAAGAGCGATGATGGTAGTCAAGGGCAATAGAGGGAACATCCACTGCCGGGACTGTTTTGGAATTATCTATTAAGTTCAAATCACGACGAATATCGGCTCGTACCTGTTTACGCACATGAGCCTGTAACTCAAAAGCGGCATCCCGGTAGGAGGGTTCAAAATAATCAGATGTAGACGGTTTGTCATCGTCCTCAAAGTTGACACCCTCAGATACGGAGGCAAGGTCAGCATCATCATACCCCACCCCACTCAACTCATTCTCACTATCTTGCTCACTCGACATTATACCTAAATACAACACCAAACTTATGCGAAGGGAGGAAATAAAAAAGAAATAAGATTATACCTTCAAAAGCAGCAGGTAATTCGCAACCCAGAAGCGAGAAAAACCACTTCCGCAGACACCAACCTTGTCAGAAGCAAGCAGAACAGCGGCGGAAAAAATTATGTAAGCAGGTATACGCAATTTCAAAAGGAAGGAAGAAAGATCGGAAAAAAGAGAGAGATAGTTTGAAAAAGAAAGAGTGAAAGAAGTTTGAAAGTTTAGGAAGGGAAAGTTAAATAGTCGAACGGAAGCACGAGTGATTTGATGTTTAAAAGAAGTTGAACAGACAGGACAAATCTAGGCCGTAAAAATAAAATGACGGTGCGACACGCGTCACAATAAGTACAGATGCAACACACGTGGAGCAAAATTAAGCGGTACAAATTCAAAACGCTTTTTCAAATTCTAAACTTCGTTGAAAAATTCTCAAGGGGGCTAGTCAGCATCAAAAATCTCAAGGGGGCTAGTCAGCATCAAAAATCTCGAGGGGGCTAGTCAGCATCAAAAATCTCAAGGGGGCTAGTGAGAATCAAAAATCTCAAGGGGGCTAGTCAGCATCAAAAATCTCGAGGGGGCTAGTCAGCATAAAAAATCAAGGGGGCTATCATCCTAAGGATTTTCTTTATCTGCGTGTTTTCGCAAAACGTTCAGGTAGCATTCATTATGAAGGGGCTAGTCAGCATTCAAAGCATAATCAACACACCTTCACATTTCGCAAAAAGACGCGATTTCGGGGGCTAGTTGTAGGGAGAGATTCCTTTTTTTCAGAGCAAGCACATCAGTCCAGTCGGATGTACGCACTCTGAGGGGGCTAGTTGTACGGGTATGCTACCAGCAGGCCGATAGCACCCTCATCCAGAAAGGGTCTACATGCAAATACTCCTACCAGCAGTCTTAATTCTTACTAGCTTCCCAGGAAGGCTGGTAGGAAGATGGCATGTGACCAATCAAAGAGTCAACGGGTCGCTATCAATCGGGTAGGACCCATATTGATCCGTACACCCGACCCGCGCCTATATATATGGGCCTCATTTATTACGAAAGGTACGCAATCCCAATCATTTTCACTTAATCCTAAACACTTATCCCATATCATATCTGACTTAAGCATCGGAGGGGGGATCCTCGAATCACCTCCGAGGCTAGTTCACCTTTGTTATCTGCGCAGGAGTTCATCTGGATAACAGCACCACACAACCCGCAAGACCTCTCCAACCGTTCCCAATCCATACCGGAACAAGATGCAAATGCCATTTTTGAGCTGTCAAAAATGTGAATCTGGGAGAAAATCTTAACAATCATCATGTGATTAAGCGGTTTCTTTAGATGAGAGTAAAAGTGAAGGAATAGAGGAGTGATGACTACATAATACAGAGAGGAGAGATTGGGAAATAAAAGAGAAACGATAAAAGGACAGATGGGGATGAAAAAAATGAAAAAATAAAAATGAACTCACACGTGGGAGCTGACACATGCAACTACTGTTCATAAGCTACAGTAATTTAGCTCTAACTTTTAAAGGTTAAAGATGTATTCCTATTTCATTTTGTGTTATCTATATTCTATGACTATTATTATTTCTATTTAATTGGTTTCACTTTAGATGGGAGACTGTGAGGGGGTCGAAAAAGCGCGAGGCTAATGCGTGACCTTGTCCCTCGTGGGTGTGACGATTCTTTTTATTCAATCAAGTGTAATTGGATTTCCTGTGAGTATACACCCAATTGACTAGTAATATAGGAGTCGCCATTCAGTTTTTAACAACAATGAGAAAAACTGACAAAACCCGGTTATCGTGACATAAAGGGAGTGCAATTATGTTTGACCACGACGGCCGTAGGTTCCCTTGTGATCCCTGGTGTGGGGATCTCTCAACATACACCCGTAAGGTAGAGATTGAGGGTTCGGGGGACTGTAACTACCGAGAGGAGTACTCGCTCTTCGATAACTCCAGAGGCAGGATATCCTTACTAGCTCAGCATAAATAATTGAAGGGACATGCGTTAACTATTAAACTAATCTGAGTTGATTTTAGCAATATGCAACATATAATACTAGATCGATCGCGACTATCTGATTTAAATAGCATTAAGGGACCTAGCATGATAATCCAATTTCCCAAAAATATTATATTTGTTAGGCGTGATAGAACAATCAGATTTAGTTAGTTTAACAGTTCATAAAAAGGGCGAGGAAAGCAATTAAATCATCGAAAAGGGACACATTACGACGCACCCTTGAGAGGTGCGTCACGGTTCTCAGGAAACTAACCACTTTGACTTTGCTATTTCTCCTTTTTATTTAACGAATCTCAAATTATGGGACAGGATACGTTCTGTTCGATTTATGGATCGATTGCGACAGAACGCGTGAAAAATTTCGCAGCGTGAGGCTTAGGCTAAGGGTTGGAGTCAATACTCAGAATATGAATTGTGTCTTGTTGTGATTTCACGTCGAACTTGGGCTATATTCATAGAAAAGAGTTCTTGGAAAGATAGAATTGTAGAACTCTAATCCTCGAGGAATTAGGAAAAAACACGTCCCATGTATTTTCAGCGCCCAGGCCTGGGCGCCGAAGATTTCGGCGCCCAGAGCCAGGCGTTGAAAATAGGATCTGGGCTGTTTTTCTTAGTCAGATTCGGATTCCTAGAATCCGGAGTATTTGAGATTTAATTGAGTCTTTTAGTGCGTATTAACCTTGTGACGTGATGGGTCTGGGCCCGTTACGAACTCTAAGCTCGTTAGGATTTTAATTAATACGTGACTCTTTCGAATCGTATTAGGAATAGGATTCTCTCGCAATTTCTATCTCATTTAGGATTTATGTTGGAGTGCAACACCTAATTCTGACAGGTTTCTATCTTTTATGACTTGCCACTTTTAACAACTACCCATTACGGCAGTTACTATTTTTAGCAGGTTTCCATAAATAGCAGGTTTCGGGTGAAATGAAAAGGGGAATTGAGATTCGTTATTTTATAGGAGATGCGTTGTCAAGTGGAGATTTACGCTTTCATCATCGAACCTTCCCTTTCGGGAATGGGGACAAATGTAGGTGTCAACAGTTAGCCCCCACTTTGACTGAGTCTTGGAGTAAGACGATGGTCAAAGTATTAGACGGAGTGCGTTGCACAAGCCATAGTGACCTGTTTTGGCGAGGGTCTCACGAGCCCCCGAGTGATAACATTTGACTTAAGGGTCATCACTTGAAGCGTCGACATATCCCTCACGTGTCATTGGGATTTGTCAACGGTAGTATAGAAACTTCCTCACTTTGTCATTGGAAGGATCTAAAGAAGTGTAGAAACTCCCTCACTTTGTCATTGGAAGTAGCTACAGATGTTTTCAAAATCAAATCTATAAAGTGTAATTGGGCCTGGCCAAGCCCAACCACGAGGCAAAAAATGTTTTTAAAGATTCTCATTTTCAGGGCTAGTTAAACGAGAAAACCCCCTTGTTTTTATGGGACGTAAAACGAAGGAAAATCCAGCACGTCGCTCTTTTTTGGAAAAAACGGAAAACCAATCCTTTTAATTTTTTGAAAAGGGAAAACCAGAAAAAGTTATCGCTGCAGCGACTAAGGACCTACGCGACTTGTGACGTAGACCCCGCCGGCTAAAGATGGCGAGCCTGTCCGCTAAGGGTGGACGCCCCGTCCGAAAAAGTGGACGAATCTTGTTTTTGAATATTTGAAAATAAGGACCTACGCGGCTTGTGACGTAGACCCCGCCGGCTAAAGATGGCGAACCTGTCCGCTAAGGGTGGACGCCCCGTCCGAAAAAGTGGACGAATCTTGTTTTTGAATATTTGAAAATAAGGACCTACGCGGCTTGTGACGTAGACCCCGCCGGCTAAAGATGGCGAACCTGTCCGCTAAGGGTGGACACCCCGTCCGATAGAAGAGGACGAATCTATTTTGAAATTTGTTTTGTGTTTATTTTTTTGAAAATAAGGACCTACGTGGTTTGCGCCGTAGACCCCGCTGGCTGAAGATGGCGAGCCTGTTTCATTTTGAATTTTGAAAACTTCATTTTTGGAAAACTGAGGACCTGCGCGGCTAGTGACGCAGACCCCGCCCGCTGAAGGTGGGCGAGCCCTGTCCGCTAAGGGTGGACATCCCTGAACTCGTTTTTTCGATTTGGGAACTCGCGCGGTTTGTGACGCGATCTTGCCAACTGAAGATGGGCAAGTTCCCATTTCTTTTGTTCTTTGAGATTTCTTTTGAGAATTTATTTTTATTCATTCTTGCAAGAGCGAATTCTTTCGAGGGATGCTCGAATTTAGTTGTAACCTGAACGTGGGCTGACAACGTGTTCAGACGGACCTTTGTCTTGCGGTCATCATCTTTCATGGTTTTGAGCTAGTCTTTTCGGCTCAATTTTGCCACTACTGGGTTCCTTGATTAGGGGACTATGTATAAGTATCAACGGCGACCCTTGTCTTGAGGTCGTAAACCGGTTTTATCTTTTGAGACATCCAAACACGAGACTTCGTACACCGTAGTTTGGGAATATTGTTTTTTACTTTGCATAATATATTTTCTCTCTTTTGAAATATATATTTTCTTTCGAGCCCCCAAGCATTCGTGCTTGACGGTTATTTCTTGTTGAAGAGGTTCCTTGGGGACACGCATTTTGTAATGTCCTTGATCGTGTTTGGGATTGTGCTCGTAAGTGCGAGCGATCTTTGTAGTGGTGTGCTACTCTTGACAAAGTCGTGAGGTGCAACTTTCAGTAAGGAAATCGGCAATTTTCGAGTCGAATGGATGCGGCAGGGCCCAATAGAAGTTAGGGCCTTTTTTGTGCCTGGGTTCATTTTCGGCGCCCAGGCCTGGGCGTTGAAATAATTCACGCCCAGGTGGGGCGTTGAAAATGTTGTTTGGGCTGGTCTTTTGATGACACAGTTGGCCTCTCCTTCATTCGTTTATTTCACTTGGAAGTTCTATGTATTCTCTTTTCTTTTGTTTTTTTCTTTATTTTTAGAACGTGATGATTTTCCTGAGAAGCCGTAGCCGATTGGTGGACTACGGTGCTTGTCGCTTTGGGGCGATTATTTTAAGGAACTGTTGCTCTTAAGGCATACAGTTATTGCAATAGTTGGGCGAGTCTATTTGGCCCGAGGAACATACCTTGAGGCGTAAGATTTTGATCGCTCTTGTATATATTTTTTTTCTTTTGAACGCGTTCGTGAATGTTCGGTACTTAGAATGATGATATGTATGTGCGAACGAGCGTTCATAGAATGGTCGTTGCGTGCGGTCCATTAATCAGTTTGCTTGAATCATTTTTTGAGCAATGACTGATTTTGAATAGTTTGCTTAGAAGCTTGCTAGGGTTCAGGCCCATTCATGAAGTGGGCTCAAACATCGTGCCCTTTCGATTGTTCAAACATTTGCTTCGAGACCTTTTTTTTATTATGGTTGTTTCGTAGCTTGGAGCCCCCAAGTATGCATGTTGGGATGCTTCCTTTTGGCGTACGGTTTTTGTAGGTTCTTTCGAGAAATATGCCTTGGGGTTCCGCTCGTGTAGGTGCGAGCTATCCCTTTCGTGGTAGGTAATATTTTGCTACCTTTAATCCTTAATGTAGAAGTCGTGTGGCTTGCATTTTGAATTTGGGCGATAAGTAGTCTTTGCCTCTTTTACACGTGCTCTTGGTCGTGCCCGTGTTAGTGCAATATGCCTTACTCTCTTTCTTTAGACTTGTACCGTGGGATGGTTGAACTTATGGTGCCGCGTAGGCTTGTGTGGCCTAACGGCGTGTCTTAGAATATTCCTCCAGGCGTTGGGATATCATTATTATTTTTGCATTGGAGTACTTCATCATGCCTCATTCAGGTGTTTGAACAAGTGTAGCACCTTCTGCGTGGGTTTGCACGGCTTATTACTTCGTTCGATGCGAGGATTCATAGGTGTTTCTTTCTTATTTTTATATCTGGGTAAAACTTGGCTAGCAGAAAGATTCAGCGCCCAGGCTGGGGCGTTAAAGATATCGGCGCCCAGCTCTGGGCGTTGAAAATGATTTCTGGGCATATTTTGACGGTTCTTATCCTTGATTTTTTCTTTCGCTTTTGCTTTGGAACGAGGTAGACTGTGTAACAGGCGCTTTATAGGGCGAGCGTTATGTGCAGTGGTTTGATCGGAGTTTTGGTGACTCGCGATTTTCAGTTACCCTTGATAGTGGGGTGACTTTATATATTCTAAGTAGTGCTTTAGAATTTGGGAGGGGTTGTAGCCATTCTAAGGTTTGTTTTTCACAATTAATGCTTAGGATTGTGCCCCTATGACATATGTATAGCATTAGCGTCGAGAATTTGCGATGAAATCGTCATTTCGAGCGTTTTTAGAGTGTTTTTCTCAAGCCTCCAACTGTAGCTACGGGATTGGCTTGGTGCTATAATGTCTTGCATACGTTTTTATGCATTCATGGTGACATGGATCATGAATAGTTTGAACCAGACTCGTTTAGTGCGAGGTACGTTCGAGTAGTGATCTGCTACTTCTCTTGTAAATGTCGTATTATGCGACATTGTCATGGTCAAGGTAGTCACATGTTGAAGTATGCCTTGACCAAAAGCTAGGTGCCTTTCTTTACCCATAATCATATTTAGAAATCTTTTTGACTCACTTGCAACATCGGGATAAACGCATTCTTAAATTAAACCAACGACTCTTTATTATGTTCGAAGAAGTCTTTGAAAATTATTTGGAAGTTATTTAAAATCCGAATCCTACTGTGTACAATCCGAGGTGTCCTAAGCAAGTTGGCTTATAGAAGGGTTCGTACAGGATCACATGAGTGAATCAAAATACTGTTACGATTTTTGGATTGCTGTCTAAGGATTTGCTGGAAGCCAGGGTGCAGGCGTCAAGATATTACTTGTGCCCGTGTGGTACATGCTTTGGGCTTTTAGGGCCATCTTTTCCAGAATTGCGTGAATATAAACCGCTCTCAAACTGACTTAGATTTACTTGGTGTATGTCTGTACAAAAGGTCAAGGTGTACTTAGTTCTTTCCCTAGTTTTTTCATTTCAACTTTTAGCCCCCAGTTGCTATTATGTCTTCCCATTAATGATGCTTTTAGATTTCGATTTTAGATGCCCGTGTCATATGTCTGAGTAGGGTGAGCCTTGGTTAAGCGCCAAGTCCTATTGACAATGTCTGTTTTTTTTCAAAGGGGATTCGCAAACATTTGAATTACCATGAACGGGTGCCCTGAGTTCGAATGAACGATGGGGCGATGCCGTAGAACAATCCTCTTTATTGCAAGCTTACTGCCTTTACTACTTGTTGGCGATTATGACTGTGTCTAGTGGTGAAAGAAGGTCTTTAAGCGAACGACTATGTCTAGTGGTGAAAGAAAGTCTTTAAGTGAGCTAGTTCGCTTTAGGGAGGGTCAAGTCGAGTACTTTAGAGGTCATGGACGCTTGCGCTAGCCCCCATTCAATTGAGGCAAAGCGATCTTTTGAGTCTTGGCTAAGTGCCTAGGAGTGTGAGTGCTCCTTCTGGCAAGGGTACGTGCCCTTATTATTTTTCGATGTGTGCTTGTTTTGGCATCTTGATGACTTGAATTCTTCCTTTGACTTAAATTTTTTCTTTCGACTTGGATTGCAGGTAATTAAATTTCAATAAGGGACTTCTATTTTTTATTCTTGTTTTTCTATAGGCTTTAATATTTTTGTAAATTGGTTGGACCGAATCATGGATTGCCTACGTATCCGCCTTAAATAGATTTAATTTGGAATCAGGTCTTGCGTAGTTCTTAGCCTAGAAAATGGTTTTTTAGAATGCCGATTTTAAACAAGTACGTTCTAAGGTGGAAACATATTATTTGAAACGGTAGAATAAGTGAAGTTTATTATTATTTTAATCTACTGCTTTGCCGTATGATATGCATGTTTTATATAGTATTTTTACCCCCGTCCCTTAGTACTTTTATGTGTTAAACGTGCTCTTAGGAGCCGTTTCTAGTACTAATGTGTGTTATTGAGTGTGCCTTGAGTTTCAGGTTTGATTATGAGAAATTGGTCGTTTTAGACCCGTTTCATTGATGATCTAGGCCACTATATGAGTCCGAGAAGTTCGGGACCTCCATCGTCGACTTTCGGGAGCCTTGGATGCTTATGGTTGAGCCCCGGGAGTTAGACTCAGTGATATGGGCGAGCTACATTGAAGATTGCAAATCGCCCTGGAAGCTGAGGGCGAAATGCAACCATCGGGCGGAATTATAAGCAATCTGGAATCATCAACGCGCGCCCGATCGGGCGCAGCTCGCCCGATCCGCATCGGGCGGTCAATCTGGAGGCTGTATGGAGAGTTCACAAACCGCCCGATCGGGCGGATTTTGGCCCGATCGGGCCGACTATCGAGTGGATCGCCCGATCGGGCGAAGCGACGCCCGATCGGGCGACGCCAACCCTCAGCACTTATGCGCGAGTTTTCTTTCCGTTTTTTGGGCTTTATTTTGGGCAAACTATATAAGCAAGCCTTAATTGTTTTTAGAGAATACTTTTATTTTTCTAGTATTGAAGCTTAGTATTATTTCCTTAGCCTAATTTTCTCTCTAGTTTATGCAAAAACACTTAGTTTAATTCTCAATAAAACTTCAAGCTTTCAATTCCCTTGTTCTTCAAATAGGTATTAATTCTTATTTCAACTCATTGTCTTGCTTTAATAATGCTTTCAATTATGATTATTGCTTTGTTAATTGTCAACATGCTTGAGTAGTTTAATTTCTAGGGTTGGGGATCCATGAATAATATGAAGGGATGATTGAATGATTATGATTGTTGGCATTGTAATTGATTCCTATTGATTGGTTTATTTCCTATACAATTAGATTTGCGCAGGTTTAATTGTGGTAGTTATGCAATGTCAAATTAAGATTCGAGAGATGCAATTTGATGTTTAGGGTTGTGTCAATAGGTAGAATTAGAGTTAATACGTAGCGAGAGCCCGTTAATTCTAAGTCTATGATTAGTATCGACTTGAGAGAGCATGCTAATCTAATTAATTACTTTTTTGATTATCGTGATTGTTCAATGTCCTGGATTATTATTTGTTGGCAAACCTATACCCTAGATTCCTTAATATATTGATTCATTCTCGTTTAATATTCGTTCGTAGTCTTAGTACACAAACCATCAACCAACTTTGTTCACAATAGTCTAGATTAATTAATTGATAGTAGAAAGAACGCATGTTTCCCTGTGGATTCGATCCTGACTTCCCTTGCTACCTAGCTAGTGGACCTTAGGTTATTTTTTATTAGGTAATACGACTTTAGCCTGTCAAATTTTGGCGCCGTTGCCGGGGATACGGTTTTATTTTCTGTTATTAATTATTTTTCTAAAGTATTGTTTGTTACTTCTCAAGGGACTCCCGTTCCTTGAGATCGGATCTCACGACTGTTTTCTAGTTTTTGCTTGTTTATGCCCAGGACTGTCCATACCAGCGATCTGACTTCGTTCGATCCTGAACCTGAACGGACTTTCCGTAGACGACGTAGATTCGTTGAACAGTTGAGAGGCCATTCTGACTCTGAATCCGACTATCTGATTAGCAATCTATTCCATACAGATTCAGAGATGGGTGACCAAGCACCACCACCGCCACCCCCACTTGTGCCAAGGCTTACAGACTATTCTAAACCAAGTCTGTCTATGCTTCCCAAAGCAATCATGCCTTCCATTGTGGTCGAGAATTTCAAGATCGAACCCCAGCTGATAAACATGATCGAGAGACACCAATTCGGTGAGGAAAAGGGTGAAGATTCCAATCTCCATATTCAGTCTTTCATTCAGTATTGTGCCACCATTAAGCAGAAGAATTTAACACCGGAGCAGACCATGGAGATACTCTTTCCATTTTCATTGAGTGGGAAGGCAAAGCTATGGATTAACAGTCTCAACCGCGCAGCTATGAAAATCACCGATTGGAATTCCTTGGCCCTTGCGTTCTATGTTAAATATTTCCCACCTGAGAAGACAACCCGTCTAAGGGGACAAATATTAGGTATCTCTCAACAAGCGGATGAGAGTTTGTTCGAGGTTTGGGAAAGATTGAAGGACTTGCAAAGAGAATGCCCACACCATGGTTTGGAGGATTGGTTCCTGGTTCAGCAGTTCTATAATGGTCTGGGTAATGAGTCTAGGTGTCTTTTGGATTCAGCTGCCAATGGGAGATTTATGCAACTGGAGGTTGTAGACACCTACTTTTGTCCCCGTTCCCGCAAGGGAAAGGTTCGATGATGAAAGCATAAGAACTCCACTTGACAACGCATCTCCTATAAAATAAACGAATCTCGATTCCCCATTTCATTTCACCCAAAACCTGCTATTTATGGAAACCTGCTAAAAATAGTAACTGTCGTAAAAGGTAGCTTCTAAAAGTGGCAAATCATAAAAGATAGAAACCTATCAGAATTAGGTGTTGCATTCCAACATAAATCCTAAATGAGATAGAAAACTGCGAGGATCCTATTCCTAATATGATTCATAAATTAGAGTTACGTATTAATTAAAATCCTAACGAGCCTAGAGTTCGTAACGGGCCCAGACGCATTCCGTCATAAAATTAATACGCGCTAAAAGACTCGAATTAATCTCAAACTCTACAGATTTCAGGAATCCGAATCTGACTAAAGAAAAACAGCCCAGACCCTATTTTCAACGCCTGGCTCTGGGCGCCGAAATCTTCGGCGCCCAGGCCTGGGCGCTGAAAATACCTGGGTACGTGTTTTTTCCTAATTCTTTGTGGATTAGAACTCTGCAATTCTGTCTTTCCACGAACTTTTCCCTATAAATAGGCCCCTAAATTCGACGTGAAAGAACACACAACAACACACAATTATATTCTGAGTATTGACTCCAACCCTTAGCCTAAGCCTCTCGCTGCGAAACTGTTCACGCATTCTGTCGCAATCGATCCATAAATCGAACAGAACGCATCCTGTCCCATAATTGAAATTTGTTAAATAAAAAGGAGAAATAGCAAAGTCAAAGTGGTTAGTTTTCTGAGAACCGTGACGCACCTCTCAAGGGTGCATCGTAATGTGTCCCTTTTCGATGATTTAACTGCTTATATAGTTTGCTAGGTCTCTTAATGCTATTTAAATCAGATAATCACGATCGAATTAGTATTATATGTTGCATATCACTAAAATCAACTCAGATTAGTTTAATAGTTAACGCATGTCCCTTCAATTATTTATGCTGAGCTAGTAAGGATATCCTGCCTCTGGAGTTATCGACGAGCGAATTACTCCTCTCGGTAGTTACAGTCCCCCGAACCCTCAATCTCCACCTTGCGGGTGTATATTGAGAGATCCCCACACCAGGGATCACAAGGGAACCTACGGCCGTCGTGGTCAAACATAATTGCACTCCCTTTATGTCACGATAACCGGGTTTTGTCAGTTTTTCTCATTGTCGTTAAAAACTGAATGGCGACTCCTATATTACTAGTCAATTAGGTGTATACTCACAGGAAATCCAATTACACTTGATTGAATAAAAAGAATCGTCACACCCACGAGGGACAAGGTCACGCATTAGCCTCGCGCTTTTTCGACCCCCTCACAGTGGCGACTCTGCTGGGGATAGTGAAGGAAATACTCGTGCTTGTAGGTAATCAAAATAGCCGAAGGGTGAAACGATCCTACCCCACGTTTATTTCCCCATCAAGTTGGGACGACCTGAAAATCAGCATATTAATGTGAACGGGCAGAACCGCATAACGAATCTCGGCTCCCTCGGGAGTTGGGACTAAGGATACCTTTTTTCGCCAATAGGGGGGTGCATCTGCCGCGCATGTTGCCCACTCGGTACTTGTGCAGGTAGTACACCTATCCCGAACCCAATCGCTCTCTCATTAGGTCCCTCTCGCCTGCATGCCCCCTTGGCTTGCACTTGCGGGTTGGCCTCTTGAGCGAAATTCGTCTGTTGAAGACACTACCTCGACCGGGGCATGTGTTGGATCTACGATAGAAGCGGTACCAAGCCAGGCGCAAATACTACCCATAGAAGCCTATCATAAACTACATGACATATTTAATTTTCAAATCCATGTTTGTAATGTAGTTATGTGTACCGAACTATGTGACTATGTTATGATTGTGCGTACGAATAATGCTAGACAAATAATGCTAGAAAACCAACGACCTTAAAAATTTCCCAAACATTCATGAACCAATTGGCCAAAGAGTTATACCAAAGTACGTGTTCCGAAAGCCCGAACGATCTCCACAAAATAAGCGACGCTCGGGATGGCCTGTAACGAATCCCACAAACGCTGCACAACGCGTAAAGGACGTTATTAGGCAAGCACGCAAAATTAAGTCGCATAAACAAAAAATATACGCAAACGGAAATCGAGCACCAGTCAGGGACGCATTTTCAGCGCCCCTGTCTGGGCGCCAATATTTCTAACGCCCGCTGCTGGGCGCTGAAGTTGCTGCCTGGCCTTCTGGTCAGGCACAACAGCCTCGGTGCCCACGCATGAAGAAAATACGTAGCAAAAAAAACTTTTCGTGAAAAATTGCTACGAGGGCGTATGAAAAGCGCTCGATTCTAAAAGCGACTTATAAAAAAAAACTCTTTGTGTCGTTGTTAGACCTCCTACGACGACGATGTTAGGCACCAAAACCGAGCATGCTAATTAAATGACCTCGAATGTCACATGGGCAAAGTATTCAAAAAATGATGTTCGAATAAAGTTTCCAAAGAAAAAAAAATGTTCAAATAAAAAAAAAATCCGAGTCTAGACTAGGCTATGCCAAAGTACAATCTAAATCCTAAGTCTTAGTTGTCTTATCCATAGAATCGGTCCCAATGCTTGGTGTCGTTCTGCAAGTTAAAAGGTTAAACCATATTGAGTCTCCCCTCCTAACATTTAAATCAATAAGCACCCATATGTAATTGTCATCCCTTGCTAAGAATCCACGGCCTCAATACTCTCTCACCAATAAAAAGAATATGCTATAGTATTTGCAAAATGGAAACAGTCACATTCTGGAAATCATCCCCCATAGTCGCACAACCCCAAAGTGAACCTAAGGTGTCAATACCATTGGCAAGAAAAATTAATGGCCTCAAGGCTTATAATCACATTGGGTCACGACTATCATAGTCCTCTCGAGTCACTCACTCCTTGAAATACTATTAAGTACGGACTAAAAGATTTTCCATGAATGCAACATGACCAACCATGAAAATACCCAAATCGGCATACCAATAGGGCTACCATTGTGGTAAAGCAATACACACTAAGAGAGAAGCCGCACTAATGATTCTAGTCTTGCAAAAATAAAAATTCGATCTCCCCAATTAACTACCTTGCCAACATTAAACAAAATGGCGCATGACAAATGAACACCCAAGGGTTAAAATCTAAAGTGTCAACCAACGAAAGTTATGGTCCAATTAGCCTAAGTCTGAGAGTTGCTTGGTCAAGTATTATAGGCTTACGCCACGTCATTATTTTGAGTCTAGGCCACCTCCTTGTATTCATACACGGGTTATAATCAGAAAGATTAATGAAAGTTTGAGTCTAAATCACAACTTCCAATTAAATCCCAGAAACTGGAATCTGAAAAGAAACAAAAAATTATTTTCGATGTAATTCTTTCGTTAAAATTCAATAAGGTAAAAACAACATTTTGAATCTACGCTATTTGCATATTTTAAGAAACGACTAAATGCGCTTGCAAAGTAAGAAAATTTAAAGGTCCACTATAGGCCTACCAAACGAGGCTCACTCAGTCTCGCTTCGTGACTCAAAGACCACAACCATCTACCTTTTAGCCCAAATTAAAAATTGAAGAATTTATGTTGGGGAGGAATCCCAAGAAAAAAAGAAAGAAAAAAATAGAAAGAGAAAAGGGAGAGCGAAAAGAGCAAGCCAGGGAATACTTATCCCGTAGTGCAACATTTACCTAAGTAAACGAAGGAAAAGAATTGAGTCAACCAATCCAAATCATAAAATTCTACGATGTCTACCCTTTCCAATCCTTATGCTCTTAGACGCCTTCGCTCTGGGGTCCCTGTTCAGCTCATTTTAACCTATCCATGTTCTCATTGCCATGACCCAAGAAACCATTACCTCGACTCTTGTTCTTGAACTCGTTGTCAACCGCAAACCACGCACGGCCATTGACACGTGCGTCATACCCCTTATTTCCAAAACCTGCTCTTATACCACCATTAGCATAATGACCATATAACTTGTGTGGATACATCCTGTTGATATACCCTTGAGCCGTCCCCATGCTGCTCATTGGCCTTGGTTGATGTAAACTCGTGACACTAGCACGAAGCTGCAAATTGTGAGCCCTAGCAGATATAATCCTCATGCTTGACCAACACCTATACAAATTCTCCTATCTCATTCAACCCATCTTTCAAGCCGTCTTGAGTCACAAACAAAAAAAAAGGAAACAAATGAAAAGTGCAAAAAAAATAATAAAATGTGAATAATAAAAAAGAAACTTTGCAAAAGCGCCTCTAAAGTTAATCTAAAAAGAAAAAGAAGCATTTAGTGCACCAAAAAAATATCCGCCCAGAAACCATTTTCAGCGCCCAGAGCTGGGCGCCGAAATCTTTAGCGCCCAAGCCTGGGCGCCGAATCTCCCTGCTTGCTAAAATTTGTCCAGAAGTGCTCGTCATTTTATCCGCACATACACGGAACAATAACGAACACTTGGGGGGTACAACACGTATTCAGATATACGTACCACCAAAAAACGTACTCAAAAAAAAATATAAAACAAATTTTTGGCTTACGGCAAAGCAGCAGATTAAAATAATAATAAACTTCACTTATTCTACCATTTCAAATAATATGTTTCCACCTCAGAACGTACTTGTTTAAAATCGGCATTCTAAGAAACCATTTTCTAGGATAAGAACTACACAAGACCTGATTCCAAATTAAATCTATTTAAGGAGGATACGTAGGCAATCCATGATTCGGTCCAACCAATTTGCAAAAATGTTAGAGCCTATAGAATAAAAAGAATAAGAAATAGAGTCCCTTATTGAAATTTAACTACTTGCAATCCAAGTCGAAAGAAAAATTTAAGTCAAAGAAAGAATCCAAGTCGTCAAGATGCCAAAATGAGCACACATCGAAAAATAATAAAGGGCACGTACCCTTGCCAGAAGGAGCACTCACACTCCTAGGAACTTAGCCAAGACTCAAAAAGATCGCTTTGCCTCGATTGAATGGGGGCTAGCGCAAGCGTCCATGACCTCTAAAGTACTCGACTTCACCCTCCCTAAAGCGAACTAACTCACTTAAAGACCTTCTTTTACCACTAGACATAGTCGTTCGCTTAAAGACCTTCTTTCGCCACTAGACACAGTCATGATCGCCAACAAGTAATAAGGGCAGTAAGCTTGCAATAAAGTGGATTGTTCTACGGCGTCGCCCCATCGTTCCTTCGAACTCAGGGCACCCGTTCATGGTAATTCGAATGCTTGCTAATCTCCTTTGAAAAAAAATCAGACATTGTCAATAGGACTTGGCACTTAACCAAGGCTCACCCTACTCCGACATATGACACGGGCATCTAAAATCGAAATCTGAAAGCATCCTTAATGGGAAGACATAATAGCAATTGGGGGCTAAAAATTGAAATGAAAGAGCTAGGGAAAGAACTAAGTATACCTTGACCTTTTATACAGACATACACCGAGTAAATCTAAGTCAATTTGAAAACGGTTTATATTCCCGCAATTCTGGAAAAGATGGCCTTAAAAGCCTAAAGCATATGCCAAACGGGCACAAGTATATCTTGACCCCTGCACCCTGGCTTCCAACAAATCCTTAGACAGCATTCCAAAAATCGTAACAGTATTTTGATTCACTCGTGTAATCCTGTACGAACCCTTCTATAAATCAACTTGCTTAGGACACCTCGGATTGTACACAGTAGGATTCGGATTTTAAATAACTTCCAAATAATTTTCAAAGACTTCTTCGAACATAATAAAGAGTCGTTGGTTTAATTTAAGTATGCGTTTATCCCGATGTTGCAAGTGAGTCAAAAGATTTCTAAATATGATTATGGGTAAAGAAAGGCACCTAGCTTTTGGTTAAGGCACACTTCAACATGTGACTACCTTGACCATGGCAATGTCGCACAATACGACATTTACAAAAGAAGTAGAAGATCACTACTCGAACGTACCTCGCACTAAACGAGTCTGGTTCAAACTATTCACGCTCCATGTCACCATGAATGCACAAAAACGTATGCAAGGCATTATAGCACCAAGCCAATCCCGTAGCTACAGTTGGAGGCTTGAGAAAAACACTCTAAAAATGCTCGAAATGACGATTTTATCCCAAATTCTCGATGCTAATGCTGTACATACATCATAGGGGCACAGTCCTAAGCTTTAATCGTGTAAAATGAACCTTAGAATGGCTACAACCCCTCCCCAAATTCTAAGCGCTACTTAAAATATATAAAGTCACCCCACTAACAAGGGTAACTGAAAAACTCCGATCAAACCACTGCACATAACGCTCGCCCTATAAAGCGCCCGTTACACAGTCTACATCGTTCCAAAGCAAAAGCGAAAAAAAAAATCAAAAAAAAACTGTCAAAGTTCTGCCCAGAAATCATTTTCAACGCCCAGAGCTGGGCACCGATATCTTTAACACCCCAGCCTGGGCGCTGAATATCTCTGCTTGCTAAATCTTGCCCTGATATAAAAACAAGAAAGAAACACCTATGAATCCTCGCATCGAACGAAGTAATAAGCCGTGCAAACCCACGCAGAAGGTGCTACACTTATTCGAACACCTGAACAAGGCATGATGAAATACTCCAATGCAAATGATATCCCAACACCTGGAAGAATGTTCTAAGACACGTCGTTAGGCCACACAAGCTACGTCGCACCATAAGTTCAACCGTCCCACGGTACAAGTCTAAAAGCAGAGTAAGGCATGTTGCACTAATGTAGGCACGACCAAGAGCACGTGTAAAAGAGGCAAAGACTACTTATCGCCCAAATTCAAAATGCAAGCCACACGACTTCTACATTAAGGATTAAAGGTAGCAAAATATTACCTACCACGGAAGGGATAGCTCGCACCTACACGAGCGGAACCCCAAGACATCTTTCTCGAAAGAACCTACAAAAATCGTACGCCAAAAGGAAGCATCCCAACATGCATACTTGGGGGCTCCAAGCTACGAAACAACCATAGCAAAATAAAAAAATAAAAAAAATCTCGAAGCAAATGTTTGAACAATCGAAAGGGCACGATGTTTGAGCCCACTTCATGAATGGGCCTGAACCCTATCAAGCTTCTAAGCAAAATATTCAAAATCATCGTTGCTCAAAAAAAAAAAATGAAACAATTCAAGCAATCTGATTAATGGGCTGCACACAACGGCCATTCTATGAACGCTCGTTCGCACATACATATCATCATTCACGAACACGTTCAAAAAATATAAGAGCGATCAAAGTCTTACACCTCAAGGTACGTTCCTTGGGCCATATAGACTCGCCCAACTATCGCAATAACTGTACGCCTTAAGAGCAACAGTTCCTTAAAATAATCGCCCCAAAGCAACAAGCACCGTAGTCCACCAATCGGCTACGGCTTCTCAAGAAAATCATCACGTTCTAAAAACAAAGAAAAAAAGAAAAAAAGAGAGAATACATAGAACTTCCAAGTGAAATAAGCGAATGAATAAGAGGCCAACTATGTCATCAAGAAACCTCGCCAGAAATTATTTTCAGCGCCCAGCGCTGGGCGCCTAAATCTTTAACGCCCAGACCTGGGCGCCGAAAATGATTCCAGACCCAAAACGCAGCCCTAACTTCTATTGGGCCCTGCCATATTCATTCGGCTTTAAAATTGTCGATTTCTTCACTGAAAGTCGCACCTCACGGCTTTGTCAAAGTAGCACACCACTACAAAGGTCGCTCGCACATACGAGCATGACCCCAAACATGATTACAAGATGCGAAAAACACCCGACGAGCCCCAGTGCTTGGGGGCTCGCGCAAAATAGACTCCAACGAGGAGCGCGCGATCAAAATCACATTCCCGGACTGCGCCATACACCATATCATGTTTGGATATCTCAAAGAAATATATTGTTAAACAAAAATATACACAGTGTGGACCCACTTATAGGACACATCTAATCAGGAAATATTACGACCCACCAACAGTTTGTAATCACAAAAGCCCTTCTACATAGGCAAAATAAGAAATTCAAAATGGGCTCGCCCACCCTCAGCGGGCGGGGTCTGCGTCACTAGCCGCGCAAGTCCTCAGTTTTCGAAAAATAAAGTCTTCAAATTTAAAATAGGCTCGCCATCTTCAGCCGGCGGGGTCTACGGCGCAAACCACGTAGGTCCTTATTTTCAAAAAAAATAAAATAAAATTTCAAAACAGATTCGTCCACTTCTATCGGACGGGGCGTCCACCCTCAGCGGACAGGCTCGCCCATCATCAGCGGGCGGGGTCTACGTCACAAACCGCGTAGGTCCTTATTTTCAAAACATCAAAACAGATTCGTCCACTTCTATCGGACGGGGCGTCCACCCTCAGCGGACAGGCTCGCCCACCTTCAGCGGGCGGGGTCTGCGTCACTAACCGCGCAGGTCCTTAGTCGCTGCAGCGATAACCTTTTTCGGTTTTCCCTTTTTCTAAAAATTAAAGGATTGGTTTTCCCTTTTTCCAAAAATTAAAGGATTGGTTTTCCGTTTTTCCAAAAAAGAACGATGTGCTGGATTTTCCTTCGTTTTACGTCCTATAAAAACAAGGGGGTTTTCTCGTTTAGCTAGCCTGAAAATGAGAATCTTTAAAAACGTTTTACCTCGTGATTGGGCTTGGCCAGGCCCAATTACACTTTACAGCTTTAATTTCGAAAACATCTGTAGCTACTCCCAATGACAAAGTGAGGGAGTTTCTACGCACCTTTAGATCCTTCCAATGACAAAGTGAGGAATTTTCTATACTATCAGTTGACAAATCCCAATGACACGTGAGGGATATGTCGACACTTCAAGTGATGACCCTTAAGTCAAATGTTATCACTCGGGGGCTCGTGAGACCCTCGCCAAAACAGGTCACCATGGCTTGTATGACGCACTCCGTCTAATACTTTGACCATCGTCTTACTCCAAGACTCAGTCAAAGTGGGGGCTAACTGTAGACACCTACATTTGTCCCCATTCCCGAAAGGGAAGGTTCGATGATGAAAACATAAATCTCCACTTGACAACGCATCTCCTATAAAATAAACGAATCTCAATTCCCTTTTTCATTTCACCCGAAACCTGCTATTTATAGAAACCTGCTAAAAATAGTAACTGCCGTAAAAGGTAGATTCTAAAAGTGGCAAGTCATAAAAGATAGAAACCTCTCAGAATTAGGTGTTGCATTCCAACATAAATCCTAAATGAGATAGAAAACTGCGAGGATCCTATTCCTAATATGATTTAGAAATTAGAGTTACGTATTAATTAAAATTCTAACGAGCCTAGAGTTCGTAACGGGCCCAGACGCATTCCGTCATAAAATTGATACGCGCTAAAAGACTCGAATTAATCTCAAACTCTACGGATTTCAGGAATCCGAATCTGACTAAAGAAAAACAGCCCATACCCTATTTTCAACGCCTGGCTCTGAAAATACCTGGGTACGTGTTTTTTCCTAATTCTTTGTGGATTAGAACTCTGCAATTCTATCTTTCCACGAACTCTTCCCTATAAATAGGCCCCTAAATTCGACGTGAAAGAACACACAACAACACACAATTATATTCTGAGTATTGACTCCAACCCTTAGCCTAAGCCTCTCGCTGCGAAACTGTTCACGCGTTCTGTCGCAATCGATCCATAAATCGAACAGAACGCATCCTGTCCCATAATAGAGATTCGTTAAATAAAAAGGAGAAATAGCAAAGTCAAAGTGGTTAGTTTTCTGAGAACCGTGACACACCTCTCAAGGGTGCGTCGTAATGTGTCCCTTTTCGATGATTTAACTGCTTTCCTCGCCCTTTTTATGAACTGTTAAACTAACCAAACCTGATTGTTCTATCACGCCTAACAAATATAATATTTTTGAGAAATCGGATTATCATGCTAGGTCCCTTAATTCTATTTAAATCAGATAATCACGATCGAATTAGTATTATATGTTGCATATCGCTAAAATCAACTCAGATTAGTTTAATAGTTAACGCATGTCCCTTCAATTATTTATGCTGAGCTAGTAAGGATATCCTGCCTCTGGAGTTATCGACGAGCGAAGTACTCCTCTCGGTAGTTACAGTCCCCTGAACCCTCAATCTCTACCTTGCGGGTGTATATTGAGAGATCCCCACACCAGGGATCACAAGGGAACCTACGGCCGTCGTGGTCAAACATAATTGCACTCCCTTTATGTCACGATAACCGGGTTTTGTCAGTTTTTCTCATTGTCGTTAAAAACTGAATGGCGACTCCTATATTACTAGTCAATTGGGTGTATACTCACAGGAAATCCAATTACACTTGATTGAATAAAAAGAATCGTCACACCCACGAGGGACAAGGTCACGCATTAGCCTCGCGCTTTTTCGACCCCCTCACAGAGGTGCCTAGAGCTTTAGAGGTGATTGAGGAAATGGCCATCCATAGTGCCCAATATGGAAATCCTAGAGGTTTTGTCGACCGGGGTGTTAAGCATGAGATGAATTCTATTGAACAGCTTACTGCTCAACTAACTGCCCTACATCACAAGCTAGATAATATACAGATCGCATCCTCCCAATCTGCCCAACATGCTAGTGTCGCTGCAATGAGTGCCCAATCTGCTAATGTTTGTAATAGTTGTGGGATGCAAGGCCATTATGCACAGGAATGCCGGAGCTCCATCGAACAATGCAATGCATTCCAGTCCTATAAGCAGAACAATCCGTATTCCAACTCATACAATGAGGGGTATAAAAACAACCCCCTATTATCATATAGGAGTACTAATGTTCAGAACCCCCACCAGATTCAACACCCTCCACCACCACAACAACCCTACCAACCGCGGAGTAACTACAACTCGCAGCCTAGTGGACCACCTGGCTTCCCTCCACAACCTCAACCCACACAACCTGATCCCATGCTTGTAGAGATGAGGAATATGATGTTGGAATTGCAGAGATCTCTGAGCGAAAAGGATGCCAAAATCGATGCCCTCACTGCTCATAACAAGATCATGGATAAACAGTTGGCACAAATGGCTACCGCTCTTGCAGAGAGACCCAAAGGTCAACTCCCTTCACAACCTGTGACCAGAGAGTTTGTAAATGCTGTCACTTTGCGGAGTGGATATGAGTATGATGGGCCACCTATGACTATAGAGGAAGGGGTTGAAGTATATGTTAGCGGTGCTGTGCCAAGAGAAAGTGAGAAGGTGGTCAAGGATAAGGAAGCTGACACAAGGGTTGAGAAGAAAGTTGAGATAAAAGTTCCACCTATCAAACTTCCCTTCCCTCATCGTCAGCTAAAGAACAAGCTAGACAAGCAGTTTGGTAAGTTCTTAGAAGTGGTAAAGAATCTGCAGGTAACGGTCCCTTTCACTGAATTGATTACTCAAGTACCTGCATATGCTAAATACATGAAAGACATCTTGACTAGGAAGAGAGAATTTAGTGAGGTGGAGACTGTTGCATTTACTGAAGAGTGCAGTGCCTTACTACAAAATAAGTCTCCACCCAAGTTGAAGGACCCCGGGAGTTTCTCTATCCCGTGTAATATTGGCAACCTTTTTATTGACAAAGCCTTATGTGATTTAGGTACCAGTGTTAGTGTCATGCCCCTGTCTGTATGTACTAAGTTGAACATGGGTGATTTAAAAGTTACCAACATAACTCTGCAAATGGCTGATAGATCTGTAAAATACCCCCTAGGTGTTTTAGAAGATGTGCCTGTTAGAGTAGGTAAATTCTTTATTCCTGTTGATTTTGTTGTTTTAGACATGGAAGAGAATAGGCAAATTCCTATTATTTTAGGTCGGCCTTTCCTACACACTGCGGGGGCAATCATAGATGTCAAGAATGGCAAGCTGACCTTAAATGTGGGGGATGATAAGGTTACTTTCAATTTAACCCATGTTGCTAAGAGCCCTATGGTAGAGGAGTCATGTTTTGAAGTCAATGTTTCTAATGATTATTTTAATACCAAATTGACTCATACTAACTCTAATAACTCCTCGAAAAAAGCACATGTTTCAAATTGTTTTGCAGGTGGAGGTGATCGGAGTATGAACTCTTCGGCATGGGTTCGAAAGAAGGGACGGGCTGATGATGCCGCGACCCAAAAGGCCGAAAGTTCAGTAAACGGTGGACACCGTATTCATGATCGGGGTCGTGGTCTGTCACTTCCCGCACCACATAGCTCATCCAAGGCAATCGATGTGACACCAGATGGCACCATCTTTGGTGCCCCCATTCGATGAGCTGTCGTGGCTCTCATCCCTTTCATGTCGATTGTCTGCGCAAAAACGGATATTGTGTAATGGGGACATTACTTCAATCTAATAGGGGATGACTATTTCATTATCCATTTATTGCTTTAGTAGTATAAGTTTGATTTTTGATTCTAATTTTTGTGTGTTTAGTTGGTATTTTCCATACCTACGTGTGTTTAAGTATTGTTTTTGGTGTTAGTGAGGCGAGAAGAAGGCATTACGTTGTTTGGGTGTTTAATAATGTGCAGGCCTAAAGCTCCAAGTTCAAGAAAGTGAAATTACGTACAAGGCCAAGCACGCTGCGAACCGCCCGATCCGAATCGGGCGAGGAGCGCCCGATCGGGCGCGTATAGATGAAATTAATGCAGCTTATTTTTGCCCGATCGGGCGCAGCATGCCCGATCGGGCGGTCTGACGAGTGGAATACCCGAGTCGGGCAATTTTCTGCCCGATCGGACGCATAGGGCGAGTGGTATGCCCGATCGGGCGAAATTATTTCGCCCGATCGGGCGGTTGATGAAATTTTTGAGGAAAAGTCAAGGATGATTCTGGGCAGGAAAAAGTCAAGAAAATGAGCATTCGCAAATCGCCCGATCCGGATCGGGCGAGGTGCGCCCGATCGGGCGCGCACGCATGAAAAGAAAAGGATCGCATCCCGCCCGATCGGGCGGAAAGTCGCCCGATCGGGCGAGACGCGATTTCAGCGATAAACTCACGGTTTCCCCAATCTTTCTTCACTTCCTCTTCATCTTCAACCTAACTTTTTCTCACTTCCTCCATTAAACCCCAACTTCCAAAAACTTCAAACCACCATATCTCCCTCAAATCTCCACCAAATTCAACAATTCTTTCATCAAAATCATCCTCTCATCATCCTCTACAACCTACACCTAACCGATTTGAGTTTTCTCTCATCCCCAAAAAATCCCCAAATTCACCCAAAAAGCTCAAAAACTCAAAAATTCAGATTTTTCATCAATGGCAAACCGACCACAAAGGAAATGCACGAGGGTACCAAGAAATCAACATGAGGCTTCCACGAGCCGAGCTCGGGAACCGACACCACCACCTCCACCGCCGCAATTCGAGCCCGACACGGATTTTCCGGATGTCATCTTTATTACGGAGGAGCAACGAGCACGATTCATGCACCTCAAATTGAGGGAGGTAATCCCTACTCGCTTTATATGTCAAAAATCCTTGCATGAAATGGGAATTGAGCGTGATGTAAAACGGGTTTTTGTTGGTGTTGGTATGAGTAACATGTATAGTATGCTCCGTCTCACATTTAGACGGTTGACTCTAGAATTCTTGAGTAGTTTTAATGTGCGTAGGGATGGTTATCGAACCGTGTCATCGGTTCAATTTCGTGTGATGAATAGAACCTACACCATGAGCTTATCTGATTTTGGTAGGATTTTTGGATTATCTACCACATATAGTAGGAAACCTAAGGAGACCCATAACAACTGCACCATGTGGGGAAAGCTTACGGGCAATGATAATCCCGGGAGTATGCAACATTTGCATGCTTCCAAGATACAACACCCGGTACCCATTGTCTTTTACAGGTTCCTAGGATTTACAATCTTTGGTAGGGATGAGACCCAGAACATAAGGAGTACGGAGCTAGAGATCCTAGGTGGCTACGTTTCAGAAGGAGAGGAGAGCTACAAAATGAACCTTGCACATCACATGGCCTCTCAATTTTACTCCATAGCCACTTCCACACATACTACCAAAATTACCATTGGTGGGTTGATCACCCACATAGCCATGGCCACGGCCAACTTTACTGAGGCTAACCAGATTCCAGTTCTGGGTAGCAACTTGCTTGATTTGGCTTATTTTGCTGGACTCCGTAGGCTACAGGGGGAGCATGGGTGATTTAGGCCGGGAGCCATGTACTGGATGTTCGAGGAAAACAGGCTTTTCACCTTGCCTGACCCTCAGGGCCGCACTAGTTTCAGACCCGGTCAGGCTCATTATCTATTTGTTGGATTTGAGCAAGAGCCTCAGCCTAACCCCCAGCCTCAGCCTGACCCTCAGCCAGAGCCCCATCAGTACCAGCCAGAGCCTCGCACCTACTTCAGGAGGGGGCGTCGAGACACGGGGAGGCCCCAGAGTGGCCCGGTAGTACATGAGGAGCAGGGGTCCATTGATGAGAGGTTGAGCAGACTTGAGCTCGGGTTCCGGGAGTTCGCAGCTGATCACTAGAGGACCATGTTCCCATTTTATGATCAGTATGCCAGGCAGGGCTATATTGCCCCAGATTACGAGCACCCTACCTGGTATACCTATCCCGCAGAGGGATATGGAGCTCCGGGTTCTATGGGCACCTTCACACCCACCCAGTACGGAGGTATGTTTGTACATTGTAGGTATGTTTTTCTTTTCGCAATTCTTTATTTTGGTGTGTTTAATGCTTTCTAGATTAGTTTATTGCTTTGAAAAAAAAATACAAAAATACGTTCCGATGAATACAATATCATGCTTCCCTGTGCCCCTTTGATTGAAAATTGTTTTGATTCTTGGTATTTGATGACAAGCAATGTAGATGTGTTAGCCATGATTTGATGTTCGATTGTTTTGATGCCTAAACATGAGTCAACTCCGACTAACTACTTGTGGACTTGGTGCTTGACTAGTTGACTTGGTTAGGATGTGTGATAGCTTCCTGGTGTGCCATTGATTTTGAGTATTAGTTTGCAACTATTAGTAATGTTTTATGACTCATATACATGCACATTGTGGAGGACGAAGGCATTTTTCTATTTAGGTAGCCTTCAGATGAAATTAGATACGTTTGTTCCCTCTTTTTCTACCCATGTTGTGCTTGTGCCATTTATTCGGTGACTAACCACATTACAAGCCCGTAAATTCCCCATTGGTTACTAGTCCCAAGCCTAGCTTGGGGGAGCTAATAGTAGTGAGGTGAGGGAGTTGTAGTGTGGTACATTTTGAGCATATTGAGTATTGAAAAGGGAAGTTCTTCTTATCATGATTGTTGTTGAAAAAAATGAAATGAAAAATGAATGAGATGAGGAGAATAAAAAAAAAATCGTGTGAAGGTTCCAAAAAAAAAAATGAGATTCAGCAAGAAAAAAAAAAGAAGGAAAAATCGTATTCTCAAGAAAATTCAAAGCATTGTTTCACTCAAGTATTGTAATTTCGTATCTTTATGAGTGATTGATTTTAATTGTGAAAGAAAGGCAAGAAAGTATAGTGTGGTTTGTTTGTTGTTTCATCATGTGTTGAGTGGGAGAGTTGTGGTCATCATTTGTGGTTGATCATGGTTTTGCTAGGATTTATGCTCCCCAAAGCCAAGGCTTTAAGCTCACATTTTACCCAAATTTACCGCGCCCCTACCTAAGCCTATCATTACAAGCTTTGAAGACCTTCCGACCTTTGTGCATAGAGTCATATTAATGTGAAAGTAGTTGTTTATCAATGCAAGTTATGACATGACACATTCCGAGTCGACTACTAGGTTGAGTGCATGTTTTTCTAGACACACGAGTGTTGTGAGTTTGGGAGGGCATTGTACACATATATGTTGGGAGGGGAGCGAACGGGTACATTTTTTATCTGCCACATAAATGAGTGATGAGTGTGTGAGCACTAGTCTTGAATTCCATTGTACACTTGTGGTTCGCTTTGCGTGACGATTGTTGAGGTGGATTGGCGGTTGAATGAATTTGATTGGTTAACATTGATGCATGCTTGTTGGATTTTTCCTCGAATTATGTTTTTCATTTTGAATTATGTCGGGGGTGAAGTTGGTTTGTGTTCATCGATGATTTCCTTGCTTAGGGAGAAGCAAGGATCTAGCTTGGGGAGGTTTGATATGCATGTTTTATATAGTATTTTTACCCCCGTCCCTTAGTACTTTTATGTGTCAAACGTGCTCTTAGGAGCCGTTTCTAGTACTAATGTGTGTTATTGAGTGTGCCTTGAGTTTCAGGTTTGATTATGAGAAATTGGTCGTTTTAGACCCGTTTCATTGTTGATCTAGGCCACTATATGGGTCCGAGAAGTTCGGGACCTCCATCGTCGACTTTCGGGAGCCTTGGATGCTTATGGTTGAGCCCCGGGAGTTAGACTCAGTGATATGGGCGAGCTACATTGAAGATTGCAAATCGCCCTGGAAGCTGAGGGCGAAATGCAACCATCGGGCGGAATTATAAGCAATCTGGAATCATCAACGCGCGCCCGATCGGGCGCAGCTCGCCCGATCCGCATCGGGTGGTCAATCTGGAGGCTGTATGGAGAGTTCACAAACCGCCCGATCGGGCGGATTTTGGCCCGATCGGGCCGACTATCGAGTGGATCGCCCGATCGGGCGAAGCGACGCCCGATCGGGCGACGCCAACCCTCAGCACTTATGCGCGAGTTTTCTTTCCGCTTTTTGGGCTTTATTTTGGGCAAACTATATAAGCAAGCCTTAATTGTTTTTAGAGAATACTTTTATTTTTCTAGTATTGAAGCTTAGTATTATTTCCTTAGCCTAATTTTCTCTCTAGTTTATGCAAAAACACTTAGTTTAATTCTCAATAAAACTTCAAGCTTTCAATTCCCTTGTTCTTCAAATAGGTATTAATTCTTATTTCAATTCATTGTCTTGCTTTAATAATGCTTTTAATTATGATTATTGCTTTGTTAATTGTCAACATGCTTGAGTAGTTTAATTTCTAGGGTTGGGGATCCATGAATAATATGAAGGGATGATTGAATGATTATGATTGTTGGCATTGTAATTGATTCCTATTGATTGGTTTATTTCACTATACAATTAGATTTGCGCAGGTTTAATTGTGGTAGTTATGCAATGTCAAATTAAGATTTGAGAGATGCAATTTGATGTTTAGGCTTATGTCAATAGGTAGAATTAGAGTTAATACGTAGCGAGAGCCCGTTAATTCTAAGTCTATGATTAGTATCGACTTGAGAGAGCATGCTAATCTAATTAATTACTTTGTTGATTATCGTGATTGTTCAATGTCCTGGATTATTATTTGTTGGCAAACCTATACCCTAGATTCCTTAATATATTGATTCATTCTCGTTTAATATTCGTTCTTAGTCTTAGTACACAAACCATCAACCAACTTTGTTCACAATAGTCTAGATTAATTAATTGATAGTAGAAAGAACGCCTCACTAGTGGAAAAAGGGTCATTTGCATCGCACTTTTAAGCACATTTGCGTCGCACATCGTGCGTGGCAAAAGCTCTCGACGCAAATGACTAAAAGTCATTTGCGTCGCACATTTGTGCGACGCAAATGAACCTTATTTGCGTCGCACAATTAGCTAATGTGCGACGCAAATAACTTTTCAGGCATGGTGCTGAAAAGTCATTTGCAACGCACATTAGCTAAATGTGCGACGCAAATGACTTTTCAATATGTTAAAAAAAATGTCATTTGCAACGCACATTAGCTAAATGTGCGACGCAAATGACTTTTCAATATGTTAAAAAAAATGTCATTTGCAACGCACATTAGCTAAATGTGCGACGCAAATGACTTTTCAATATGTTAAAAAAAATGTCATTTGCGTCGCAGATTAGCTAAAGTGCGACGCAAATGACTTTTGGATATTCTTAAAAAAAATGAGCTGCTGATTTTATTTAATCCATAGATTAAATAAAATAAGCAGCTTTCAGTACTAGTATATTCAGAGCATAAAAATAAAAGTAAACTAGGTGAAAATTTTGACAATATTTCCTTTGTAATTTGACCCTCCCCAATACCGGGAATGTTATAATACATTAATATATACCTGTCAAAACAGTTTACAACCCAATAAAGGGCAAATTCACCATAGACCAACCAACATGTTGATAACCTAACTACACTTTAAACATAAAAGTTTAAGTAAATATTACAATAAACTAGCTAAATATCGACATTGCTCATAATGTAATCAGCCCAAAGAAAACAAACAAAATAGCAGAACAATCACATTCTTAGCAACAAAGGCAATACATATTCACCCTTATTAAGAAAAGAAAAACATTAGAGTTGCATAACCCCAAACCTACTCTCAACAGGAGGTATAATAGTCTGCTAGTCTTGCTACCATTTGCAGTTTGAATTGCATTCAGAACAATTATATTCATATAAGGAAACAATAATTAAACCTCAATTATATGGGAACATTTCAGAAAAAGTAATAAACGCTAGCAAGAATTGGGGAATCAACAACAGAACATTAAAATTTGAACTTAGACCTCACAATAATCAAACACACGAGCTGTTATTTATTGTATGCACAAAATGGCAATGTGAAAAACATGTATCATTGGATAAGCAACTGAACATTTCAAACATAAGACATCCAAGGTGAGCAAGGGTGAAACCTGTAATCAGGTCTAAAGTCATGTCCCCATTTTGAAACACAATGTACTTCATCGATGGCAAATAAAGCTGACATCATACAGTCCCAAGTGACAACAGCAGGGCATTTAGAAACAATTCAAACTACAAGCAATACCAGATGATGTACAAATGTGTTCACCTAAGCAGTGTTTCGAGGCAAACGTATACAACGGAATACATGCCGTTCATTGCTTTCTTCTCAACGGTGTTATCTGGTTGTCCTGATCCAAGGAAACATGCAGAGATGCCATGTTTTGATAGCTTTAAGCACTGGTCATGCATCAAGCTTATCAATGGAGAAATCACGACCACGACCTTCCCTGTCAAAAGCGCAGGTAGCTGAAAGCACAGAGATTTCCCTGTAGAAACATTAAAGCCTCAAAAACATTGACACAGTATATACATTGTACAAAGGATTCAAGAAGAAATGCACAGAAAAGGGAGAATAAGAATCAGAAAATAAATACCAGACCCTGTTGCTGCAAGAACAAGACAGTCTTGCTGAGAAAACCAAGCACCAAGAGCTTCCATTTGAAAACTTTTCAACCCGGAGTACCCAAAATGTTTACGCAGCAGGCTGTTGGCTTTCTGGTCCCAGTCTGGTCCAAGTTCTACATCCTCTACTGTTCTATGGGCTGAGTTCAGACTGTAAGATGTCAGCGAAGATTTCTTCGAGGTTCCAAAAGACTAAATTAGTTGTTTTTTCTGTCATATATGTGGCATATGTGTGTCTATTAAGTTCTTGCTTCTACTGCAGGGTTGCCTAGCAATCATGGTAGACAAAGAAAAAAATCCAAAGGTAAATCTTACTGAATTTTTTCAACAGGATGGACTATATGTTTCATGATACTGTCTTAGCTAGTTAATGAATCTCTTTTAAGAGTTCGACATAATCAAAATCTTAAAATCAAAATCAAAATCTAGGGTTCAAACAATCAAAATTTAGATTCATCTGAAATCAAAATCCTAAAATCAAAATCAAAATCCTAAACAGATTCGACATAATCAATAACAAACTACAACATCTGAAATCAAAATCCTAAAAAGGTCACATTACATCAAATTCAATTCAACACTTAATTTATCATCAAATTCAAATCAATCACTTAATTTATCATCAAATTCAAAGCGAAACTCATAAAAAATTGAAAAAAAAATACTTGAATTCACAAACTAACCAACATAACTAAACCCTAAATTCAAATGAAAAAAACCAGAGAAAATTAATTGAACATGGAAATCAAGATACTCAAATTAACAATCCAAACAATTGGGCAAAAAGATACTCAAATTCACACATTAACCAAAATAATTAAACCCTAGATTCATAAGATTTTTTTTAAAATGTGCAAAACTAATTGAATTTGGAAATCAAGCAATATGACCCAGCGTGTTTCTTACCCTTCAAAAACCAAGCAATATGACCCGCCGGAAAATGCAAACCAATCGTATTGACATTTTCGCGGCACCGACACCTAGAGTTTGCCTCTTCGCGGTAGTTTAGCATGTTTCTTAGAGGCAGTTCGGCGTATTCGGCGTTTCTTAGCCTTTTTCGCGGCAGTTCGGCATGTTTCTTAGCCTTCTTCGCGGCGCCGACACCTAGGGTTTGCCTCTTCTTGACATCGCAGATCTTGAATTTTCAGAGAAACCCAATTGACTATATTTGTGACAACTTTGGTGAGAGGAGATGTCGAAAAATAAGGTTGATATTGTGTTGTTGGAGGAGAGATGAAGAGGTGTTGGAGTACCAACAATGGAGATTCTAAAAGAATAGATGAGAGAGAAAGATAGAAGAGGCGGAAAGTTTGCGGTGTTGGTGTGGTGTGCTGGGTCAAAGCGAGAAAGTACATTCCTAGGTGGACACGCATTGCATCGCAGATTTACAAATCTGCGTGGCAAATGACTCTAGGATGCTCCTAGAGTCATTTGCCACGCAGATTTGTAAATCTGCGATGCACTTGATTGAGTCATTTGCCTCGCAGCTTTGTAAATCTGCGATGCAAATGACTCTGGGGGGCATCCTAGAGTCATTTGCCTCGCAGTTTAACAAAGCTGCGACGCAAATGAGTAAATTTTATGCTAAAATTTGTTATTTGCATCACATGTTCAGAATGGCGTGGCAAATGCGGGGATGCAAATAAGCCTTTTTCCACTAGTGCCTGTTTCCCTGTGGATTCGATCCTGACTTCCCTTGCTACCTAGCTAGTGGACCTTAGGTTATTTTTGATTAGGTAATACGACTTTAGCCTGTCACCGTAAGCCAAAAATTTGTTTTATATATTTTTTTGAGTACATGTATTTTTTGGTGGTACGTATGTCTGAATACGTGTTGTACCCCCCAAGTGTTCGTTATTGTTCCGTGTATGTGCGGATAAAATGACGAGCACTTCTGGACAAATTTTAGCAAGCAGAGAGATTCAGCGCCCCGGCTGGGGCGCTAAAGATTTCGGCGCCCAGCTGTGGGCGCTGAAAATGACTTCTGAGCGGATCTTTTTGGTGCGCTAGGTGCTTCGTTTTTCTTTTTAGACTAACTTTAGAGGCGCTTTTGCAAAGTTTCTTTTTTATTATTCACATTTTATTATTTATTTTTGCAATTTTCATTTGTTTTCTTTTTTACTCGTGACTCAAGACGGTTTGAAAGATGGGTTGAATAAGATAGGATAATTTGTATAGGCATTGGTCAAGCATGAGGATTATATCTGCTAGGACTCACAATTTGCAGCCTCAAGCTAGTGTCACGAGTTTACATCAATCAAGGCCAATGAGTAGTATGGGGACGGCTCAAGGGTATATCAACAGGATGTATCCACACAAGTTATATGGTCATTATGATAATGGTGGTGTAAGAACAGGTTTTGGGCTTTGGAAATAATGGGTATGGCGCACGTGTCAATGGCCGTGCGTGGTTTGCGGTTGATAACAAGTTCAAAAACAAGAGTTGAGGTAATGGTTTCTTGGTTTATGAGAACATGGATGGGTTAAATGAGCTGAACAGGGACCCCAGAGCGAAGGCGTCTAAGAGCATAAGGATTGGAAAGGGTAGACATCGTAGAATTTTATGATTTGGATTGGTTGACTCATTTCTTTTCCTTCGTTTACTTGGGTAGATTTCGCACTTTGGGAGGTACGGGCTAAGTATTTCATGGCTCTTTTCGCTCTCCCTTTTCTCTTTCTCTTTTTCTCTTTTTGCTTGGGATTTCTCCCCAACATAAATCCTCCAATCAATTTTTTTTGTTTGGGCTAAAAGGTAGATGGTTGTGGTCTTTGAGTCACGAGGCGAGACTGAGTGAGCCTCGTTTGGTAGGCCTATAGTGGACCTTTAATTTTAGTGGGCCTAGGGTGGACCTTTAATTTTAGTAGGCCTAGGGAGGACCTTTTAAATTGTCTTACTTTGCAAGCGTATTTAGTCGTTTCTTAAAATGTGCAAATAGCGTAGATTCAAAATGTTATTTTTACCTTATTGAAATTTAACGAAAGAATTACATCGAAAATAATTTTTTTTGCTTCTTTTCAGATTCCAGTTTTCGGGATTTAATTGGAAGTTGTGATTTAGACTCGAACTTTCATTAACTTTTCTGATTATAACCCGTGTATGAATACAAGGAGGTGGCCTAGACTCAAAATAATGACGTGGCGTAAGCCTATAATACTTGACTAAGCGATTCTCAGACTTAGGCTAATTGGACCATAACTTTCGTTGGTTGACTCTTCAGATTTTAACCCTTGGGTGTTCATTTGTCGTGCGCCATTTTGCTTAATGTTGGCAAGGTAGTTAATTGGGGAGATCGAATTTTTATTTTTGCAAGGCTAGAATCATTAGTGCGGCTTCTCTCTTAGTGTGTATTGCTTTACCCCAATGGTAGCCTTATGGCATGCCGATTTGGGTATTTTCATGGTTTGTCATGTTGCATTCATGGAAAATCTTTTAGTCCGTACTTAGGAGTATTTCAAGGAGCGAGTGGCTCGAGAGGACTATGATGGTCGTGACCCAATGTGATCATACGCCTTGAGGCCATTAATTTTTTCTTGCCAATGGTATTGACACCTTAGGTTCACTTTGGGGGTTGTGCGACTATGATGTATTTTCAGAATGTGACTGTTTCCATTAATTTTTTCTTGCCAATGATTTTCAGAATGTGACTGTTTCCATTTTGCAAATACTATAATGTATTCTTTTTATTGGTGAGAGAGAGTATTGAGACCGTAGATTCTTAGCAAGGGATGACAATTACATATGGGTGCTTATTGATTTAAATGTTAGGAAGGGAGACTCAATATGATTTAACCTTTTTACTTGCAGAACGACACCAAGCATTAGGACCGATTCTATGGATAAGACAACTAAAACTTAGGATTTAGATTGTACTTTGGCATAGCCTAGTCTAGACTCGGATTTTTTTTATTCGAACATTATTTTTCCTGAAAACTTCATTTGAACATTATTTTTTGAATACTTTGCCCATGTGACATTCAAGGTTATTTCAATTAGCATGTTCGGTTTTGGTGCTGAGCATTGTCGTCGTAGGAGGCCTAACAACAACGCAAAGAGTTATTCTTTTTTATGAGTCGCTTTTAGAATCGAGTGCTTTTTCATACGCCCTCGTAGAAATTTTTTTCACGAAAAGTTTTTTTTTGCTACGTATTTTCTTCACGCGTGGGCAGTGAGGCTGTTGTGCCTGACCAAAAGGCCAGGCAGCAACTTCAGCGCCCAGGGTAGGGCGTGAGAAATTTCGGCGCCCAGCCAGGGGCGTTGAAAATGCGTCCCTGGCTGGTTCTCGTTTTCTGTTTGCGTCTACTTTTTGTGTATGCGACTTCGATTTTGCGTTCTTGCCTAATAACGTCCTTTACGCGTTACAGCGTTGTGGGATCCGTTACAGGCCATCCCGAGCGTCGCTTATTTTTTTGGCGATCGTTCGGGTTTGCGGAACACGTATTTCGGTATAACCCTTTGGAAAATTAGTCTATGAATGTTTGGACAATTTTTAAGGTCGTTGGTTTTCTGGGATAGTTTGTCACACACAATCACATATTTCGCTACACATAACTAACATTCATTATGAGGCGATAATAACATGTCATGTAGTTTATGATAGGTTTCTATGGGTAGTTATTTGCGCCTGGCTTGGTACCGCTTCTATCGTAGATCCAACACATGCCCCGGTCAAGGTAGTGTCTTCAACAGACGAATTTCGCTCAAGAGGCCAACCCGCAAGTGCAAGCCAAGGGGGCATGCAGGCGAGAGGGACCTAATGAGCGAGCGATTGGGTTCGGGATAGGTGTACTACCTGCACAAGTACCGAGTGGGCAACATGCGCGGCGTATGCACCCTCCTATTGGCGAAAAAAGGTATCCTTAGTCCCAACTCCCGAGGGAGCCGAGATTCGTTATGTTGTTCTGCCCGTTCACATTAATATGCTGATTTTCAGGTCGTCCCAACTTGATGGGGAAATAAACGCGGGGTAGGATCGTTTCACCCTTCGGCTATTTTGATTACCTACAAGCACGAGTATTTCCTTCACTATCCCCAGTGGAGTCGCCACTGTGAGGGGGTCGAAAAAGCACGAGGCTAATGCGTGACCTAATCCCTCGTGGGTGTGACGATTCTTTTTATTCAATCAAGTGTAATTGGATTTCCTATGAGTTTACACCCAATTGACTAGTAATATAGGAGTCGCCATTCAGTTTTTAACGACAATGAGAAAAACTAACAAAACCCGGTTATCGTGACATAAAGGGAGTGCAATTATGTTTGACCACGACGGCCGTAGGTTCCCTTGTGATCCCTTGTGTGGGGATCTCTCAACATACACCCGCAAGGTAGAGATTGAGGGTTCGGGGGACTGTAACTACCGAGAGGAGTACTCGCTCTTCGATAACTCCAGAGGCAGGATATCCTTACTAGCTCAGCATAAATAATTGAAGGGACATGCGTTAACTATTAAACTAATCTGAGTTGATTTTAGCAATATGCAACATATAATACTAGATCGATCGCGATTATCTAATTTAAATAGCATTAAGGGACCTAGCATGATAATCCAATTTCCCAAAAATATTATATTTGTTAGGCGTGATAGAACAATCAGATTTAGTTAGTTTAACAGTTCATAAAAAGGGCGAGGAAAGCAATTAAATCATCGAAAAGGGACACATTACGACGCACCCTTGAGAGGTGCGTCACGGTTCTCAGGAAACTAACCACTTTGACTTTGCTATTTCTCCTTTTTATTTAACGAATCTCAAATTATGGGACAGGATACGTTCTGTTCGATTTATGGATCGATTGCGACAGAACGCGTGAACAATTTCGCAGCGTAAGGCTTAGTGTTATTCGGATGGAACACGTACAAGAGGGGGGGGTGAATTGTAATTTGGAACTTGCTTCTAACTTTTTGCGGAATTATAAAAGAAACTTAAAAGCAAGTATAGAAAATAATGCAAGAGAGAATT
The DNA here is from genome assembly GCF_020520425.1 of Spinacia oleracea. Lineage (NCBI taxonomy): Eukaryota > Viridiplantae > Streptophyta > Magnoliopsida > Caryophyllales > Amaranthaceae > Spinacia > Spinacia oleracea. The sequence continues at coordinate 52,357,493 of NC_079489.1, read as the reverse complement.
TAGCGTGGAAATCTTCTTGAAAATTATCAAGAAGACAAAACCACGACCACGGGGGATTTTAACGACGAGCTCTCATTCATCAAGCGAACGACCCTGTTACTAACTTAATTGGAAACTCTATCAACCCAAGTTCCCCGTGAACTTAGGATCCCATACAAAGAGTATAACATTCACGCTTAGTTGTGTTTAACTCTCTCAAGACTTCAATCAAAGCCTTTCCAAATACAATAGGAACTCACTCAAGTTCCTAACCCAAACCTGTTACAATATATGAGAAGCGTAGAAGAACTGTAAAGGAACAAGAACTTTAGTGTAGGAACTGAAGGAACTTAGAACTCAGGAACTGACTCATAAACGTGGAACAAATATATTTTCTTTAATTACCTTCCACGTAAACCAGACTCTGTGGAATGACTGAGAAGTCAGACACCTTGGAATGAATGCTAAGATCCTCTTTTATAGTGTTGGAACTCCTAACTGCTTTCCCCATAATCTCTTCAACTATCAGCCATATTCCCATGTTCCTAGGCATGTACCCATGACCTCTATAGTTGATGAGAACGTGGTATATGAACGTGGATATAATGTACTTGGGGAACAAGCTAATACCAAGTAATGCATCCTAGTTTCTAGGCGTGATCCTAACATCAATAACTAATATGTCAGTTATATTTAACGTGTTATATTAAACGTGATTTAATAACTGATTTCATAGGATTCCTAAGTTAATAGGAACCTACCTAATTAATCTACTGATAAACGTATATTAATATTTGACTAACCTAGGATACCCAAATTAGTAGGACTCTAATTAATTAATTAGTTAATTCCAAGATACCCAACTTAACAAGACTCTAATTAATTAACTAATTAATTCCAAAATATAAAACATATTTATCTTATTAAGAATCCTAGACTTAGTCAATTACCTATTTATTTAAGGACTTTTAATCAAATTAAAACTCTTAAATAAACTATCCTAAATCACGTTTATATTCTAAACTTACTGACAATTAGATTAATGCATATTGACATTATACTTGGGATGCATACCAAGTTCCTAGACACGAGTTCCACGAGTTCCTTTTAATACCTTGTTCCATTACCTTTCACGTTTCCACATACTCACATGAATCCTAGAAAATAAACTCTTGTTTCTTGTCTTCATGTTTCATGCTGCTCCGCATGTTGGTTGTTCCTCGGGAACAAGTGCTCCGCATGTTGGTTGTTCCTCGGGAACAAGTGCTCCTCGGGAACAATGGTTGATCCTCAGGAACAAGCATCTTTAGGAACAGCCATCTTTAGGAACAGCCATCTCTAGGAACATCCATCTTTAGGAACAGCCGTCTTTAGGAACAACCGTCTTTGGGAACAGCCGTCTTTGGGAACAACCGTCTTTGGGAACAGACGTCTTTGGGAACAGCCGTCTTCGGGAACAACCTTCTTTGGGAACAGCCATCTCTATCGGGATTCCTCTAGCTCATCTGGAGTTCTAGTTCTTCCGCATGAACTTTAAAACTCCCAGCTTCTCTAGAGTTTATCCTTAGGAACTGCTCTGCAATTCCAGCTCTGGATTTTATGCTTCTTTGTTATAAGCATCTCACAATCATCAACTTCCAGTAAGCTTTATTATTGATGACTTGGGCACAACTATTCATTAATGATCCTTGCACACATACAACTTGAAAACCACGTTAGTTGATTACGTTAGTTTGTCATCATCAAAACCATATTGGCTCAACAATTTCCCCCTTTTTGGTGATGACAAACCAAGGCAAAGTAATAATAAAACTAACAGAAACTTAGTAGCAAGATCATTATTTAGTAGAGAATAAAACATAAATAACTATTAATCATCTTATAAAAGTAGGAAATAAGTATCTTTGCCTTTTCTCTTCCCCCTTTGACATCATCAAAAAGTGTACTTCGTTTCAAGGATTTATAAACAATCTTCTAGATGTACATTGACACCACACCACCAAGAACATATAGTTAATGGTCAAACATGAGGCAAAAGAAAGTATTAATTTGCTCAAACGTCAATCTAGTAATATTAGCCATCCTCACGCATACATCAATAAATCAGTCAAAGAAGCTAAAGTGTAGTTGTCAACAGTATAATCTCATTTTCACCAAAGTGCAACACATTAATAAGAATAAGTCAAATGTCCAATGAGTTCCAAAGAAAATAGATAATTGATGGAAAAATTTATGAAGAGATAAGCAGGCTAGTGGGATGAATAGATTTATTCCTTTGTCACTTGTTTCTCAAGCATGCCTCCCTTTTTCTCACAATTTCAACTGAAGTTCCTCCTCATAAAATACATTGTTGTTCCTTCTCTTTCTTTTTCTATTCTTCTTTAGCAGTACATAGTGTCCTTTTCTTCTTCATATAGTTTATTTGAAGCTTTTTGATAGTTCCTTCATTCGATAATTTTTGTAGGAACTTACGTTTATGGTGTAAGTTCCCTTGTGAATCATTAAAGAACTTGATATTTTTTAAAGATAATTCTTTGAGATACTGAAACCTTCATTTGTTTTTCAACTTGGAAACTTAACTGCTTGTAGGAACTTCTTATCCCTTCTATTTCTTCCTTCACATAGCTCTCCTTTTGTTCCCCTCTTTTTCTTTTTCTTTTTTCTTTTTTTTTTTCATTTTTCTTCTGCCTTCCTTTTTTTTTCATCTCCTTTAATTTTACCTTTCAAAATTACATCTCTATTAATCACCTTCCTCATTAGTTCCCCCTCAACAATTGCTACATCATGTAAGTGACAAAGGAGGAATATTTAGTATAGAATTTTTATACAGTGATGAATTTTTTAAAATGTTTATGAAAAGAAAATAAATCAATGTGTGATATTAATTGATTTGGATCTCTAATATGTTGTAGAGATACGGTAGGAAAAGTGTAGGAAATATTTTTGTGAGGAACAAGAGTTTAATTGGTGGATATCATGGAAGAAAGAAATTATCACACATTACAGGATTTGGACATTCTTAATAGTGCACATGGATCGAATGAAAAAGCCTTATTTTGTTCCATAAGGAAATGGAACTTCACTTTTTGCTTCTTTTTCCTTTTTATTAACGCATAAGCAGTTTGGAAACTAAGGGTAATATTACAAAGACATCAGTGAGTCCTTAATTCAATTCTAGCTCATGACTACGTACAAGACATAGAAAAATTGTAGTGTCAATTTTATAAGGAAGACTATTCACATAAACTCTACACCTATAATACACAATTCAATGAGTCTTAAGGGAAATTCAAAGAAAATTCAACGAATTTCAAACTTATATAAGATTTTCCTACATTATTAAGAAGCCTTTTAGTGAGAGAATAAAATATATTGCTAATGAATCACTAGGAACAACTAGTGCCATGCGTTGTTCCCCCTCACTTAAGCATTCATATAGTCTAGTTATTAAATCAAGGAACACTACTTTTCTTGGGTTCCGTATTGAAACAAATAACAGACTGTTGAAATAAACATACCTCAGATTCGACTTAAAGTCAAAATTTTTCATTAAACATAGTTGTGAATCTTGAAGTGTTCCTTTGTCCGAAAGTTCCTCTTCGGATTTTGATCTATATTCCCATTTAAGGTGCTGATGTAATATGCCATCTAAAATGCCGCACCATCATGAGTTCCTAAGCATAAGTCACGGGTCATCAATGAACCAGCGAGTTCCTCCATGTTGAACTTGAACTTGCAGGAACAAGGAAGAAACTGGTGCGTCAAGTTTCTGACAGATTAGTGTGCACCTTTGTTTGTTCCTGTACCAATTCCTTAGGCAAGGGAACCCAACATGATTTGGGTCCCTTCTTGTTAGTAATGACTGTTAAAAATATAATTAAAACAACTACTACTACCAAGATACAATATGCATTCATATAAATGATATTCAATATATTCATGAAGCATATAAAATAATAATTCTTAGGCAAAAAAAAAAAAAAAAAAAAATTAGCAGTGTATAACGTTGCCGAAAAATTAAAAATTTCAAGTTCCACAGATTCTTGTGTGCATTTTCTCAAAAGTCGTTTCCTTGAACTAATTTAAATATACTGGAGTTTTAAAAATAAATTGAAAAATCGGCTATTAAAAATAGATTTTAGATTTTTCAAATTCGATTTTAAATCAAAATAAAACAGTAGTTCCATTAGAAACAATGCAAGGAACAAGCAATAAATTAATGTATGCACATAAATAAAGTCTAAAGGAAGATATATTTACCTTAGAAGATTGTCTGTTACACCTTGACTGGCCTTTATTTGACAATGAAATTCAGATCTCCCTTGTTCCTTTGAATATGTAGGACCGAGTTCCTTTCGTCAAGTTTCTTGTAATTGTTCCTCCTTCCAGGAACTTAACTCAGCAGGGTTGCCTGCTTATCAGCGAGTTCCGGCTCTGATACCAACTGTTATTCGGATGGAACACGTACAAGAGGGGGGGGTGAATTGTAATTTGGAACTTGCTTCTAACTTTTTGCGGAATTATAAAAGAAACTTAAAAGCAAGTATAGAAAATAATGCAAGAGAGAATTTAGCGTGGAAATCTTCTTGAAAATTATCAAGAAGACAAAACCACGACCACGGGGGATTTTAACGACGAGCTCTCATTCATCAAGCGAACGACCCTGTTACTAACTTAATTGGAAACTCTATCAACCCAAGTTCCCCGTGAACTTAGGATCCCATACAAAGAGTATAACATTCACGCTTAGTTGTGTTTAACTCTCTCAAGACTTCAATCAAAGCCTTTCCAAATACAATAGGAACTCACTCAAGTTCCTAACCCAAACCTGTTACAATATATGAGAAGCGTAGAAGAACTGTAAAGGAACAAGAACTTTAGTGTAGGAACTGAAGGAACTTAGAACTCAGGAACTGACTCATAAACGTGGAACAAATATATTTTCTTTAATTACCTTCCACGTAAACCAGACTCTGTGGAATGACTGAGAAGTCAGACACCTTGGAATGAATGCTAAGATCCTCTTTTATAGTGTTGGAACTCCTAACTGCTTTCCCCATAATCTCTTCAACTATCAGCCATATTCCCATGTTCCTAGGCATGTACCCATGACCTCTATAGTTGATGAGAACGTGGTATATGAACGTGGATATAATGTACTTGGGGAACAAGCTAATACCAAGTAATGCATCCTAGTTTCTAGGCGTGATCCTAACATCAATAACTAATATGTCAGTTATATTTAACGTGTTATATTAAACGTGATTTAATAACTGATTTCATAGGATTCCTAAGTTAATAGGAACCTACCTAATTAATCTACTGATAAACGTATATTAATATTTGACTAACCTAGGATACCCAAATTAGTAGGACTCTAATTAATTAATTAGTTAATTCCAAGATACCCAACTTAACAAGACTCTAATTAATTAACTAATTAATTCCAAAATATAAAACATATTTATCTTATTAAGAATCCTAGACTTAGTCAATTACCTATTTATTTAAGGACTTTTAATCAAATTAAAACTCTTAAATAAACTATCCTAAATCACGTTTATATTCTAAACTTACTGACAATTAGATTAATGCATATTGACATTATACTTGGGATGCATACCAAGTTCCTAGACACGAGTTCCACGAGTTCCTTTTAATACCTTGTTCCATTACCTTTCACGTTTCCACATACTCACATGAATCCTAGAAAATAAACTCTTGTTTCTTGTCTTCATGTTTCATGCTGCTCCGCATGTTGGTTGTTCCTCGGGAACAAGTGCTCCGCATGTTGGTTGTTCCTCGGGAACAAGTGCTCCTCGGGAACAATGGTTGATCCTCAGGAACAAGCATCTTTAGGAACAGCCATCTTTAGGAACAGCCATCTCTAGGAACATCCATCTTTAGGAACAGCCGTCTTTAGGAACAACCGTCTTTGGGAACAGCCGTCTTTGGGAACAACCGTCTTTGGGAACAGACGTCTTTGGGAACAGCCGTCTTCGGGAACAACCTTCTTTGGGAACAGCCATCTCTATCGGGATTCCTCTAGCTCATCTGGAGTTCTAGTTCTTCCGCATGAACTTTAAAACTCCCAGCTTCTCTAGAGTTTATCCTTAGGAACTGCTCTGCAATTCCAGCTCTGGATTTTATGCTTCTTTGTTATAAGCATCTCACAATCATCAACTTCCAGTAAGCTTTATTATTGATGACTTGGGCACAACTATTCATTAATGATCCTTGCACACATACAACTTGAAAACCACGTTAGTTGATTACGTTAGTTTGTCATCATCAAAACCATATTGGCTCAACACTTAGGCTACGGGTTGGAGTCAATACTCAGAATATGAATTGTGTCTTGTTGTGATTTCACATCGAACTTGGGCTATATTTATAGAAAAGAGTTCGTGGAAAGATAGAATTGTAGAACTCTAATCCTCGAGGAATTAGGAAAAAACACGTCCCAGGTACTTTCAGCGCCCAGGCCTGGGCGCCGAAGATTTCGGCGCCCAGAGCCAGGCGTTGAAAATAGGATCTGGGCTGTTTTTCTTAGTCAGATTCGGATTCCTAGAATCCAGAGTATTTGAGATTTAATTGAGTCTTTTAGTGCGTATTAACCTTGTGACGGGATGGGTCTGGGCCCGTTACGAACTCTAAGCTCGTTAGGATTTTAATTAATACGTGACTCTTTCGAATCGTATTAGGAATAGGATTCTCTCGCAATTTCTATCTCATTTAGGATTTATGTTGGAGTGCAACACCTAATTCTGACAGGTTTCTATCTTTTATGACTTGCCACTTTTAACAACTACCCATTACGGCAGTTACTATTTTTAGCAGGTTTCCATAAATAGCAGGTTTCGGGTGAAATGAAAAGGGGAATTGAGATTCGTTATTTTATAGGAGATGCGTTGTCAAGTGGAGATTTACGCTTTCATCATCGAACCTTCCCTTTCGGGAATGGGGACAAATGTAGGTGTCTACAGAGAGAAGTTAGTTACTCCCCACTGATTGTGGAAATTCGTTGTTTATTTTACATGTTTTTTTCCTAGCTTATTTGGGCTTAGTCATGGGCTTCGAGTGAGAATAAAACAAATGGAGTTTATTTTATTTTAAACTTTCTACTTTTGTTTTGATGCTATGTTGAACCTCATTTGAAATATTTATTTTAATTACATTTTTTTTTATTTTGTTGGTTTAACAATTTAGTGTTTAAACCCCTTCTTTATTTTAGTAGTGACAAACCCAGAAGACGGTGTTTTCTCCACCGTCAATATAAATAGCACTTTAATTCCTTATTTTCTCTTTTAGAATTTCTGGGTTGTTACATATTATTTGTCGTTGCCCTCTGGGCCAGTTTTGGAACTGGAAGAGTGTTTACATCTTCCAAGTCTTACTAAAAACATCATTTATGTTTCTTGCTAAGATGCTAAGGGATTTACCTTTTTAATAAAAGCCAATAGTTGCTCGTTTTATTTTAAAGAGATGTTTTATGGTTCTGCTAGATTAGTCAATGGACTTTATTTACTAGATCACGACAAACAAGATCATAACATAAATACCAAAAAGGCCAAAAAGAATGATTCAGATCTCACCTATCTGTGACATTGTCGATTAGGTCATATTAACATGAAACGCATAGAAAGACTTCAAAAGGAAGGAATTCTATAACCATTTGCCTTAGAGGATTATGGTAAATGCAAATCATGCTTACTTGGTAAAATGAAAAAAAGCAACATAACCTTTCTCTAAAGTTGGAGAAAGAGCAACTGACCTATTGGGTTTAATCCATACAGATGTGGGTGGACCAATGAGTTCAAATGCTAGAGGTGGTTTCAGCTACTTTATCACTTTCACTGATGACTTCAGTAGATATGGTTATGTCTACCTAATGAAGCATAAGTCTGAATCCTTTGACAAATTCAATGAATTTCAGAGTTAAGTAGAGAATCAGTTAGGCAAGAAGATTAAGGCACTGCGGTCTGATAGAGGCGGTGAATATCTGAGCTATGAATTTGCTGACCATCTGAAAGAATGTGGATTCTGCCAGAATTGACTCCTCTCATAATTGACACAGCCTATGGGTTTTGAGGATCCAAAGAATGCTAAAAAGGTATGCAAGCTTAAGAAATCCATTTATGGATTGAAGCAAGCATCAAGGAGCTGGAATATACGTTTTGATGAAGCAGTCAGTTGTTAGGTTATGATACATATGAATAAACATAAATCATGCGGAAAAACCATAATGCCAGGAAACATATTATTTACACATAATCATTTAGCATAATTCAGATGCATACACTTTGTAGCTTGCCCTCCCTAGCTACGCCCGAACCGAACAAGAACAAGTCTTTAGGACTCCAAGTGTCGTCCCTCCGTAGATAGTCCACAACACGTCCGGATCCGCCTTAAGATTGACCAACTAGAATCGCCTTTAAGGTACTATAATTTTCGGCAATTATGGGCAAGAATGTGACTGAATTTTTGCTCTCAAAAATCACTTTGAATACTTCAAAACTCGTTATAAATTGTGAACCCAGGCCACATATTTATAGGGGTATGGAAAGAGAATTGGAATCCTACTAGGATACGAATTAATTAAATTAGAATCCTAGTAGAACTCTTATTTAATTAATTTATCTTTTAGGATTAGGAATTTAATCATTAAATGAATCCTATACGCTTTAGGTTTCGTATGTGAACACAAACACACACACGCACGCACAGCAGCCCACGAGGGGCGCCATGCGCGCGCGCGCAGCCCACGAGCACTCACAGCCCACTGCCACGAAGCCCACACGCTGCCGCAGCCTTGGGCGCGCGCTGGGCCTGCCTTGCGGTGGGCCTGGCGCAGCCTTGGCTGGTGCGTTGTGGCGCGCGTTTCTCTTGCTGGACGTGGGCCTGGCTTCGTGCTGGGCTGTAACACCCCGACAATTCCCTTTTTCTAAAATAACCTTTTATAAATATAACTATAGAGAATTATCAAGGCATTATCGCCCGTGTGAAAACGTAACGGCTTATTCAGAATTTTGCAGCGGAAAACATAAAACTAACTTTTAGGTTTATAAATAATCGATTACATATTAAGTCCAAAACCAATTAACGGAAATAAGGAAATACGAATAGTATGACAAATTTCAAATCCAAATTAACAAACCAAATCACTTAACAAAACAAATCTAACTACAAGCTCTCTAATCCCGATCCCAATGATGCATCATCTTCAAACCTATAGATGGGCAACGCTTATTGATCCTTAGAGACTGCTCACCAAAGATGGGTCATCACAGGATCAATAAGGCATAGCCATGATCAACACACACAAACAAAGCACGTAATCAGCAAAGCTGAGTACTACATACTAAAAGCAATAATAATCCTAACATGATACTATCAAACGAACCATCCTAACATGATACTAATGAACATAAATAAGGGCAGACAAACATGATAATTTGACGACCATACTTAACTAGACTAGGATAGAATGGACTAGACTTTTATAACAATAATATTATTTTAATTGAAATAGGCAATGGACCGAGTTTTCTAGCTAGAGGCTTCACTAAGGAAGATGAGGTACGGGCGCGACTCCGTAACCTCAGTGACCTGCGATATCGAGGAACGTTTGAATAAAAATAGGACACGGTGATCAATCCGGTCCGAGATAAAGGCCATGGGCTACCACCATGAACCCCCAACTCCTGTTTGTCCGTCACTTTAGACGTGCACAGTCTAAAGCTATTGCTACTTAGTTTCACTTTACATGATTTACAAGTTGACAACCTGTTATGACTCCACAATCACATAAGGCATACAATCCACATTTATTCACAACTGTTTTTATCTTGGAATTAAGTGATCACAAAGGTATCAAACAAGACTCATTCCAATTAAATCCAACCTTTCCTTTAATACTGATCAACCCCTCTATATGGGTATAAGGTTTCAACTTACTAAACAAGGTCCTCGGCCCTCATAAAGTAGTGAAAAGCTAAAAGGGAACAACAATCAACTGATCTGAATCAACATATACAAAGCAATCTAGTGTTCCCAATCAAACATGTTTGCATCAATCATCCATACTAACATGTTATAATTCTCAAAGTGCAATATAGGTTCAATATGTCCATCCAACAGTATTAAACATGCAATTTCAACCTGACTAAGTTCATCAACGATATCAACATAACCAAGTTCATCAACAATTCAACATGGTTTCAACAATTAGCACACATTCCAAGCACACAGGTATGTACGTACCTTGTGTACACAAACTGCAAGACCACTTTAATAATTCAAAAGTCGCCTACGGAGAATTCTCCACCTAACAACAACCAATATAGACTCATATCAATTCATATTGAATTTTCAGCAACATTAGGGAGCTTCAAACCCTTCCTAAATATAATTAGAACATTTCCCAATATCGAAACTTGAATATTTAATCTCCTAGCATTGTAATTATTATATTAATTAGTGAAATTCGTTGAAAACTCTTCAAAGCATCATACTTTAAATTTCCAGCAATATAACTACTTTCAAACTACTCCAAAACATAATTAACATGTTTGAAAGCATAAAAAAAATAACTTTAATAATTCCTAACCATCCTACCATGATTTAAAATCATTAAAAACCTTAAAATTCATACTTTAAATAATTAAAAATCAATATTTCAATGCATTTATATAATCTAAAATTAATAATTTAATTATGCAAACATATAATTCTTGAAATTCATAATCAAATCATAAAACTTATAATTTAAATTCAAGAAACATAATTAAACTATTAAAACGTAATTAAATTCATTAATTAGTTTAGGGTTTAAGGAAATAACCAAAAGTGAGAGAGAGGGAGGCTGGCCGGCGGTCAGGGACGGCGGCAGCAAGGCAGATAGTCGGCTGACGCAAGGTGGCCGGCGGTGGCAGCAACGGTGGCTGCGCGTGTTTGTAATGGTGGTGCGCAAATGGGAATCCAAGAAAAGAGGAGAGGAAGAGCGCTGGCCGGTAGGGCGGCAGTGGTGGTTGACGTACGTGCAGCAAGGCGGCGCGACAAGGAGCTGGGCACGGTGGTTGCGTGCGGTGGCTGCTGCGCGAACGGGGTTGCTGCGAACACGCAAAGGATCAAGGGAAGCACGAAAAACAGAGGGGAAGGGGAGGAACGAAAGCAGAGGAAGAAGGAGAATCGAAAGAGGAGGGAGAGGGATGAGATTACCGTGCGTGGTGGTCGGCGGCTGGGACGACGACGAGTAGTGAAGGCGGGAGAGATGGCTGAGTTGTGCGTGAATTGCAGTAGGAGGGTTTCTTTTCTTTTTTTTCCTTTTGGTTTCACGTAAGAGTAGAGGAGAGAAAGGAGTATTTGTTGGGTTTATTGGTTTGGGCTTTGCCCAATTGGGCTAGGAGTAGAATTGGTTTTTATGATTCGAATTCAAAACTAAATAGGATCGTTTTATAAATTCAATCCGTTTTCGTAATTCGATTTCTTTTCAAAATAAAATTCTAAAATTATTTTTGATTTCAAAAATTCTTAAAATATTTAAAATGCATTTCAATAAGTAAATATTCATTAAATATGTATATATATTACTAAAATTCACCAATATAATTTAAATATAATTAATTATTCGTAAAACTATATTAATAAGCTTTATAAATATACGGGGGATTACAATCTACCCCTCTTAAAAGAAGTTTCGTCCCGAAACTTGACACAAGAACTCATACATTTTTTTTTCCGAAAGTCTTTAATTCATTCTTACTAGAGAAATACTTGTGCCACTCTTGTGCACTCTTTTGCCAACTTAAAGTTGTTTATGTTACTCATGAACACCTTTTCCTTATGCGAAGAATCTATTTACTTGCATCAACATGTATATGATGCTAAAACATAAGCCTAAAATGTATAAAATTGCCAAATAAATACGTAAAAAGTGCGAATTTCTATCGCATTCTACCCCTCTTAAAGAAAACGAGTTACGCCCTCGTAACTCACCTCAGAAAATAACTCTGGATATATTTCCTTCAACGAATTCTGCCTCTCAATACTATATTTTCACTCAAATCATTTCAACAATTGGACTTCTACACTTTTCCACACAATGCCTCAACATGTCACATCGTAATGCTCGCATGGTAACTATTGATGCACGAAAATTCAATCAAATCTAGATGGTCTTCCCAATTACCCTTAAAGTTCATAACACATGATCTCAACATATATTCAGTTAGGAATCTAAATCTTTCTATCGGTTGCGGGGTGGAAAGAAAAACTCTTTTCAATGTCATTCCCAAGATTCACTAGACCTTTTTGCCAAAAAAAATTCAAACTTTTATGGTCGGTAAGGATCTCAAATGTGCCCCATAAAGATAATGTCTCTGAATCATTCAAAGTGAACACAATAACAACTAACTTTCGTGGGTAGGGTAATTAGTTTCATAAGGTTTCAATTGACGCGACAACAGGTGCGGAGGTCAAACGCTCTTTTACAATCTGGAAAGCTTCCTTACATTTCTTACTTCAATTGAATTTCGATTCCTTGTTCAACAAGTTGGTCATTGGTTTTGCTTTCTTCCAAAAGTTTTTCACAACCTCCTATAATGGCTAATAGGCCTAGAAAACTTCAGATATCAGACGCGTTCTTTGGAGTAGGTCACTCACTCACAGCTCTAATCTTAGCAGGATCTACAGAGACTCCTTCTGGTCAACCTTTTCTTTTTTACCAAACCTCATTATGCCTTTCATGGATGTATAACTTTTGGGCACAACTCCTAGCTCTTTCACCAATTCATATATTTCTTTTCATCTTTTCAAGACGCCAAATGATATCTAACGATCCTGGACCACTCGAATCTTCTCTTAAATTTATTCCCTCACGTAACATAGTTTTCAATCAATTTAGTCCTTCACTTTTCCGTCGGTGCCACTTATACACACATGACTTCAAGATTTGTATACTTCATTTAATAAAACTAGATTCTTTCTAAGCGTCTCCAAATAATCCTTAAGTGTTTGTCATGCTCTTTCTCATTCCTTGAATAAATCAGGATATCATCAATAACATAATAACGAACTTAATTAATTCGAAATTCGTGGAAAATCTTATTCATCAAATCCATGCTATGGCAGGTGCATTGGTTAACCCTAAAGGCATTTCTCTAAACCCATAATGACAATACGAATCCTAATGAGGTCTTAGGCCCTTATCAGCTATTCTCAATTGGTGGTACTTCAAACACAAATCAGTCTTCGAGAACACACTCGCCTAATTCAATTAATCCAACATGTCATCTATCCTAGGAAAATGGTACTTGTTCTTGATGGTGTTTAGTTCCTTAAATTCGATGCATAATTCCATACTCTTATCTTTCTCCTTAATAAACAACACAGGAGCTCCCCACGGTGATGCACTAGGCCTAATATATATTCCTTGACCAAACAACTCTTGCAACTTTGTCTTAATTAGCTCATTTCAGGAGGTGTCATTCTATATGGTGTTCTAGATATATGCGTCATTCTAGGAACTAAGTATATAGGGACTCAACGGCTCTTAGCAAGTGGCATACCTGCAATCTCACTAGGAAACACATCCATGAATTCATTCACAATTGGAACATCCTCGATCTTCATTCCGACTTCTTAACTCACATCTAGCTCACACAACCGAAAAATAGTTCACAAGGCAAGTTCTTAAACAATTTGGTACACCTTATGGTTACAACAGTAGGAATACTAATGGGTAAATCAATCACCTCAAAATCTACTAACTTCGGACTCTTAATAAGAGGTGACGAAACAAAAGAATAAGCTTTCCCTGAACCAAATAACTTTCTAACTAGCACGGAGTTAATAGGAAAGTAACAGAAACTAAGTCAACAGGTCGTTCAGCTTCATTTCGACTTATCACATACAGTTTACCCGGGGCCTTGTTATGGTTGTTATTCTAATTAGCAGACTTATGGAGGTTTCCTTGGCTGTCTTGCGACCCTATAGGCTTCGAACTCTAATTTCTTGACTGGTTAAATTCCGACTTCACCTGGTTACCACTCTCATTACCATTTTGTTCCTTTTTCTGCTTAGTAAAGCACTCATACTCCCTATGCCCCTTTTTCTGACAATAGTTACAGTTCATTAATTCTCCCTTACAATTCCTACCAAGATGGTTGTTATTGCACATCTTACACTGATACACTCTCTCAGATTGGTTCCTATTGTTGTGCCTCTGTTTGTTCCTTCCTTGAAAGTTTCCATATCCATTCCCATTCCCATTTTCATTCATATTCCCCTTGAAATTCCCTTGGTTTTCCCCAGCATTAAACTCTTTTCTTTTCTCCCCAAGAATAATATTTTTCTTGTCCCTTCTAGACTGCAAACCATAAATATGAACAGCTTTCTCATACACAATATCCAAAGATGTGTAGGTTTCCCCACCTAATCCTAATTTGATCTCCTCAGTCAAACCTTGCTTAAACCTCAGAGCCTTTATCTCCTCTGTGGCTACAACCTCAGGTGCAAACCACGACAGTGCTATAAATTTGCTATAGTAATCGGCAATGGTCATGCTCCCCATACTAAGGTTTATGAATTCCTAAACTTTTTGTTTTCTCATAAAAGGTAGGGTAAAACTTTCCCTTAAGGCAGTAACAATTGAATCCTGATTGAATCTCTCAGCAGTGCTAAGCCTAACTCTATTCTCTCTCCACCATAAATCAGCTCCATCTTTCAACTACATGACAACTTGACCCACTCTCATATTCTAAGGACAGTTCACAGCCTCAAACAATTTCTCAAACTCTAAACTAGTTCTCTAAAAAGTAAGATCAGTTTCCCCCTTAAAGTATGGTGACTTAACTTTTGCTAGTCTCTCCAACATGTCCTCAGCAGAATCGGGACGCTCAGTTCTCTCTTGGATCAGCTTTTCCGCCAAGTGGCGAATAGCAACAACTAAATCATTATTGTTGGCCATTCTATAACACGACCTGGAATTAATATACTCTATCTTAGGTTCTAAACATCACTTACATGCCATTCTATATCATGCAATATTTGATTTGACCATAGAGATCGCCTCAATAAACAATATTCACATAAAATCATTTACGAAGGTGCAACAATCATTGCAAAATAATTCTCCTCGATCATTCGCGATCGACATTCACATAAAGGACATCCGATCGAGGGAAACAAATCAAATGCAATCATCACAAAGAATAATAATAAAAGAAATTATTCCTCTTCGCGTGCCCAAACTAAATGATTGACCACTTGGATAATTAAATACTTAACTTTAATTCTTCAAAAGAAACTTTTATTCCTCAAAATAAACTTCTGTTCCTCGAAATAAACTTCTATTCCTCAAAATAAACTTTTATTCCTCAAAAGAATGTTAATAACAATTTCCAAAACACAATGACGTACTTGTCCCCAAAATGAAATAAAAGCGCTATGCAATAAATTTAAACTACCGTTTGGCGACTTATCCCACATTATTCCCAACATAAATAAATAATGAAACAATCTTAGAGGGAACATTATCGGTCTTGTCCTTTGATTCCTTATAGCATCCTAGAGTACAGATCTCGTATTAAATTCATCATCTTCCTCAATATTAAAATAATAAGATTGTTTTCTTGTCCTTGTGGATTTTCGCAGTCTTTAAAACCGAGGATCACCCTCCTTTGGCTCAGTATCACTATCAGGCCTTAAAACAACATTATATGTATCAACTCTGGTATGCCCTCTAGCACGATTCAAACTCACGAAGGATTTCCTCATCACTATCAGGCTCTCCTGTTCTTAATATATGATGCATAGTGCGTTCAAAGCTGGTGTAACTATTAATGTCAAACTCATAATCCATTTCATTCTCATGATCACTTAGTACAATTGGGTTGCTATTGAATCCTAGCAAGATATTCACATCTAAACAGCACTTTCTTCACAAAAATATCAGTGATCACTATATCAATCCTTCTCGAGAGATCCTATGTTGGTATACTTAGAAAGAAATATTTTATTTCTGAAATAAACAATTTCAGGTCTCACTAATGACTTCCCAACCAAATCATAATCAAAATTCGATAACACAATGAGTTTGGTGGAAGCAAACAATTTCTATTATGCACATATAATTACAACATTTAAACAATAAACACTTGCACGTACATAACAATTAATTTCTTATGCTAGCATTAACTAGCTACTAATGCACATGTAATTCTATCTTATATGCCCTTCTTATACTACCCATCTCTCGTAATAAATCAAAATAAGTAAACATTGAAACGCTTAAAATAAAACAAGAATGATTAATAAGAAAGAAATTTTTATTAAACGAATAAATAATAACGAATAAATAGAATAAGGTCTTGTTTTTTTTTGTTTTTTTTGAATATATTTAATTTAAATTCGAAAAGAAGAACGTACTTAATTCACATAAACGTAAAGTTTTGAATAAATAAATAAATTTCAAACTTAAATAAGAAATATTAATATACTTTTTAAACAAAATAAAAAGAATTTGGTCCCCCAAAAAGAAGTACGCATTTTTAATGATATAATAAGTAGAAGCTCAATTCTAGGAAATTCGTTTTAGGAAACTAGCTAGTTTAGGCGCCTAAAAATCATTGAAGTAAAACCATAAGCTTCTAGATACCACTTTGTAACACCCCGACAATTCCCTTTTTCTAAAATAACCTTTTATAAATATAACTATAGAGAATTATCAAGGCATTATCGCCCGTGTGAAAACGTAACGGCTTATTCAGAATTTTGCAGCGGAAAACATAAAACTAACTTTTAGGTTTATAAATAATCGATTACATATTAAGTCCAAAACCAATTAACGGAAATAAGGAAATACGAATAGTATGACAAATTTCAAATCCAAATTAACAAACCAAATCACTTAACAAAACAAATCTAACTACAAGCTCTCTAATCCCGATCCCAATGATGCATCATCTTCAAACCTGTAGATGGGCAACGCTTATTGATCCTTAGAGACTGCTCACCAAAGATGGGTCATCACAGGATCAATAAGGCATAGCCATGATCAACACACACAAACAAAGCACGTAATCAGCAAAGCTGAGTACTACATACTAAAAGCAATAATAATCCTAACATGATACTATCAAACGAACCATCCTAACATGATACTAATGAACATAAATAAGGGC
Organism: Spinacia oleracea; assembly: GCF_020520425.1. NCBI lineage: Eukaryota > Viridiplantae > Streptophyta > Magnoliopsida > Caryophyllales > Amaranthaceae > Spinacia > Spinacia oleracea. The sequence goes on along the minus strand of NC_079489.1, from coordinate 52,340,331 downwards.
AGACAAACATGATAATTTGACGACCATACTTAACTAGACTAGGATAGAATGGACTAGACTTTTATAACAATAATATTATTTTAATTGAAATAGGCAATGGACCGAGTTTTCTACCTAGAGGCTTCACTAAGGAAGATGAGGTACGGGCGCGACTCCGTAACCTCAGTGACCTGCGATATCGAGGAACGTTTGAATAAAAATAGGACACGGTGATCAATCCGGTCCGAGATAAAGGCCATGGGCTACCACCATGAACCCCAACTCCTGTTTGTCCGTCACTTTAGACGTGCACAGTCTAAAGCTATTGCTACTTAGTTTCACTTTACATGATTTACAAGTTGACAACCTGTTATGACTCCACAATCACATAAGGCATACAATCCACATTTATTCACAACTGTTTTTATCTTGGAATTAAGTGATCACAAAGGTATCAAACAAGACTCATTCCAATTAAATCCAACCTTTCCTTTAATACTGATCAACCCCTCTATATGGGTATAAGGTTTCAACTTACTAAACAAGGTCCTCGGCCCTCATAAAGTAGTGAAAAGCTAAAAGGGAACAACAATCAACTGATCTGAATCAACATATACAAAGCAATCTAGTGTTCCCAATCAAACATGTTTGCATCAATCATCCATACTAACATGTTATAATTCTCAAAGGGCAATATAGGTTCAACATGTCCATCCAACAGTATTAAACATGCAATTTCAACCTGACTAAGTTCATCCACGATATCAACATAACCAAGTTCATCAACAATTCAACATGGTTTCAACAATTAGCACACATTCCAAGCACACAGGTATGTACGTACCTTGTGTACACAAACTGCAAGACCACTTTAATAATTCAAAAGTCGCCTACGGAGAATTCTCCACCTAACAACAACCAATATAGACTCATATCAATTCATATTGAATTTTCAGCAACATTAGGGAGCTTCAAACCCTTCCTAAACATAATTAGAACATTTCCCAATATCGAAACTTGAATATTTAATCTCCTAGCATCGTAATTATTATATTAATTAGTGAAATTCGTTGAAAACTCTTCAAAGCATCATACTTTAAATTTCCAGCAATATAACTACTTTCAAACTACTCCAAAACATAATTAACATGTTTGAAAGCATAAAAACAATAACTTTAATAATTCCTAACCATCCTACCATGATTTAAAATCATTAAAAACCTTAAAATTCATACTTTAAATAATTAAAAATCAATATTTCAATGCATTTATATAATCTAAAATTAATAATTTAATTATGCAAACATATAATTCTTGAAATTCATAATCAAATCATAAAACTTATAATTTAAATTCAAGAAACATAATTAAACTATTAAAACGTAATTAAATTCATTAATTAGTTTAGGGTTTAAGGAAATAACCAAAAGTGAGAGAGAGGGAGGCTGGCCGGCGGTCAGGGACGGCGGCAGCAAGGCAGATAGTCGGCTGACGCAAGGTGGCCGGCGGTGGCAGCAACGGTGGCTGCGCGTGTTTGTAATGGTGGTGCGCAAATGGGAATCCAAGAAAAGAGGAGAGGAAGAGCGCTGGCCGGTAGGGCGGCAGTGGTGGTTGACGTACGTGCAGCAAGGCGGCGCGACAAGGAGCTGGGCACGGTGGTTGCGTGCGGTGGCTGCTGCGCGGACGGGGTTGCTGCGAACACGCAAAGGATTAAGGGAAGCACGAAAAACAGAGGGGAAGGGGAGGTACGAAAGCAGAGGAAGAAGGAGAATCGAAAGAGGAGGGAGAGGGCTGAGATTACCGTGCGTGGTGGTCGGCGGCTGGGACGACGACGAGTAGTGAAGGCGGGAGAGATGGCTGAGTTGTGCGTGAATTGCAGTAGGAGGGTTTCTTTTTTTTTCTTTTTTTTTCCTTTTGGTTTCACGTAAGAGTAGAGGAGAGAAAGGAGTATTTGTTGGGTTTATTGGTTTGGGCTTTGCCCAATTGGGCTAGGAGTAGAATTGGTTTTTATGATTCGAATTCAAAACTAAATAGGATCGTTTTATAAATTCAATCCGTTTTCGTAATTCGATTTCTTTTCAAAATAAAATTCTAAAATTATTTTTGATTTCAAAAATTCTTAAAATATTTAAAATGCATTTCAATAAGTAAATATTCATTAAATATGTATATATATTACTAAAATTCACCAATATAATTTAAATATAATTAATTATTCGTAAAACTATATTAATAAGCTTTATAAATATACGGGGGATTACATGGGCCTTCGTCTAGCAAGCTCGTCCGATGCTAATTCGTACGACGCGCTTCCGATTAATTTCCCGATTCCGGATTTCATTTCCGATACGAACAATATTTAACATTTCCGATTCCGGAATTAATTTCCGTTTCGAACAAATATTTAATATTTCCGTTTCCGGAATTATTTTCCGATTCCGATAATATTTCCGATTCAGACAATATTTTCGTTTCCGGCAATATTTCCGACTCCGGCAATATTTCCATTTCCATTAATATTTTCCGATACGTACCATGTTTCCGTTTCCGGCAACATCTACGACTCGGATAATATTTATATTTCCGATAGGATCCATATTTCCGTTTCCGGCAATATCATCGTTTCCGGAGTATTTATTTCTTGCTTGTGACGATCTCAGCTCCCTCTGAAACCAAGATCCGTCGATTTCGAATATCCATAGATGGAGTATTTAATGCCATTAAATACTTGATCCGTTTACGTACTATTTGTGTGACCCTACGGGTTCAGTCAAGAGTAAGTTTTGGATTAATATTATTAATTCCACTTGAACTGAAGCGGCCTCTAGCTAGGCATTCAGCTCACTTGATCTCACTGAATTATTAACTTGTTAATTAATACTGAACCGCATTTATTAGACTTAATATTATATGCATTCTTGGACCAAGGGCACTATTTCCTTCAGTCTCCCACTTGTCCTTAGGGACAAGTGTGCATTTCCTAATTCCTTTGTCGCTCGATGCTTGCTCTTGAACATAAGGTAAGAGTCGTCATCCTTATTATGTCCAGAGGTGTTTCTCGGTTTCAGAGTTCAACTGATAAAATAAACAGATAATCATAGCCTATGATTCATCCGAGCACGGCCATGCATTTTACAGTTTCTAGCTCTCTGAGTGGCCTTGTACAACTTTTAACTACTCATCCCGATTTATGGGAGGACAATCCCAATCTTGCGATCTTGAGATTCGACTTTGTTTGATAGGTGATTACCTGAGCGTTGCCTTTATAGCCTCCTTTTACGGTTCGACGGTTGGTCAACATCAAAGTAACCAGTTCTCAAACAAGTAATCTCAAATCACTCAGGTATTGAGGATTTAGTGTCTAATATTTTTAATGAAATTTACTTATGACAGATTTTCATCTCTTACAGTAAAGTTTCATAGGTCTGTCCGATACTAGTCTTCCCAAAGTAAGTATCTATGCAAATGATTACGACATTGCCATGTCCACATAGTTCAAGAAACAGAACTACTAGTCATCTTGCATTCTAGTCGTCTAACGTTTTCTATGCGTCCATCTTTATAGAAAACTCCGACCAGGGACTATTTTCAACTTTTGACATTCAAGTTCACTTGATAGACATTTCTTAGTCACAGGACTGGTCCTGACCGTCTATCTTGAATATTTCGTCAAATTGAAGGGACTCATCATTTAATACTAAACCAAGATTAAATGGAATATGAAAATACATTTCATATATGATAAATGTTCAACCCCAATGTTTTACAACCATGGGACTCAAACCCATCTTCTAGAACAGTTCATGGAATTCAAAGCTATGCTTGATTTCCAGTGCTACAATGTGAGTGTTGCTTCTCACTTGTTGCATAGGTTTAGTTATCATGCTTTGCCAATCTTAATATCCTTTTTCATCGAATGTTCTTCGAGATATGATGATAAGATCTTTTGAGTATGTTTATTTTGTGATCTAGTCTTTCTTGCTACAATAGTGGTTCTACGCATTTTGCAATGAAGAACCATTAAGTCAACAAACATGTGATTTTCCCAAGTTCAATGAAGAACTCATTAATATAAATAACTTTGTTTTATTGCTTCTTAGGCAATAAGTCATTTTACTTCAACTGTTTAGGTTGCTAGTGATGCTTTGTTTGGATTTACTTATCCAAGCAGTTCACAGATATGTGGAATACTTTCCAGCTGTATCTTAGAACATAGAAATTAATATTTTAATTTCCCACGCAACAACTCATGGTCTCCAATCCATGTTGCCATTTCAAAACACGATGATCTATAGCTCGTCCTTGCCAATGGTTAACTCCAAAAGGATCTTGATTGATCCTTTACCAGTGTTTATGCGTGTAGCATGAATATTTAGCATATCTTTATTTCCTTGAATCAGGAACTATTCCTATGTACCTTTTCAAGTACCATAAGTATTCTTGATCTCAATCTAGTTGATCTTCACTTAGATCAATAGAGATTGGTATATGTTCGTCATGCCTAAAGTCATACGATACGTTTTTGGCGATCCTCATATTATATCATACATGATAAATTCTTTTGCAGAATTATTCCCAATTGAATTCTATTCATGTAACTTTAGCTCATCTAGTTTCAGTAGATACTAATTCCAGCTAAATTCTTTGACATATAATATAGGTTAAGAATCTCATTTAGACTCTTTGATGTTTAACTTAGTAAATGCTTATACATAGTTCAAACATCCTTTACTTAGATTTATTCATATGGGTCGAATATTTCCAATGGAGTCTTTCGTGTTTGATTTAGTAAATGCCATTACTTAATCCAAAACAATATCATAAGATCTTTATAAATAGATCTTAATACCCAGTATGTACCAAGTATCGCCTTGGTCCATCATTGATGAATAATTTCCAACCTAAGTCATTAGCATTTGAATGTTATTTCACAATAGAGAGATATGTGTGTGATACACATAGGACCAATTAAGTTTTTATGTACTCCCACTAAACTTCTTATATATCTATAAGAGTCATGTACATTTTATGAAACTAAAATACTTATTAGCTTCACCAAAATACATTTCTAATTCTCAATTGCTTGCTTAAATCTGTACTTAGATTTCATAAACTAGCTTTCCTTTTCAAGCATTTATTTGGATCCACAAATCCTATGACATACCATGTACATAGTTTATTCCAACATTTGATTGAGGAATACGTTTTGTAATCCAATTGCCATATGTACCAATATGCAATCATGCTTGAATTATAGACTTAAGCATTACGATTTTGCATGAGGTTTTAACACAATCCACACCGTGAATTTGCTTGTAACCTTTAGCAACTAACCTAGCTTTGTGTGTGAACACAATTTCATGTTTGATGGTTTTTATCCTTAAAACAAACTTGCAACCAATAGGTGTGAAACTATTCTTGCAAATCAACAAAATTTTAATTTTGTCATCAAAAAATTGAATATGTTTTTATGGCCTTTAACCAATTAAACATTAAGTCTATATACGGTCTCTAACCATTTTAGGGAATCTAGGTTTCGTCATAGCTTTCTTACAAGTCACAAACTCATTAATCTACATGATAATAGTTTGACTGTAAGTTGTAGGTTTCTTCACTATCTAATAGAAGAATTGCATAGTGACCTGAACTCCATGTTTCTTCACTATCTAATAGAAGAATCTCATAGTTTCAGTGACTTGAACTCTATGCCTACTAGGGTATAGAACATCAAACGATAGAATATCAATAGCCACTTGAAAGTCCTTTGAATATTCTGTTCTCCTTGAAGCACTTGTAAAGTCTTCTAAGAGATGTCTATTCTTTAAAAGCCACTTCTAAAGTCCTTAAAGAATACGTGTTTGGATTTTCTAAAGCACTTCGAAAAGCCTCCGGAATGTCCGTTTATGTTTGTTGTTCGCCTCAAAGACTTTCGAGGTCTATTTTCTCCCACTTGTCATTTTGGAAACGAATCTCCAAAAGGACATCATTTCGAGCAAACAAACATTATGTTCTCAAAAATTCGTGGCAGAAACAATACCCTTGTGTCTCATTTGGATAAATCACAATGAAACATATATCTATACTTGGGCCTTAGTTTGTCGAATAACAAACACTAAGCTCCCACTGAGTTTGGCAACTCTCTAGATATATATTATCGAAAAGATATTCTGAAATTACTTTTCAATAGCTTTGACGAATTTGGTTTAGTTTGGTGGTAGTTGAGCATTTTGTTTTAGAAAAGATAGGAAAAGTCTTTATGATTCATCATTGATCGAATCAAGTACTAATTGACTTCGATCATTCCAACTTAGATATGTCATATCTTATGGAGCTAGACTGTGAAAATTACAACACACAATCATTGATGATCATGCTTGACTTAAGTAATCATCAACATGATCTGACCTAGATCTTTATGATTCCTTGCCAAGTGGATTTTATACTTCTGAATCTTTGAACTAGCCAAACAGATTCAAACTTATATCACATTGAGTAAATAAACCTATATTCACTCAAATCTGTGTGAAATAATAAAGTCATAAAACCTTTCTTTAGCTTTGAACTCTATCGTCTAGGCGTTCTAACAATAGTTCATATCTTTTGTTACTTTCAACAAGTAAGACTAGTTGTCTTAAATTGATCTAGAAATCAATGAACTTTTAAGAGTCCATCAAAATAGAGCTTTTGAATGTTAACTTGTTGATATGGTCTAAGCAACAATGCCAAAGTTTAGTGGAACTCAAATCAAGGGGTTGATTTGAACCAAGTAAAGTTCTTATTGTTAAAGATTTGTTTGTTTTAATCAAGCATACTGACTCAACCCGTAAATGACCACTTCATTCAAATAAACAAACAAATAAGAATTATTTTTGTTCTTCTGAATGTGAGTCTTTCTGTGTTTGAAAACAGAAATTCAAGTATGCTGATTATGGAACAAAATAGGCATTAAGTTCCAGCCTTTGAAAGGACTTAAAACAAACTAAATGACCCTACAACTAATGTAGCATTGCCATGCTTCATTTCCCACTTGTAGGTCATTAGTGTATCCTAGCTTTCATTGTTTGAGTTATTACCGAAGTAAGAACCTCAAGCGGTATATGATACCAAGGAAGTTTGATTGCTAGGTCACTGCTCTTTAAACATAAACTTATAGGTAGAAACGAAATCGTAAAATTTCTTTCATTTGTTCCTTGTTTTCCTATTTCTTGTACCCTTTCTTATAGTCTTAAGAATTTTCTTCTTTAGTGTTGACTTTCATACTTTGTTAGACATGTTCAATGTCACTCCGACAAAGTTCTTACCATTTTATTTATGTTGAATATTTGCTTCAACTAGATGATCTTACCAGAAGCTTCTAAAGTTCTCTAAGAATCGATCTATTCGAATGTCTAAGGACTAGACTCATTCGAGAATTAAATGGAAAAAGATATTAGGTTGTTAACCATTGGTAAAGCTGAGCATTTAAACTCAATGCTTTATGATCTCAAAACTACATTATATTTTGAATTCACAAGCACCAATCGGTTTGCCTTTCGACTTTGATACTCGAAAACAACCATAAAAATCGCTAAAAGAAACGTACATTTTAAATTGCTCATTTTCTCTCATTTCCGTGAATCGTTCTTGGATTCACTACCAATCGAGGAAATTTACTGTTACCTTTCTAAAAGGATTTATTGCAGTGCAAGATATTTAATTATAAACAATAATTAAAACATACATTGAAGCATGCAAAGTCTAAACATTTATCATGAGTAATAACTTGAAAATTAAAGCAATCATGCAATTTAAAAAGTTATTAGCATTTTATTCGATTTTATTGTTCCGGCAGGTGTGAATAAAATGATTCCAAGACCCTAAAACCATTGAAGAATTAAGCACATTATGTATTTTGACTCAATTCTAAAACATTTTAGGTAAGCAAAAGCCTTTTTCTAATAGTCTAGAAACTACTCTTGGTTGATAGGTACGTCTAAGAACTTATTAGGTAAACCTATCGATTTTGCCACGACTTAAAAGGACTCCTTACTTATATCGTTGAGTTTCACCAAAACTAACATGTACTAACAATTATTTGTGTACCTTACCCCTTTAGTATCGATAAGTAACACCTCGCTATGGCGGAAAACTATTACTAAGATCGATGAAAAAGGATATCCAAGTAAGTGTTATTTTGGCATGGCACCTTTTAACTCAATTTTTAAGTTTGGAACTTAAGGCTCTTACTATGTTGGTTAGATTTTAAGTGAACTAAAATCCTTAATCATGCAACATAATCAAGCTTTGATCTCATGCATATTTAAGACATATTTAAAAGCAATAAATAACTTAAAGCATGCATAAGATAAATGTGATCTAGTATGGCCCGACTTCATCTTGAAGCTTCAACTTCAAAGTCCGTCTTGAAAATCTCCGTGGGAGGCGCCATTTTCTTCAAATAGGATAAGCTATAATTAAACTAATTACAACTATTTGATGGTACGCAGACCATATTTTAATTGAAAAACAAATTTGGTGCTTTAGACCAATTACATTCAAATTAATGGTACGCAGACCATATTTTCTATCCTATTTGGGCCATACTAGTCACTTCATAACCTGCAAAACAGTACATATACAATATATACCATTCACCCATTCATTATCATGAATGGCCCACATAATTGGTTAGTAAAACACGTTATGCATCACATAAATATTTGCAGCAATTAAACAAGGGCACCAATAATCTACCAATTATTCAGTCCTTATTAATTCTAATCAAGTTGTTTAACCTTAAAGGATTTGTAGACCTAATCAAGAGTTTATGACTAAAATTGCTCCCACTTAAACCAATAAATTCATATGCTTTACTAATTTTAAACATAAAAATGTATTTCTAGTCTGACCGGAAACATACAAATTTAATTAAAATTTAAAGCTCACATAAATTTATAATTGAATCCACTTATTTAATTTATTTTCAGTCGAATTTAAATTAATTCAAGGTTTAATTTTAGTAAAATAATTAGTATAAATTAAAATTTATAATAATTATAATAATCAAAATTAAAATCCAAGAAAATAATTTAAATTATTAATTTTAAAATTAATTAAAATTACATGAACTGAAAATCTCAAATTAAAATTTAAAACGACTCAATCGAGACACGACGAGGCACTTGGGCTTGCGCCCAAACCCCATCGAGTGCACGAGGCTTAGCGCCCCTTGATTGTTCGTACAGCAACACGCAAGCAACCACACGCAACGCAGCACTGCAGGCCACGCTGCGCGCGCGCTTGCTCGCTCGTCGCGCCTGCAAGCCACACGCAACGCAGCACTGCAGGCCACGCTGCGCGCGCCCGCTTGCTCGTCGCCTTGCGTCTGCTTGCTTGCTGGGCTTGGCAGCGTGCGCGGTGGCGCAGCACGCTTGCTGCCCACACGCGTCTGCCACTGGCTTGCACCTTGCCCTTCGCCCTTGCCCACCCGCCCACATGCGCACAGCACTCGACACAGGGCAGCGTGCTGCCTTGTGCTCGTGTGCCATGGCCCTTGCTCGTTGCATCGTACCGCATGGGCGACGAGCTCCCTTGCTCGTCGTCGCATGCCCGCACTATACAACACCCCTTAAGGGTAACACGTAGCGTCCATTGCTTTGTGCGTGCAAGTTTTATGAGCGAATGGCATAAAAATTAAAACTTTTATTTCCAAAATTAATGACAAATTAATAAATCATATTAATTTCATAATTTTAGGGCGAAAATTCGAAAATTTATTAATCAATTAATTTCCGATTAACATGGATTCAAATCTAGGTCATAAAAATTTAAAAATTTATCATAAATTAACAATTTTTATGGTGGATTTTAATCATTGGTACCTAATTAAATTATTAATTAATCATGAAAATCAAATCAATTCTAAATTATTCGAATTTCAACAAATTAATCATAATTACAAATTAGGTTGTATAATTAACAAGTCTAGGCATTCATAATTGTTAAACATATACAGTAGGTCAATCAAAAACTCAAGATTTATCAACAAGAATCGCAAATACTTAATTTAACATCTTAAATTTACAAACTTTTGCGTTCGAAAAACTAAAACCTCCGAAAAGTCATAGTTAGGCTTCGAATTTGGGAATTCTGGGTTCGGCCGAAACGTACTATTTTTGTCAAAATTTTAGAATGCCTTTTACATGCGGAATTGACACAAAAATCACTCGATTTGGATGAGTAACGAAGAAACTGTCGAAAAACTGCGTACATATAATTAAATAAACGCAATTTGCAATTAATTACGAAAATTAATCACCCCTTTAATTCTTTGCAAATTTGTAAAATTTAACCATGTTCATGCAATTTAGATTATGAAAATAATAAGAGGCTTGTGATACCACTGTTAGGTTATGATACATATGAATAAACATAAATCATGCGGAAAAACCATAATGCCAGGAAACATATTATTTACACATAATCATTTAGCATAATTCAGATGCATACACTTTGTAGCGTGCCCTCCCTAGCTACGCCCGAACCGAACAAGAACAAGTCTTTAGGACTCCAAGTGTCGTCCCTTCGTAGATAGTCCACAGCACGTCCGGATCCGCCTTAAGATTGACCAACTAGAATCGCCCTTAAGGTACTATAATTTTCGGCAATTATGGGCAAGAATGTGACTGAATTTTTGCTCTCAAAAATCACTTTGAATGCTTCAAAACTCGTTATAAATTGTGACCCAGGCCACATATTTATAGGGGTATGGAAAGAGAATTGGAATCCTACTAGGATACGAATTAATTAAATTAGAATCCTAGTAGAACTCTTATTTAATTAATTTATCTTTTAGGATTAGGAATTTAATCAATAAATGAATCCTATACGCTTTAGGTTTCGTATGTGAACACAAACACACACACGCACGCACAGCAGCCCACGAGGAGCGCCATGCGCGCGCGCAGCCCACGAGCACTCGCAGCCCACTGCCACGAAGCCCACACGCTGCCGCAGCCTTTGGCGCGCGCTGGGCCTGCCTTGCGGTGGGCCTAGCGCAGCCTTGGCTGGTGCGTTGTGGCGCGCGTTTCTCTTTCTGGACGTGGGCCTGGCTTCGTGCTGGGCCTTCGTCTAGCAAGCTCGTCCGATGCTAATTCGTACGACGCGCTTCCGATTAATTTCCCGATTCCGGATTTCATTTCCGATACGAACAATATTTAACATTTCCGATTCCGGAATTAATTTCCGTTTCGAACAAATATTTAATATTTCCGTTTCCGGAATTATTTTCCGATTCCGATAATATTTCCGATTCAGACAATATTTCCGTTTCCGGCAATATTTCCGATTCCGGCAATATTTCCATTTCCATTAATATTTTCCGATACGTACCATGTTTTCGTTTCCGGCAACATCTACGACTTGGGTAATATTTATATTTCCGATACGATCCATATTTCCGTTTCCGGCAATATCATCGTTTCCGGAGTATTCATTTCTTGCTTGTGACGATCTCAACTCCCACTGAAACCAAGATCCGTCGATTCCGAATATCCATAGATGGAGTATTTAATGCCATTAAATACTTGATTTGTTTACGTACTATTTGTGTGACCCTACGGGTTCAGTCAAGAGTAAGCTGTGGATTAATATTATTAATTCCACTTGAACTGAAGCGGCCTCTAGCTAGGCATTCAGCTCACTTGATCTCACTGAATTATTAACTTGTTAATTAATACTGAACCGCATTTATTAGACTTAATATTATATGCATACTTGGACCAAGGGCACTATTTCCTTCATCGGTGACTTTGGCTTCGTCAAGAACGCAGACGAATCTTGTGTATACAAGAAGGTCAGTGGGAGCAAAATTACTTTTCTAGTATTATATGTCGACGACATATTACTTATCGGAAATGATATTCCTATGTTGAACTCTGTCAAGATTTGGCTTGGGAAATATTTTTCGATGAAGGATCTAGGAGAAGCAAAGTACATATTGGGCATCAAGATTTACAAAGATAGATCTAAAAAGTAGATTGGACTTAGTCAAAGAACTTATATTAATAAGGTGCTTGAAAGGTTCAAGATGGCAGACTCCAAGCGAGGCTACCTACCCATGTCTCATGGAATGACTCTATGCAAGACTCAGTGCCCAAAAACACTGGAAGAGCGTAGACGAATCAGTGGGATTCCATATACATCATTGATTGGTCAATAATGTATGTTATGATATGTACATGCCCGGATGTTGCGTACGCACTCAGTGCTACGAGCGGATACCGGTCAGACCCTGGTGAAGGAATAATGCCCTTGGTCCAAGTATGCATTCAATGCTAAGTCTAATAAATGCGGTTCAGTATTAATTAATTATACAAGTTAATAATTCAGTGAGATCAAGTGAACTGAATGCCTAGCTAGAGGCCGCTTCAGTTCAAGTGGAATTAATAATATTAATCCACAGCTTACTCTTGACTGAACCCGTAGGGTCACACAAATAGTACGTGAACGGATCAAGTATTTAAGTGGATTAAATACTCCATTTATGAATATCCGGAAACCACGGATCTCGGTTCCAGTGGGAGCTGAAATCGTAAAAAGGCAAATTATGAATACTCCGGAAATTATGATATTGCCGGAAACGGAAATATGGATCGTATCGGAAATATAAATATTATCCAAGTCGTAGATGTTGCCGGAAACGGAAACATGGTACGTATCGGAAATATTATCGGAAATGGAAATATTGCCGGAATCTGAAATATTTCCGGAAACGGAAATATTGTCAGAATCGGAAATATTATCGGAATTAATCGGAAATAAATTCCGGAATCGGAAATATTAAATATTTGTTCGAAACGGAAATTAATTCCGGAATCGGAAATATTAAATATTGCTCGAATCGGAAATGAATTCCAGAATCGGAAATATTAAATATTGCTCGAATCGGAAATGAATTCCGGAATCGGAAAATTAATCGGAAGTGCGTCGTATGAAATAAACATCGGACGAGCTTGCTAGACGCAAGGCCCAGCACGAAGCCAGGCCTGTGCCTAGCGAAGCCCGCGCACAGCAAGGCGAGCTAGCAGCCCGCCAAGGCACGCAAGGCCCAGCCAAGCAGCAAGCAAGGCCAGGCCAAGCGAGCAAGGCAAGCAGGCTGGCGCGCCCAAGCATGGGCTGCGTGCCAGCGCTGCTGGGACGAGCTCCGCGTGCGCGCGCCTTGTGCCCTTCGTGGGCTGTGCCTGTGTGTGAGTTGAGTTCGTGCTTGCATCAAATCCTTAAGCGTTTAGGATTAGTTCGATTAAGATTATTTTCCTAAAACTACTAGAATTAGTTGTTGAGTTAAACACTAAATTAATAGATTTAATTAGTATCTAATTCTAATAAGATTAGATAAATTGAATCCTAGTAGGTTTCTAGTACCGATGATCCTACCCTATAAATAGGTGATGGCAATCACAATTTATAATACATCAATTTTAAGTATTCATATAGTTTTAAGTTAAAAACTAAATTTAATAATTTGCCACAAAATTATAACCGAATAACATAATACCTTTGGCTAAATTCTAGTTAATTGAATCTAAGGCGGATCCGAACGTGCTGTGGAGTATCTACGGAGGGACTACACTTGGAGTCCTAAACATGTTCTTGTTCGGTTCGGGAGCAGCTATGGAGGGCACGCTACAAATGTATGCATCCTAAATTATGCTAATTGTTATGTGGCAATTAATTTGGATTCATGGCTATATGGTTTTTTCGTATGAAATATATATGTTTTATATTTGTCATAACCTAACACCAGGAGAGGCATATTTGTCTGCTATCAAGAATATTCTTAGGCACCTGAAAAGGCACAAAGATGTTTTCCTGGTCTATGGTGGAGATGATGAATTAATTGTTAAAGGCTATACGGACGCAAGTTTCCAAACCGACAAGGATGATTTCAGGTCACAGTCTGGGTTTGTCTTCTGCCTCAACGGAGGTGCAGTAAGCTGGAAAAGTGCTAAGCAAAGCACCATTGCGGATTCTACAACTGAAGCGGAGTACATTGCTGCACATGAATCAGCAAAGGAATCTATTTGGCTAAGGAATTTCATAGGTGAACTTGGTGTAGTCCCCTCTATTAAAGGACCAATAGCTCTATATTGTGACAATAACGGAGCTATTGCACAGGCAAAGGAGCCTAGACACCACCAGAGAGTCAAGCATGTACTTCGTAGATTTCACCTTCTACGAGAGTTCGTTGAAAGAAAAGAAGTCGAGATAAGCAAGATTGGAACTGAAGACAACATCTCAGATCCATTAACTAAACCTCTGCTGCAAGCAAAGCACAACTCGCACACTGCAGCTATGGGAATCAAACATGTTGGAGAATGGCTTTGATGTCCTTAATTAATGTTTTAAAGTTTTAAAGTTTAATACTTTGTAAAACATTTTGGTTAACCATTCATATAAATGAATAGAATTCATATTTCCATTTAATTTTGTTGTTTATTAAATGATGAGTCCTTCAATTTGACGATATATTCAAGATAGACTGTCAGGACCAGTCCTGTGACTAAAAAATGTCTATCAAGTGAACTTGAATGTCAAAAGTTGAAAATGGTCCCTGGTCGGAAGTTTTCTATAAAGGTGGACGCATAGAAAATGCTAGACGGCTAGAATGTAAGATGACTAGTAGTTCTGTTTCTTGAACTATGTAAACATGGCAATGTCGCAAACATTTGCATAGATACTTACTTTGAGAAGACTAGTATCGAACAGACCTATGAAACTTTACTGTAAGAGATGAAAATATGTCATAAGTAACTTTCGTTACATTATTAGACACTAATCCTCAATACCTGAGTGATTTTAGATTACTTGTTTGAGAATTGGTTACTTTGACGTTGTCAACCGTCGCACCGTAAAAGGAGATTATAACTGCAACGCTCAGGTAATCACCTATCAAACGAAGTCTAACCTCAAGATCACAAGATTGAGATTGTCCTCCCATAAATCAGGATGAGATGCTGAATGTTGTACAAGGCCACTAGGAGAGCTAGAAACTGTAAAATGCATGGTCGTGCTCGGATTAGTTGAACTCTAAAAACTGAGAAATACCTCTGAACATAATAAGGATGACTACTCTTACCTTATGTTCATGAGCAAGCATCAAGCGACAAAGAAATTAGGCAATGCACACTTGTCCCTAAGGACAAGTGGGAGACTGAAGGAAATAATGCCCTTGGTCCAAGTATGCATTCAATGCTAATTCTAATAAATGAGATCCAGTATCAATTAAATTAAACAAGTTAATAATTCCGTGAGATCAAGTGAGCTGAATGCCTAGTTAGAGGCCGCTTCAGCTCAAGTGGAATTAATAATATTAATCCACAACTTACTCTTGACTGAACCCATAGGGTCACACAAATAGTACGTGAACGGATCAAGTATTTAAGTGAATTAAATACTCTATTTATGAATATTCGGAATCAACGGATCTCGGTTCTAGTGGGAGCTGAAATCGTCAAAAGGCAAAATATGAATACTCCGAAAATGATGATATTGCCGGAAACGAAAATATGGATCATAACGGAAATATAAATATTATCCAAGTCGTAGATGCTGCCGGAAACGGTAACATGGTACGTATCGGAAAATATTTTCGGAAATAGAAACATTGTTGGAATCGGAAATAATGCCGAAAACGGAAATATTATCGGAATCGGAAATATTGTCGGAATCGAAAATAAATTCCGGAATTGGAAATATTAAATATTTGTTCGAATCGGAAATAAATTCCAGAATCGGAAATATTAAATATTGTTCGAATCGGAAATGAATTCCAAAATCGGAAAATGAATCGGAAGCGCGACGTACGAAACGGTCATCGGACGAGCTTGCTAGACGCAAGGCCCAACACGAAGCCAGGCCCGCGCCTAGCTAAGCCCGCGCGCACAAAGTGAGCAGCAGGCCCAGCGCAGCAAGCGAGCAAGGCAAGGCCCAGCAGCAGTGCCCATGATGGGCCGCGTGCTGCCAGCGCCTGCCTTGGGCCGAGCCGCGCACCAACGCCCCTTGTGGGCTGCGTGGCTGCTATGCTACGTACGACTGAGTCCTTGGTCGTTTAGGATTGCTTGCTTAATATCGTTTTCCTAATTCTACTCGAATTGAATGTTTTTGTGTTTGATTAAACATTAAATTTTACTGGATTAATTTAACTAGAATCCTTATTGATTTAGTTATTTGAATCCTAGTAGAAATCGAAGTCCGTTATTTCCACCATATAAATACGTGGTTCATAATCACAATTTATAACACAACAATTCAATAAGTATTCATATAGTTTAAGTTCAAGTACGAATTTAATAAATTGCCTAAATATATAACTAATCTTTCGAATAAACATAATACCTTAGAGAATATCCTAGTTGGTTAAATCTAAGGCGGATTCGAACGTGCTGTGGACTATCTACGGAGGGGCGAAATTTGGAGTCCTAAATTTGTTCTTGTTTGGTTCGGGAGCAGCCAGGAAAGGCGCGCATCACATGTATGTATCCTAAGTTATGCTAATTGACTATGTGGCAATTAATTTGGATTTCTAGCTTTATGGTTTTTCCGCATGAAATATATGATTTATATTTGTCATAACCTAACACTAAATCCTAACGAGGAAAAAGTAAAGGAAATATTGATTATGGAGCTTATGGTGGTGCTAATTAGCAAAGTGTGTTTAATGTTTAGTTTATTTCATGTGTTTAAATTTTATGTCACAATCTAGTTTTAATTAGTTTTCAATAAGTTTGTATTAATTCGTGTTGTACCTGTAAACTTGTATTAGTGTCTTTAACTTTGTATTACTCTGTGTTATGTAATATATTATTTTTCTTTGCCAAGTTGAATTTTACACATTGTTTTTATTATATTATAAGAAAAAAATTTGTCTAACAAACAATTGTAATGTCTATGAAATCCAATAACATCTTATCAAGAAATCCAATAAAATCTTATCAATCAATATAAAATCTAAGAACATCTAAGAACATCCAATAACATCTTATCAAGAAATCTAAATACTCTTATCAAAAAATCGGAAATCTTAGAAATTCTAAGAGAAAAACCAAGAAACTTATCATAAATCCATATATCTTATCAACAAATTGAAAATCTAAGAAAATCCAAAAAAATCTTATCACGTATTCCATATAATCTTGTCAACAAATCGAGAATCTTGGAAAATCTTAGAAGATATAAGAGAATCCAATAAAATCCAGTAAAATCTTATCGCGTAATCCATATAATCTTATCCACATTACTCTTTAAATACACACACATTATTAAACTCATTTCTCACACTCACTTCTCATTAACACTTCCTATTCTATCTTAAAAAAAATGTTATTTGAAAAAAGTTCAAGCTCGGAATATTCTGATGAAAATTCAAACGGAGAAGTTGATCAAATGGTTGACGGTTTTGTCATTCATCATTTACCAAACACATTCTTTCCACGAGGTCCTAGACTTCGAAATGTGAATGATGACATTCCGATTCCAGCAGATAGAAACCGTGAAGAAGGGCATAACCGCTTGTTTAATGATTACTTTGTGGAAAGTCCAGTATATTTAGACAAGCAGTTTCGTCGGAGGTTTCGAATGAGAAGACCTTTGTTTTGCCGTATCATGAACAAAGTGGTTGAAAATGATGTTTTCTTGCAACAGAGAAGAAATGCTGCCGGAAAATTAGGGTTATCGGGATTGCAAAATGCATTGCAACTATCAGAATGTTAGCGTATGGTTTGGCTCCGGATGCAATTGATGAATATCTGCGAATGGGTGAAACAACTTCAAAAAAATCATTATTACATTTTACTCAAGGGGTAATCAAGCATTTTGAAGAGGATTACCTAAGAAGTCCTACAGATGGAGACTTAAGGAGGATCCTTTATCAAAATGAAATGCGCGGATTTCCAAGCATGATCGGTAGTACTGACTGTATGCACTGGGAATGGAAGAACTGACCTACCGCATGGAGAGGTCAATACCAAGGACGCAGCGGGAAAGTGACCCTAATTCTTGAAGCTGTTGCAGATCAAGATCTATGGATTTGGCATTCTTTTTTTTTTTGGTATTCCTGGTTCATGTAATGACATTAATGTTCTGCACCGTTCTCCTGCTTTTGATGATGTATTGCAAGGTAAGGCACCTCCTATAACTTTTCAGGTGAATAGGCATGAATACAACATGGGGTACTACCTCACAGATGGTATTTATCCAAATTGGGCTATGTTCATTCAACGATTTTCTCGTCCCCAACTTGAAACGGAAAAGTTGTTTGGTGATAGACAAGCGCATGTTCGTAAGGAGGTTGAACGTGCGTTCGGAGTTTTGCAAGCAAGATTCGCCATTGTACGACAACCATCTCTTGCTTACAATGAAGATATATTAGGCGATATAATGTAGGCTTGTATCATCTTACACAACATGATAGTTGAGGATGAACGAGATACGTATGTCCGAGCTGATATGTGTTACGAAAGTACTATGAAAAAAATCTTTCGAGCTTAACCGCAACAATGAATAATGGTGAACTTTTTGAGTTCCAGACTTGAGAACCTTTCTCCATTAACGCATACTTGGGGAGAAGAACAACTTTGCGTAGCAGTCAAACTCATCACTCTTTGAAAGAGGATTTAATTGAGCACAACTGGCAAAAATATGGAGGCAATAATCATTAAACTCATGCCTCGAAAAAGAGTTGTCATTTTAGTGGTTGTGTTTGATTTATCGTATTTAATTTTTTTTTTATCATGGGTTTAACGTACTTTATTTTGGCTTTATGATGCTTTAGTCTATAACATAGTGTGTTTAGTTGTTGTAATGTTCTAGTTATCTGAAACTTGCCTTGTGTTTAGTCCATCTATTATGTATTTTATTCAATTATGTCCCTTTATGTTATTTAAATTTATAAAATATTTTCAATTAAATTTATAGTATTAAAAATATATAAATATCGAAATATATATAAAAATAATGTAAATAAAAAAATTAATGTAAATTAAATAATTTATCTTAACTAATTGTTAGAATTCGTTTAATTTATCAATTGTTAGATAATATTGCACTATTCACTTAAGTTATTAATATAATTGAATACAGGTAATTTAATAGTGCAATATTATCTGGACAGTGAGACACGTCAAAAGAACGTTGTTCGTTGGGATGGGATAGTGGCAAATTGCTCGTATAAAATTTTTGAATTTTTGGGGATTCTTTGTCGGCATATTTTAAGTGTGTTTCTCCGTGAAGGAGTTTTTCAACCCCGCCTGCATATTTCATTTTATGTTGGTGCCGCAGACTAACGATCGACGGAGAAGAATCGTTGCTTGTAAACGAGGACAATGGTGAAGGCAACACCAACAATGTAATTGATACGAGTCATCCTATTCAACATCCACCAAAGTCGAAGACTAAAGGGCGACCCAAGCAAAAACGTGACAGGAGTGGAAAAGAAGTACAAGTAAATAACAAACAACAGAAAAAATGTAGGTTATGCAGAAAATGTGGTCATAACTATACTACATGTCATGAGAAAGAGTTTATGGAAGAAAATTTCAATTTACATGGTGCAGTAGTAGAAAAAAGACAAGAAGGGAATGTTTGAACCTGATATTTCATCTTAAAGCTTGTTCATAAAAAAAATTGCGGTCAAATTGTTCAGCATATATATTAAGATTTCTTTAACTTAATGATTCATGTTTAATTGTGTTCATATTATTGACCGAGAAACAACTAGAATAATAATATGATCATACTTAGACATGCTAAGCATATTGAGATTTGCGGCAATATGAGATTATTTTAGGAAAAAAAGGAAAAGGAGTTAGGCGTCAAAATTAAACTTGCAATTAGTACTAGCATTAATTGAGATCTTGATATTAATATTTGCGGCTAGGCTAAAGTGGGGAAATAAGTTGTTTAAAATAAATATAGTGAGAAATTAGAAAAAAAGTGATAAAACTAGTTAGATTTAAAATAAGGTATGTTTTATTATTTCACAAATTAAATATTTAACACACCTTTTTTAAACTTGTATATATCCTTTAATATCAAATATTTATTATGAATCTGTTTTGTTAATATGTGTCCGTGGGCACACGTTAGAAAAACCGTTGAATAAATATAAAATAGATGGAGTATGTGGGAGATAGAAAGTGTGGTGAACTGATGAGGTTTAGCGAATAGTAAAAGTAAAAATGGCGAAGAGTTTTTTTAGCTCATTGATGGGATGAATTTGTTTTAGAAAAAATTGTTTACTAGAGAAGTGACGTGGAAGAGTAAGAAGTGAAGAGTAAGAAGTGGCAAAGAGATAGTAGTTTGATTTTTATTTTCCTCCCTTGGCGAGAGTGGTCTGATAAACCCCAAAAATTCCGAACGCAAAAGCCGTTGTTGGAAATCCCTTCTACTGTTATCTTTGTCCTGATTCATTCTCCTTGTCCTCTCTCTTTCTCTCCCCATGATTACAGTCGGCCGTTTGCTAAACCTTGTGCAACTCACAAATTCAAAACCCAAATCACTCAGGGACGACAATGGTACACGCTTTTCTCAATTTCCATCTCTATGTTTAATCTAGGGTATTGCGGGAATTTGATTCAACTTGTTCATAGTATTTAAATTCATTATTGTTCAACTGTTGGACACTTTGATGAATTGATTGCGTACATTTTGCGGGATTTTTTTACAACTATTTCATGGTTATGCTTCTCATGATTCAGCTTTTTGGTGATTTTTTTGTTTATGTTTAAACTCTGAATTTGCTGATATTTTGATATGCTGCTTGCCAATATCCTGTGGAATGTTATCCTTAAACAATCACTTTCAACCAATTACTATTGAAAACCGGCAAGTAGTAGTAGTATATTACTCTATAAAATGGTTATACTTGTATTAAGGATTTTGATGTTGTGAGTTGTAAAGGTTAGATTAGATATGTTTGTAACTTAAGGATATGTTTGGTAAAACTAACTGAAATAGTGTTGAAACTGATAAGTTAAGCTGAAACTCGAAAGGCTGTAGCTGAACTGATAAGGTGCTCGAACTAATAAGGTACCTAAGTAGATGAATTGTTTGGTAGAATTAATGGTTTAAGGAGTTGAAATTTATAAAATAATTAAAGGTAAAATACATGAAAATTTAAGGACCTTGAATCGAAACGTTACTCAAAGTAACGTCTCAATTTAAGTCAATTTCAAGACCTTATATTCTATTTAAGGTACTTGACAAACCGCTCTAATCATTTAAGGTGACTTAGAATTTCAGCACTTTATCATCTAAGACGCCTGAAATGACGTTCCAAACAGAGCATAAGATGCTTCACATAGTTGTTTATGAGATGGAAAAGTCTAAGCTTTGTTTATTTCGAGGATATTCACCGTACAATCGGTAGGTACAACCAAAGCTGTTTTTTTGCACATGTGCTCAAAACGCACAAGCACATAGAATAGCCTTGGTTGTAGAGTGCAAAAGGTACAACCGGTTTATACATAGAAAATGCCTGTTTGTTTCTGTTGATGACTGTGGAAGTTTCGTAGTGCAATGTACAGTGAATGAGTAAATGAGATTTATATTTTAATGTCTGCAGTGGTCTATTATAATTGAAGCTAATTTGTAGCTTAAACTTCAATTGAGATAATTTAAATAACCAATTAGGATTAAAAACTTACGAGACATGATATCGGATACCCATATTGGACAAGGTACGTGTGCAAGTGTCCGACAAGGCTATTTTGTGAAAAAGTTGCATGATTTTGGTCCGAAATGAAGTGTCCAAGTGTCCATACCCATGTCCGAGTGTCGAGAATCCAACACGGGTATTTGAGGTAAAATGAAGAGTCGAGGTAACAGAGTTGGTAATGGACTTAATCTGGCCGTATTTGTTTTTCACTTGTTTATTTCCACCAAGATTGAATCAGTCTCCTTTTTAATATTACATCGCTATGTACTTGTGAGTGTCACTGTCTGGTTGTTGCTATTATCCATTTTGGGCATGGTATAATTAGATCAACGCCAATGTTAATTCTTCAAAATTGTGTGTTACGGAAGCCGGAACTCCATTACAGAACTTGGTTGTTATATTTTGCCAAAATCCAAGGAATTATCCTTTCAAATGTTGAACCAAATTCTTCCAAATTCAGAACTGAACCAATTTTGTTGTCCAGTGACTGATTTGAGCTTTATTTTGGTCTGTCATTACAGATACTATTCTACTTCGTATTATACTTCTTGCACTTGTAGCTAATGTTAGGACTTATCCCAGGTACAACGTGATCTTATAAACTGCCATTTTTTGCTCAGATGGTGACCGATGAACTGTTGCAGGAATAAACCACCATAACCTTTCACTTGATGAAACTATCATAGTTAAGCTAATTTTTAAGTTGAGTATTAATGTCTCACTCTTACATGGAGCACTATGTTTTTAAGAGTGAGTCCTCATGTTTAGTAAGTAATACTTCAAAATGTCCGAGGTTAGCAAATTATAGGAATCTCACTATAAGAAATTATCATATGTTGTACTATTATCAAAGAACTCTTAATTTATATTGTTTTTTTTTTGAGGTTCTTTGTTTATCTCTACTCCCCTGTCATACCCTATTATTTTAAGTGCAGACTTATATTTAGCTAGACGACTTAAGTGCAAACTTCATGTTAGCAGACGGTTCCTTATAACAGTTAATGTTGTTGTTGTAGTATGTTGTTGTTAAAACATTGGGTGCATTGCTGTAGTTTGTAGTTTGCTGTATCTGCTTTCTGGTTTTGGTGCAGTAGTTTAAATTTCTGCAAGCTCTTCTAGTTATAATGTTCTCTCTTATGAAACTAAATAAATAGTGAGCCTCTATGCATTAAATTTCCAGGCTATTACGTTCGTAACCTGAATAAGTTGCAGTACCCCTCTTTCTTGGTAAGGGTCAACAATGCTTCTCTGAAGGTCAGTAGTTGGAAAGAAGAGCAAGCTATAGTTTCATTCCCTAATGGTAAAGCTTTTCAAGAAGAGGCAACAGAAGATGGTGGAAATACAAAAGAGGAAGATGACCTTGACAGCTTGGATGGTCTTAAGATGATCCGTGTCTGTGACAAGTTGATTGAAGTATTTTTATTAGACAAACCCTCTGCAACTGATTGGAGAAGATTATTAACCTTCAGTAAAGAATGGAGCTGTATCCGGCCCCACTTTTTTCTGCGTTGCGAGGAACGGGCAGATAGTGAAGATAACCCTGAAATGAAACACAAGCTACTTCGTCTTGGAAGGAAGCTGAGGGAGGTAGGTAAAAGCACATAATGACAATTCAAGTACAAGGACTAAATCTCCTTGAGTGCGTGGATCCTGCTTAAAACTGATGTGTAAATTGTCATCATTTAAGGTTCACTGGCTGAATCAGCTGCTTTCTAATTTGTTATTGGCATGCAGCTTGTATTCTCCAAAAAGGATTATTTTCTGGTGCTTTCCTTTGTTCTTCTGATCATTCATGTGTACATACTATTGTCAGTGAAACATACTTAACCAGCATTGACTCAGTGGATACTCCATATGCCCGCGTATCAATCTTGCATAAGTTTTGTTAATTGTGCGAACATGCTTTGTTTTTTTGTTTGTTGTTGTTGAGTATATTGTAAAATACTCTGAATCTTCATTTGTGCAGATTGATGTAGATGTCCAGCGAAATAATGAACTTCTTGAAGTTGCGAGAGGAGCCTCAAAGAATATTAGTGAAGTAGTTGCAAGGCGTCGTAAGGACTTCACTAAAGAGTTTTTTGAGCATCTTCACACTGTTGCTGAATCCTATTTTGATAATCCAGTAGAGCAAAATGGTTAGCAACTAATCTTATGGTTCATCTTACTATATATCATCCTTCCTAACCTTTGGTCCCATTTAATTTGGTGATGACTTATTTGAAAGTAAAAGTTTTAGTTGCATATATGTAATGGAAAATTAACAAAATTATCCAAACTACTTGTAGTCTTCTCAACTGGTATTCTACCTTTTCCAAATCAGTCCCCTTTACCTGTAACCTTTTAAGCTGGTTTATTTCTTTATTTTTATACATTATTATTTATTAGCAGCTCTTTCTCTCTCCTTTCTTTTTCCTTTCCCTCCACCCCTGTCACAACCACAATCCCCACAGCCAGACACCACTTTCTAGTTTCTTTCCTCCCCCTTTACCCCTTTCCCTGCCACAGCCACATTTACCACTATCCATGGCATGATCCCTCCAATTTTCCGCCATAACCATCGATATTTGTGTGCCGCCGGCTAGGCGGCTACGGCAATGGAGCTCCAGTTATAGATGAAAGAACCACTGATGAGAAGATGCCAGCTACTCAGCCATGAAAAACAGTGGGTGCACTACAATTGGCGAAGAAAACAAGTGATGGAGGTGGCATCATTACACAAAGCTTTAAACCAAAAGCTATGAGCATAGGCTTTTGTGGTTAAATTTGGAAATTTTATGTTCAAGTTCTAATTAGAAGCCATTTATAGGTACAAGGGAAATTTTACTCTCTCATCTTTCTTCTGGGTGGAAGTGGAGTGGAAGACGACTGCAATGGCGCATTAGTCCTTTTGCTGCCCTCCTTCCTCCCTCTTTTTGTCCTTAAAAATAATATTTTTTATTGTTACCCTTGGGTATTGAAATTTGATAGCGGGTTGAATGTTGGAAAATTGAAAAACTAGTGGTAGCTAGAGTTATAGATTGTGGCATTCATGCAGATAACATGACGGTGAGAAATGACTTGTTCAGGTTCGGTTAGAGTTTCTTATTTTATCTCATTTTGAAGGGTAGCTGATAGATTGTTTTTATCTTGTCCATTTCGGTTGTTTTCTTTTTGTGATTGGAATTGCCAAGTTTTTATTTCTACCTCTCTCAAATTCTTATCTTTAAATCTTCTCTCTCTCATTTGGCAATTGTGGTTGTGAATTTGTGATGGTTGTTTGAAGGTGGCTTTATTATTTGGTGGAGTGGTCATATTTTTTGGTCGTGGTGGTGATAGGGGAAGGGAGGGATGAGGTGTCCTTAGGAACAGGGAAGGGTGGTGAAGGGTAGTTAGGGTGCTTCGTTAGCATTGTTAAGAAAACTACTGGATTATTATAAAATGGCATCTCATCTTGTAAAACTATTAAACAGGTGATCTAAAGTTTGAGACTGTTTTGGGAAGAATAGGGTAATAATTGGGATTATTCCAAGTTAAACAATAGTATGGATTACTTTGAGATGACCAACGATACTTGGATCATTGTTGTTAATTTTTCATTAATTTAACAGGTTATGTTGTTTTGGATTGTTAGATGTTATTTTGAGTGCCAAAGGTTGCTTTGATGTTTTTTGTTGTTGAAGGAAACGGTTGCTGTGATGTTTTCTTTAGAAAAAGAACATTGAAGTATATATTTTTCTTTAGTTTTATTTTTAATGTTCGTGTTCTTTTGGGCAACAAAAGAAAAAATGAAATTTGAAAGAAGCTTCTTCAGTTTTCTGTTTCTTATTGATGCATATTTAGACATTACACCTTTATTTAATTTATTTATTTTGATTTCTTTTCAAGTAGCTAAGATAGGAGAGGGACTACAAAGGCAGTATGAGATATACAGAAGGGATAAGGTTTAAACTCTGAGAGTCAAGTTCTACACAGTACTGCAAGTGGATCAAACTTCATAACTGTATGGAGTATGTTCTGGACTCGACATTTTAAGTTCTTTATTTTCAGACTGCTAGTTTAGAAAGTGTACTAAAACTCTACTTACAAGAGTAACAGATTAGCTATTGTGCCTTGCACAAGGTTTACAAGTCCTTCGAGAATCATGTCTTTCTCATCGATTTGTTGGTACATCATAATCATGAACATTTAGGTAGATACACTGTGATGCTCTTTCGTCATGAGTAGCTGATTAGGTATTTGATTTCAAATTGTGAATTAATTTAAGAAAAGTATAGCTTGGTGCGAATTCATAGTTCCCAATTTTTTCTGCTCCATCACCTCCTCATGGCCCTAATACCTATAAAAATTAGACTGCGCACCTCCTTGCCCCTTCCATATGTCTAGCACTGCTTTTGTCCCTCTCCTATCTTAGCTGCCTCAATGGGCTTCTATCATTCTCATTAATTCATGATGGGTAGCTCCTGTTAATGGTAGCGGAAGTTATGACCATGGAGGTTCTGTGTTTTGAGCCATGGGGTCCAAATCTGTCCTCTTGCCACCATCAAGGGAAAACAAGCAGAATCTTTCTGTATGATACAATATCAATAGTCTGTTTCTCACTTGTTTTCTCTCTTTGGTGAGGTTTCCCTGGTAGTTTCTTGTACCAATTTGCAACCACATCAGAAGTATACACATGGTGACTCCTTAGAATGTTCTAAAAAAGGCTTGGATCTCATATTGGTTATTGTTGTATGATCTTATCCAAGTTTTCATCAGTGCATGTTAGATCCATGTGTATGCTTTTAGGCCTCCTGTCCTTGTGGAGAGCCCTTTTTACCTTTATCACTATCTCTCCCGATCTTGTTCCATCAGTAATGATACTTCGTTGCAAAAATAGCTGTGGTAGAGCTCGGGAACACGTGCTTATCTGCGGTACAAGCGTATGATACGGCTTCTGATAGCATAGAGGCTATAAATTCTGCTGAAGTGAAGTTCCAGGACATTATCAACTCTCCCTCCTTAGATGCTGCTTGCAGAAAAATAGACACCTTGGCTGCGAAGAATGAACTTGATTCTGCTCTGGTTTTGATGATAACAAAAGCTTGGTCTAGTGCCAAAGAATCAAACATGATGAAAGACGAGGTAAGATATCACTAGTTTGAGAAGAAGCTCTGAATTTGTTTGGAGATTGTTCTATTTGAAAATGGCCTTTTCTTGTTTCTAAATTTACTGCCTGAGTTCACATCAACAACTGGCTACTGAGAATCGCCTTGTAATGATATTGTTTATACTGTAACTAGGTTTGGAGCTCTATCTATTTATTACTTGATATTCACGTTAAATTGTCTGATTCTTAATGTTGGAATGTTGAACATCACAAAAATACCAATTTATCTGTGAAATACTATATTAGTGGTACAAGGTCGTGGAACCCTTGTCTGATGATAAAATTCTAAATTTTGTCTGTTTTTGTTTTTTTGCTGAACTTTGTAAATTACTTGATACTCTGTATGTAATAAAACTAATAGGTGCCCCAGAATTTTCCCTACACTCTGACTTTTATCTACATTAGGAGTGTGGGTTTCCCCCCTTTCCTTAAATGGTAATACTATGTCTTCCATACTTGGATATCACGTGGAACAGCAGTTAAAAAGCAAAGTTGTTTTGTCGGAGAACTGGGTCAAGGCATTTTCGTTGAACAAAAAAGTAAAATAATCTGAAAGTCTTATGTTATGGCCAATTTTCTATCTGGTACATCCATCCTCAATAAGATTGTGTGGTCGCTAAGATCAATTATTCCCCTTTATTGTAGTTGTAGGATGTGCAGTGGTCAATGGAAGCTAACAATATACGTTCTGTCTGAAAAAGAAGTAGAGCTGAAATAGTTGACATTTCTAAGTCAGTGTGTTATGGTGCTTCTCTCATTATGATTTAAGTATGCATGATAATGTTGATTGGTCAATGACAACTCTTTTTATGTTTTTTCATCTCTAGGTAAAGGATGTGTTGTATCATTTATACAAGACTGCAAGAGGTAACCTTCAGAGGCTAATGCCAAAGGAGATCAGGATTGTGAAATATCTTTTGACAATTGAGGATCCCGAGGAGACACTTTCTGCTCTCCAAGATGCATTTACTCCTGGAGAAGAGCTTGAAGGAAAGGATGTCGATAATTTGTACACGTATGTATATCTTTGATCAAAATCTTGGTTCCCTATTCTTTATCGTTTATGTACCTGTATATGAGGACATGTTAGGGTTGGTTGC
The DNA here is from genome assembly GCF_020520425.1 of Spinacia oleracea. NCBI lineage: Eukaryota > Viridiplantae > Streptophyta > Magnoliopsida > Caryophyllales > Amaranthaceae > Spinacia > Spinacia oleracea. The sequence continues at coordinate 52,312,436 of NC_079489.1, read as the reverse complement.
GAAATAGTTCCCTTCCTCACTCTCACTCGCTCACTCACTCACTCACTCACTCACTCACTCACTCTAAGGTGTTTCATTTCCGTTCTTGTGAATTGTACAGGACACCGGAGAAGCTGCATACCTGGATAAAAGCTGTGGTGGATGCATACAATTTCAGCCAAGAAGGAACACTAATTAGAGATGCAAGGGATTTGATGAATCCTAAAATAATACACAAGTTGGAGGAACTAAACAAGATTGTTCTAGATAGATTTTTGTAAGTAGATTAGCATAACATAACTGTTCAATATTGACGCCTCAGTTAACAAATGTGTGAATCGCTATGATATCCTGGACAGCTCGATCTCCTATCCTTACGGAAAGAGAAATTCACCACGTATACTGTATATTCAGCCCTTCTCATTATTTCTCTCTCATCAAAGTAAATTAATGCTGTAGGTTTTCTGTTGCTATCAGTCTTATGCTGCTGATGTATCGTAGTCACTGGATTTGGTATTCTTCCTCTTTAACAACTATAATTTATCTGGTCCAGAAGAAGAGTTTGTTGGAGTGGGTCTTGTTTCACGCAAGTTGGAGCCGGTTAAGGTGCCACATACAATGTATTTTGCCCCGTTTAGTTCACCTTATTTCTCCTGATCTGAACTTATTGTTTTCTGATTTGATCTGATCTGATCTGGTCTGATCTGACTTTTCAGAATTAAGTTTAAACAAAAATTTACATTTATTAATATTAGACGTACATGTAAAATAAATGTTATACAAAATTTACAATATTCTTATTATTTATTTGACTTTACTCATGATTTAACTATTTCTTAAATAAGATAGACTTGGACATGATCTAGATAGATCGTTTATGATTTGGATATATCAGTTCTGATCTGGATATGATCTGTATAGATCGGTTTTGATTTGGGGATGATATGTACAAATTGGTTCTGATCTGGATAGATTGATTCTGATGTGGACATGATTTGGACATACGGGACATGATTTGGACATATGAGTTTTGATATGGACATGATCTTGACAAATCAGTACAGATGTAGACATGATCTTGATAGATCGATCCGAATATATAGGTTTTGATCTACACGTCTGAGTTCTGATCTGGACAACTTGGTTCTGATCTTGACATATCGATTCTGATCAGGATCATGATCTGTATATATTAATTCTTATATAGATCAATTCTGGTCTGGACATGATCTGGACAGACCAGTTCTGATCTGGATGTGATCTGTACAGATCACTTATGATCTGGTCATGATATTTACAGACCGATTTTGATCTAGACATGATCTGTACAAATTAATTCTTATATGGGCATGATCTCTGCAGATTAATTATGATCTGAACATAAACTGTACAGAGTCGATATTTAAACCAGTTCTAATATGGACATACCGATTTTGATCTGGACATGATCTGTATAAACCGGTTATGATCTGAACATATTGGTTTTGTAAGGATTGAACATGATTTGTAAGGATCGGTTCTGATCTAGACAAGATCTTTGATGATCTGAACATGATCTGGATATTACCTGATCATACCGGTTTTGGTCTGGATATATAATGGTTATGATCTGTGAAAATCAGTTCTGATATGAACATGATCTGGTCAAATCGTTTCTGATATGGACTAAATGGTTTTAATTTGGACATGATGAATTTGAATGTTTTGTTAATGTTTTTTTATGCCTTAAATAATACTCCCTCCGTTTCTTTTTGATCTTCCTGTTTGGAGTTTTGGGTGGAAATTAAGAAACTGAAATCTTTTAATGATTGGGTGTAAGAGTAATGATTGGGTGTAAGAGAAAATAATAAATAAATGAAGAAAGTAATAAAGAAATGAAGGAGAGATAAGATATTTTTATGAAAGTAATAAAAAATCATAAAAGTGGGGTTGGGTGGGTGAATTGGGAAATGTGAATGAATTAAATAAGGGATGGTGGGAAAATTTATGGTAAAAAGTCATGTCCCAAAATAAAAACAGGAAGATCAAATAGGAACGACATTTATAGAAACAGGAAGATCAAAAAGAAATGGAGGGAGTAGATTTTAATTGCACCGAAACAACATTCTTTTTTATTAAAGAAATAATAATAATAATAATAATAATAATAATAATAATGATAATAATAATAATAATAATAATAATAATAATAATAATAATAATAATATGACTGGATGTGACTGGCATCTCTCCCTTTGCAGGTGTGGGTATGAGTTCTTGGGCTCCCGGAGTGGTCTTGCATAATGTTGTGGAGAAGAAAAGGAAGAAGTATTCGTCCAAATGTGAGGACAACGGATACAAGTTCATCCCATTTGCGTTCTCTACATTCGGGGAGTTGGATAAGGAGGCCTTGGATACACTTTCACGTATCAAGTCTCTCTCTATTAGTCACTCCAACAATGTTAAGAGTGGGGTATTTATTTTTCATAAATTGAGCTTTTGCATTCAGAAAGGGGTGGGAGCACAGCTTGTTTCTAGACTCCCATCTAACTTTATGGAATATGTTTACACGTGATTTATAATAAAAATAATAATAATAATAATAATAATAATAATAATAATAATAATAATAATAATAACAATAATAATAATAATAATAATAATAATAACTATTTGTACAATATTTTACTTTGTTAGCATTTGATTTATAATAATAATAATGATAATAATAATAATACGGAGTAATAATAATAATAATAATAATAATAATAATAATAATAATAATAATAATAATAATAATAATAATAATAATTTTTTCTGATCTGATCTGATTTGAACTTATTTCTTATGATCTGATTAGAAATTATTTTTTCCGATCTGATCTGATCTGAACTTATTTTTTCTGATCTGATCTGATCTGAACTTATTTGTCTGATCTGATCTGATCTGTTCTGATCTAATTAAAACTGAAATAAGTAATAAGGTACTGAAATAAGACTGCATGTAGAACTGAATGTCATAGTGTAATTGGTAAGAAGCACGATAATTACGCCATAACTAGGAGTATAAATGACTCAAGTTGAGTAGAATCGAGTATTCCATTAATATGTTGTATATGTTCATGTTTGTTTAACTTGGGAGAGCCAAGACTTGCAACCACACATCCCGGTAAGTGTGGAATAGTCCTCAGATAGTTCATTTTCTAATTGATCAAAGTTCGTAAACTATTTTTTCCCATAAACTATAGAATCTTAAGATTATGAACTCAACGTTTAATAAGAATAACTATCTTATTAATCTTAAGGAAAATAACTCAAAACCTTAAACTCACAATCTCATATGTTATACCACAACTTGGTATCTCCTTATATATAAGATCAAAGAGCATTTTAGACCTTCTATTAGATAACTCCTAAATAAAAGGTAAACTCACATATTAGATAACTCCTAAATATTAGATATTCATATTTAGATTCTCCTAAATATACTTGGCTTGAACCTCAAGCTATTTCAAGCTTACAACAACATTCTCCCCCTTATGCTTGAAATTATCTTCTCACATCTTGAACTCCAATGAGACTTCTCATCTCTTTAAACTTGATCCTTCCAAGTGCCTTTGTTAGGATGTCCTCCTTTTTCTCTTTGCCGGGAACATGCTCTACCTCCACCTGTTCATTCTCAACACACTCCCTTTTGAAATGATCCAGTCGGTATCTGTTGGCTTCGTCCATGGAATACTGAATTCTTGGTAAGTGCAATCGCAGATTTATTGTCGACTCGTATGGTCACTTTCTCACAAGATTTTCCAACGACCTTCCCTAGAAGCTCTTGAAACCAGATTGCTTGTTTAGCTACCTTTGTAGCTGCCATGAACTCAGGTTCGCAAGAGGACAACGCCACTGTTTCTTGCTTTTGTGAACACCATGTAATTGGACAATCACCAAGGTAGAATATATGGCCCTTTGTGCTCTTACCATCATCAACATCAACATTATGGGAACTATCACTATATACCATCAAGTTTATCTTGTCCGCACGTTTAAACAAGAGACCGTGAGAAAGTGTTCCACGTAAATACCTCAACACTTGCTTCAATGCTGCTCCATGGTATTCCTTAGGCTCTTGTATGTATCTGCTTAAGACTCGAACACTATAAGACAAATCTGGATGTGTGTGGAGCAAATATCGAAGACATCCTATGCTTTTTCTATATTCCCTTTCTTCGATACCTTTCTCCTTTTGAGATTTAGATAGTTTTAAGTTTAAGTCCACCGGCACATGAGATAGATTACACCCTTCCATTCTAATTTCTCCTAATATCTTTTGTGCATATCTCTCTTGCTTCAGAATAATGCCTCCTTCATGCTGATGCACTTCAATCCCAAGATAATATGTTAATTTGCCAAGATCACTCATCTCAAATGTTTTCATCTCTCTTTTAAACTCAAGTATCGACTTCAAAGATGATCCTGTAACAAGTAAATCATCCACGTACACAGCCACAATAAGGAGTTTCTCTTTCTCTTCCTTTTGATATAGTGATGGTTCCTTTGAACATCTATGAAACTTCAAAACCCCGAGGGTTTTGTTTAGTTTGGCATTCCATGCTCTAGGTGCTTGTTTTAAGCCATAGAGAGCTTTATTCAACTTGTAAACCTTGTCTTCACTTCCTTGGATTACAAATCCTTCCGGCTGAGTGACATAAACTTCCTCTTTCAATTCACCACGGAGAAATGCAGTTTTCACATCAAGATGATGTACTTCCCAAGCGTTTGAAGCTGCTAGGGTAATGATAAAATGAATTGATCCAATGCGGGCCACCGGAGAAAATACCTCATCATAATTAATGCCATGTCTTTGAACGTACCCTTTCGCCACTAGTCGTGCTTTGTACATGTTGATACTTCCATCAGAATTGCGTTTTATTTTGAACACCCATTTCAACCCGATTGGTTTGATTCCGATGGGAAGATCAACCAAATTCCATGTTTTATTCTTCTCTATCGATGAAAGCTCATCTTTACATGCATCTATCCAAACTTTCAGCTCTCTTGCTTCACGAAAATCTCAAGGTTCGTCGTTTATTACCATCAAGAGTCGTTCACACTCTACCTCAGCAATATGAACGTAATCATTCAAATATGCAGGCTTTATAATAGGTCTTGTTGACCTCCTTAATTGTGGTTGTAACTGTTCTAGATTGCCATCACCATTGTCTTCATCTTCTTCATCCTCAACGTTATCATTCTCTTCTTCCACTCTGTCCATTTCCTCGTTCACCACGCCCTCACTCATAGCTTGAGTGGCGTGTGTGCTTTCTTCAGTTTCTGATGAATGTTCAATTTCCCTTATGCCTTTATTTCCAAACTCTCTCAAACCGATAACAAACGTTTTGGAATCTCTACCGACTTCTTTTTCCACTTTGTTCCAGCTCCATCCTTTATTTTCATCAAATATCACATCCCGGCTTACTATTATTGTTGTGGGATCTTTTACGGTGATGACGTGTCACGCGTTCCTCGGAGGTATCAAGTATGAGCTGGCACGAACTTCTGGCAACCTGCAAAACAAGAATATTCCCGTAGGAATATTCCCTCCGATGCTTAAGTAAGTATAAGCTAGAGAGAGAAGTAATTTGTAGAGAGAAGGCAGAGTAAAAAAAATAGTTTGAGGTTGGTGGGAATGAATTGATTGCCCCCTTTTACCTAGGGATCTGCACTATTTATAGTGCTAGGGTTTCTTGGGAACTGGTCCTGCATGATTGGATGCTCTGTAAGATCAAGACACGTGTCCTGCTAAGTTTTGGGGGCCTGATGGTAGACCTGGTGGGCCTCTTAAGCTTTTGGACCTTCCTTTTTGTGAGATAGCGGAATGGGCTTCTTCTGAGCAAGTGGATATCATTTGCCTGCTGATGGGTCTTGACCCTGTGTGTGCATGATGGCTTGTGAGACAATCCCGGATTTGCCTGCTGATGGGCCTTTGGTTCTTCCTTTTGGGCTTTCATGGTACAGCCAGGTGGCGTTCATTTTAGGCCACATCAATTATTTTCTTGGTTGTAGGGTCGAATAGACGAACCGAGATGTGATCTCTAAAAATTCTTGCGAAGATATATTTGTAGACGAGCGCAAAATTTCCGAATCGATTTCGGAAACGACGAACCTCCTTCTTGATCTACTACTTCCTCCAATTTTTCCTCATCTAATAGATCCAATTATAAGAATTATAAGATAATTACGAAGAAAATCGAACAAAACCTAGAAATTTGGGCTAAATTTTAAAAAGCATAGAGAGAAAATGAAGAGAGAGAAAATGAAGAGAGATAAATGAAAGAAAAACGAACAGAATGTAGATCTGAAATTTTGAAAAATAAAAAGTATAAAACGTATATAAAGTGGGCTAGACACAAATCGCATTGAAAATCTACAAAACACAAAGTAAATCTTTAAAATACATAGTTACTGTAATACGCATCTATCTATATAATATACTAAAATAGAGGAAATCAATGTGGTGATGACATGTCACTCATTGATTCGCTTCTCTTTTGTAATACGGAATATATTGTACGAATATAATATAAGGATTTTAATTAAAAAAAAAGACATACTTCATAGACTTACATAAAAAATGAAATATTGCTGATATGGAGTACATACTAACGAGTATCTATATGAATTGCAATATCCTTTGACATGAAATATTGTTTGGTCCAAAAAACAATGCACTTACAAAATATTATGGAAAACGTGGATATTATCTTATATCAAAAAAATTGACAATATGTGTACTATGAAATATAGGAAATTACCAATTGTTTTTACAATTTTTTGATATACAACATCAATTGATATATAAAAAAGACATAAAACGGGTCAGGATGTGTGTAATACCCCGAATTTTCAAATAAATATTTTAATAATTATCTTTATTAATTTAAATTAATTGATATTTCTAAACTGATTTTATTGAATTTTATTTTTAAAAATTGATTTAAAATATACTAATGAAACCCTAAACCTATCCTAAAGTATAAATACTTGTGCTTTAACAATTTTGCCGTGACTAACATTGTTCTAAAGCAAACTTTCATTAACCTTCACACTCCTCAGCCGTCATCATCGTTCACCATCATCAATCACCCTTTCTCCAACTTTGTGGAATAAATTTGTTACCGAAATTACCTTCTTTTTGAATAAGGACGTTGGCGTCGAAGCCATTAAATTCCTAACAAACACCGCAACTACTACAACGTGTTACCGAAGGAACTCGTCTCTTCTTCACCTCTAGCTCCTTCCATATTGTTCTCGACTGGGAAGATGGTTTGTATTGTTTTTGCGAACAAAGAAATCATGCTAGTATGTTTGAGTATATGAATTATTGCTTTATAATGGTCAGTTTGACTTGGTCTATTTTGGCTTGAAATTAACAAAGAGGATTTTATTGATTGTTTGTTTTGGTTGAGTTTTTACAAGAGGAATTTACCTATAACTTCCGCCTTGATTATGTTGGTCATTGAGGCTTATAACATTAACTAATTTAGCATCCTTTAGTATTATTATTATAGACGGAGGATAATTGGTGTTTGATTAAAGGGGTACTGTGTTTAACGATTCGCCACACAAGGTAATTTTCAATGTCCATCATCTTTTAGGTCGTAGAAATATTTTAGACATCAAGTGTTTTGTATTTCCTCCATTTTTTTTTAATTGCACCATCTTAGATTTCACGCTTGCCAATGCACTATTTTAACCATTAATATCTCTCATTATACAATTGAAAAAATTATAAAAATTTGATAATTTGAAAGTATATCTCGAGACGAATCTAACAAGATCCCACATGAATATATTTTTCTTTACATATAAATCACAAAAAATAACTATATAAGAATATGTGAATAGTGTCAAAACCTAAGATGGTGCAATTATAAAAAAAACGATTTTTTCATGAAATGCCCCTGAGGTTTGCAATAATGCACCAAATACCCCTGCGCGTTTCAAAATTCATAGAATACCCCTATTTTTTCCAAACTGTTAACCAAATACCCCTATTATGACTTTCCGTTAGTACTCCGTTAAGTCATGTTTATAATTCATAAAATACACCTACATATAAAGTTATTGCATAATATACACCTATTTATAAAGTTCTTTGCATCAAATACCCAAAATTCCTTTAAAACTGCAGAATTTGAATCCAACGGCTAGTTTGAATTTCTAATTTTCCTAGCAATGAAGTAGAGCAGTTTGTAACAAATTTCCAGCAATAAATAGGAATTATATTCCATAAAAAGCCGATTAATTTGCAGAGTAGCTTTACAAAAACTCTGATTATATTGCCATTGCCATATACATTTGAAAGTCTATAAAAGCTCTTGAAAATTCAAAGTAAGCTGGTAATAATACCCTTGCAATGAACATTTACAATCACTCTTGTACTACAATGCATCACATTCTTGGTTACCTTGCTTGAGCCATTTCCACCCTTAAGAAAGAACTACACCAATAGAACGCAAATTAGTTTTGCAGTCCCAATTCCAACAGCAAACCAAAGTAATAACTTTAAATATTCCGCCTTTAACCTTCATTTGATAATCTCTTTGCAGCTGAATCGTGTTTATGTCACCAGCTTTACAATAGAGCTTTAACTGATGACTGATCTTCAGAGTGTTGTTCAGAGACATGATATAATGATGTTCAGGAATTTGAGATGCAATGTGCCATAAAAGTAAGGTTCTTGGTAGCATAATTGGGTTAGAAACAAAGTCAACAATGCCTGCCCTGTATTGTTGTTTTCACACTTTCCCAGTCCATTTGTGGAACCCCCGCTAATTCTGACTATTCACCTAAACCCTTGCCTTCAGATCTCGTACTTCACAGTCTTAGATCTCTAATGTTCAAAACTTGATAGTTCCATACTTGATACTTAATTTGTTGTTTTAGAATTTAGATAACTATCAACTCTTCCCATTATTTCAATACCTTTCAACCCAAATGTAGTTACTCCATCATCACACAGTACCTCACAAAAATTGAGCGGCTTTCAAGCATATTTCTCTCTTCTCCCACCTCCCATGGCTTCCGATTCTCTCCCCTCCCCTGAAAATGGCGCCCATACCCCCAAGAAACCCAAGCTCAATCTGTCAATCACCTCCCCCTCCACCAACAACAACCACAAGAAGATCGAACAAGATCAAACCGCTCTCAAAACCCTAATTTCTCCCACCGAAATCGCCGCCGAATTCACCCACCATGACCACGCCAACAACAGACGTTTCTGGTGTTGTCCCTCCTCCGTCATCTCCGCCCAACGATGGTGGCAGCTCCTCTTCCTCCGCCAACCCGATTTTTTGTAATTCTCTCTCCTCCGCTCTGGGATCAACTCCTCCCGCCGTCTTCTCCTCCCGTTAATCAATGCCTCTCACCTTGATGAAATCTCACTCGTCGACAACGCCAATGGAGGAGATAGAGAGTTGACCGGGTCACCGATGCCATCGACGGTGCAACAGAGAAAGTCAAACCCTGGCCGAGGTTGGCGACGGTAGCGGGGGCGAAGATGGTGACGGGGTGAGGAGTGGTGTTGGTTCAGTGGGAGGAGAGAGAAAGTTTGGGTGGGTTGAGTGGGAGAGAGAAAGTATGCAGATGAATGGGATTTAAGTCACATAAGGGTAAAAACGTAAATTCCTACTAACGGAGGACTAACGGACGTTAAGTCCAAGTGTATTTTATGAACAGTTGGAAAAAATAGGGGTATTTTATGAATTTTGAAACACGCAGGGGTATTTGGTGCATTATTGCAAACCTCAGGGGCATTTCATGAAAAAACCGTAAAAAAAATGGAGGAAATATATGAACTATGTGATTTGAGTTTATGGGTATGTATGAGGTTAGTATTATTATGTAAATCTTAATTGTACTACTACCATTATTTTACGAGACAATTGCTTGGTTCATGTTTTACAAAGCGGGGTATATTAATTAACGTGAACAATTGTTCTTGATATACGTTGACGATGGTGGTAAATTTGCTGACCCTTTTAATATCAATCGTCAGTGGGAAAAGTATAAGTCATTATTGAGTTCATTAGCGGGTAGATTATTCGATCGAATGAATGTGATAATTTGGACTTGGATATGGGCACTGCGTCCATTTGAGTGCTTGTATTGTGTTCTTTTTTTCTTTTAATCTTATTAAAACATAATAACGTAAAGTGTAATCTCCGAGGGAAAAGCCCGTAAGGGTTAGGAACAGGTTGCCCTTCTAGATGTTGTTCTATCGGTGCACTTTAGTGGAGACCCGGTAGGCTTCTAGTAGGTTTCTATTATTCTGTATTAAACTTTCTGCTCAGTCTTCCTCCTAATTCTATTGGTGCGCGGTCGCGGAGACCCATAGTTAATTAGTGAGGGGTGTACACACTAGGGACATTCTGTACTCATCTTACTTTGGCCATTCTCAGAGGTTACGCGCGACCCTTAGCGTTCTCTTTCCCTCACTTAATTAATATTGATCTTATGTGATAAGTTTAATAATGGAGTTATTAAATTGGTACTTGTTGTGTAATTGTTTATTTTATGTACTCAAAACGTTTTCAAACTAAAATTATTTATTTTACGGGATGGAGTTGGAATTACTCAGTTTATCTGATTTTTGGGAGTTTGTCTCTCTTGTCTCTTTTCTATTTATTTTTGCAGGTTGGTAAAGGTATTTGGCTATGACTGAGGAGACGCTTAGAATAACCACCTAGTCAAGAGACAATTTTTATTTCAGTCTAAGTTGGATTTGTTATTTATTTTTATGGCATTTGGTTGTAATATTTTATTGGCCACCTTTAGACCACTTAGTTAATTTTGACTTTAATAGTTCGAAATTGTTTTGTTACTTTGCATTTATTTTCTATGGAGAATAAATGTAGCAGTGACACTCCCAAAGTTTGGACGATAGTTTTATGAAATAAAAACAAGGTTTTTGATTATATAACATGTCCAAATTTTGGGGGTGTTACAATATGCCTTATTCATATCTTAAAGAATATTTAAATCCCATGTTATGAAAAATCATTCAATTAATTCAAAATAGCGTAAGGGGAAAAAATTGTATTGCTTTGTTGTTGGACATTCAAAAATAAGTAAACAAGACGGTTAAAGAGAACAAATTTTCATATACATATTTGCAATTTTATTAATCTATTAATATATACATGTCCATTATTACCCAGTAAAATAGTTTGATTTTAATTAGTATATAAGGATGCATCGATGTGGAGCTGACAAATGTCACTCCTTAATCGTATTGCTTTGTTCTTGAACATTAAAAAGAAAAGAAAATAAGAGTGCTAAATAGAATTTTGTAGTCCATATTTATATTTGTAGGTTATTAATTTAAATGTAAACATATTACATGGTATAAGTGATATATTATCCACTACTCCCTCTGTCCCGTAATACTTGAAACGCTTTCCTTATAAGACCGTCCCGGATTACTTGCAATGTTTTCTAAAAATGAATTTTTTTATTAACATTTATATCAATTTTTCACTTATCCAAGGACCCACCTACATCTCTACTTCCTAAAAATAACATTAAAAAATTCCACTACCCCACCCCCATCCCCCTACCCCTTTAAAAGTTTGATACACATCCCACTACCTATATTAAAAAAATATCTCACTACCAACTATCATCTAATTAAATAATAAGTCAATTACAATGCATTAAACTCTGTGACAGTCAAACTGTTTCGAGTGTTCCGGGACAGAGGGAGTATTACACAGTAAGTAGATTGATTCTAAATTAGTGCACAAATAGATATTAAAATTTCATAAACCATGAATCGTATAAGTGATATACTATCCTTGCAATAATGAACTATTTGGTATATATGTAACTTATTTATCTGACGCGGGGATGGAAGAAAGTTTTTGACCCTCATCATGGTTGGTTGACCCCATCATCGATCCAGGTGGCTGGGGATGGAGATAAGTTTTGTGGGTTATGGGAATGAAAAATGTATATGATGCGGGTGATGGGGTTATCCACCATGGGTAGCACCTGACCGCCTCACTTATCCTTCATCTAATTGATTATGAGTACATCAATAATTTTTTCAATATAATAAAGGAAAATTTGTAATTATTAATCCAACCTTTGCCCGATTTTCTTTAATTAAGCCTACCTATGCGATATTTCTAAATAATCCAACCTTTATGACCCAACTACTATTATTAAGCCTAACAAGTTCCTAACCTGCTATAGGCGGTATTCACCCTTACGTGACATATAACAAATTTTTTTTCCCCTTATTTTCTTTTATTGCTATTTTAATTTTCGTTCCTCTCTCCTATGCGATTTTCTGGTTCATCTTTGCACTCCTCTCCATTATTTCTCTTCTACCTCTTCTCCACCATTGTCGATCCCTCATACGGTTATACCTCTCTATTCGAAGTTCATCAAAAATAATCAGCAATAGCTAAGGCTGGGGTAAAGCAATTGTCGATCTGTTGGATCTGGATGTTCTTCACATTCAAGGTTTTTTTTTCTTTCTAAATTTTCAACAAGATCACAATAACCAACATCCCACAACATAAAAAAACTATATTATTGCAACAGCTCGGGTTTTTACGAACTGACCATCAAGGAAGCCCAAAATTCAAAATTTACCAAAAAAGGAACAAAAACGCTAAGGTTCGTAAGTTCACCTTCAATTGTACGATTTTGGAGACGAAATTTGAATGCGCATGGATGAAGTCACCTATTTCCACAAGAAAATCGCTGATGATGTCATGACCAGTACAATTGTGGTTGAAGCAGCAGTAATGGAGGAGATAGGAATTGAAACACGGTCCAAAGAAGAGAAGGGTTAAGGGTTGAAAAAAAATGAAATCCTTGTTTAGGTGGCAAGTGATGATGACGTGTCCAATATTTTAGGAGGGAAACCAACTTTAGGTTGTCAACGTTTTTAACGTTGACTTTGTAGCAGGTAACCGGTCATCTAGGCTTAATAATAGTAGTTGGGTCATAAAGGTTGGATTATTTAGAAATAACGCATAGGTAGGCTTAATGAAAGAAAATCGGGCAAAGGTTGGATTAATAATCACAAATTTTCCTTGACTTTGTAGCAGGTAACCGGTCATCCAGGCTTAATAATAGTAGTTGGGTCATAAAGGTTGGATTATTTAGAAATAACGCATAGGTAGGCTTAATGAAAGAAAATCGGGCAAAGGTTGGATTAATAATCACAAATTTTCCTTGACTTTGTAGCAAGTAACCGGTCATCCAGGCTTAATAATAGTAGTTGGGTCATAAAGGTTGGATTATTTAGAAATATCGCATAGGTAGGCTTAATTAAGAAAACCGGGTAAATGTTGGATTAATAATTACAAATTTTCCTATAATAAATTTTGTATATTTACTCAATCACCCTAATCAGACAACTAAGTTGTCAAACACTTTAGAACAAAGTTGAAAAACTCAAAACTCTCATACAAAAAAAAAAGAAAGAAAAGGGAACGGGTTGAGATTGAGGCGGGTGTGAATTTCGGGGTGGGTGATGGAGCGGGGATAAGTTTTATTTTGTGCCCCGTGAGGGTAGGATCAGAATTGTGTTAGAGATGAGGATGAGTATCGTACTTATCGTGGGTGGTGAGGATAAGAACAAGATAAGCAAGTACGGTTATTGAGGATTAATCCTCCGGCCTCGCCCTGTGTCGAAGTCCTCTTTAGCTAAATAAAATAGATTGTGTGGGTGAGTGTTAAGTGATCGGGTATAAAGATACATGGTGTGTCGAGTATTTGGTCTATATGATTATCGAAGTAAATGATGGATGCAAATGACTTTACTTTTTGACATGGGTGATGAACAAGATGAACTATTAGAACGCCACATAGGATTACTAATGGTTTCGACCAATGGAAAATAAGATTTCTAATTTATTTTTGAATTAAAAAAATCGATTACCACGTAGATAATTAATTATGTGCCACGTAGATATTTTAATTAATTAATTACTAATATATACAACTCCATCAAAAATCAAACACTATAATAATTAAAAAAATAAATCTAAAATAAAATTTATCCAAAATCAAACACTAATGCAACAACAACAACAACAACAACAACAACAACAACAACAACAACAACAACAACAACAAAGCCTTAGTCCCAAAATAAAACACTAATCTAAAATAAAATAAATAAAATTCAATTTAAAATCAATCTTATATATATATATATATATATATATATATATATATATATATATATATATATATATATATATATATATATACATATTTGCTGAAATATTAGAGCGCCACCTAGGATTACTAATGGTTTCGGCCAATGAAAAATAAGATTTCTAATTTATTTTTGAATTAAAAAATCGATTGCCACGTAGATAATTAATTAGGTGCCACGTAGATATTTTAATTAATTAATTGTTAATATATACAACTCCATCTAAAATCAAACACTCTAAAAATTAAAAAATAAATTAAAATAAAATTCATCCAAAATCAAACACTAATCTAAAATAAAATAAAATAAAATTCAATTTAAAATCAAACATTAATCCAATATTAGAGCGCCACGTAGGAAATATAATGGTTTCCGACAATGAAAAATATGATTTCAAAATTAATTTTGAATTTTAAAAAGTTGAGTGCCACATAGATAAATAATTAAGTGTCACGTATAAATTTTTATTAATTGATTATTCATATTACGTATATACAATTTCATCAAAAAACAAACACTCTCATAATTAAAAAAAAATCTAAAATGAAATTCAATGAAAAATAAAAAACTAATCCAATATAATATATTAATTGGTATATATATAGGAGTTTTATTTAAACAAACAATTTAATAGAATCCGTGCATCGCAAGGGCTAAAATCTAGTATAATAAATAAGAAACTGAAGGGGTCATAACATATCTATCATGTATTAAATTTAATTAGAAGAATATCTATAAGCATTATGGATTATAATTGTGAATAACTGTAATTTAGTTTCCATTCAAAATTAATCTAAATATACTAATGTAGTTACTATTTAAAATCACAAAATAAGTGTCACGTGACAGTTACACATGTAACCCATACAAATTACTCTATTGCGCGTGAACCACGTTTATATTAGTGTAAATGTCTTAAGAATAAAAAGGAGATTTTCACAAAAACAATAAATAAAATAACAAAGGGACATTCATTTACCGACCGGAATGTCAATTTCTCCTACCGCTACCGCTGCCGCTGCCGCTGCCGCTGCCGCTGGCGCCAGCAGCACCCCAACCTCCACCGCGGCCATGATGACCGACAAAAAAGCGGCAGTATGCGTAACAGGAGCAAACGGGTTCATAGGCACATACCTAGTAAAGACCCTGATTGAATCCGGGTACACCACCATCCACTGCTCCATCTTCCCCAACTCCTCTTCCTCCCACCTTTTCTCTCTCTTCCCTTCCGCCTCCATTCGCATCTTCGAGGCTGATATCCTCGACTACGACGCCGTTTCGAGGGCTGTTGAAGGTTGTCACGGTGTGTTTCACGTGGCATCTCCTTGTACCTTAGAAGATCCCCGGGATCCACAAGCTGAGCTAGTGGACCCCGCTGTTAAAGGCACCCAGAACGTTCTAGAAGCTTCTAAGAATCACGGAGTAAGGCGGGTGGTGCTCACTTCCTCCATCTCTGCTATGGTTCCTAATTTTGCTTGGCCCACTTCTTTGCCTGTTGATGAGTCTTGTTGGACTGATATTAATTACTGCCGCTCTCACCAGGTTCCCTCTCTCTCCTCAAATCACACTATCATACATTCATACTATCATCAGAAGACTTTATACTTTAACCAACCATGCTAGTAGAGTAGTAGATACTCGACCATCCCATTAAATGTTTGCTAATTACTTAATTATAATTATAAGGTGTTTCTTCTTTTTTATTATAATTAATTTATGTAATTTTAAGATAATGAGTTATGTTAAGTAAGGCCTTGTAATGATTAAAGAGTTCAAACTTCAAACAATAGTGAAATTGGAGTGGTTTTGTTGGAATGTTTGAGCCTTCGTCAGAAAGGGGAATCTATTTAATTCAAGTGGAATTTTTTTTTGTTTTTTTGTTTTAAGCTGATTTCTATGATAAACAAAATAAAGTTGAATTGCAATGAGAAATAATACGCCTGCCGCATTTCTAAGCTACAGTATCATCATATTACAGTTGATGTTACCATTAACTAAGAATACTAAAGAAAGATTACATTAGTATTGAAGAAATGTAAATTTCAAGTAATAAAGGATAGTCGTGGTATTTTAACACAAGTCTTAAAATTTATACTTTGTTCGCAGGTTATTTGTTTTGATGTGTAATTTTGAATGACAATATAAAATGTCTAGCTTTTTTAATTTTTATTTTTTTCCTGTAAGCTGATGCTCACTCTCTGAATTACATTGCCGTAACTTATTGGGTAGTGTTTATGTGTATACATTTCACAGAAATGGTACCCGGTATCTAAAACATTGGCAGAAAAAACTGCGTGGGAATTCTCACAAAAGCATGGATTAGATGTAGTGGGTATTAATCCAGGTACATGTCTTGGCCCGCTGTTGCAGCCAGGCTTGAATGCGAGCTGTGCTGTACTGCAGCAGCTGCTTCAGGGGTCAAAATACACTCAGGAATGCCACTGGCTAGGGGCAGTACATGTCAAAGATGTGGCAAGAGCTCAAGTCTTGCTGTTTGAGACCCCTGCTGTTTCTGGCCGCTACCTTTGCACCAATGGTATCTACCAGTTTGCTGATTTCGCTGCCATTGTCTCTCAACTCTTCCCAGAGTATCCAATTCACAGGTTTCATTCATCTCCTTTGTTCACTTAATTCTACGACTAGTACTTTATTATCACCACTTATTTTTAGGCTATCAAAATTTCAATTCTATTCTTGCCATTTATAATTATGTTTTTGTTTGTGTAAGGTTGTTATCATGTTGCTTTATTGTTCATATTTTGGTGATTGGGTATCATACTATCATGTATTTGATGACGGATGGTAATATGGTATGCCAGAACTGGTATTAGTTTTTACTTGATTTTGTTTATGAGAATTATGACTATATATAAGGCTGTTGAATCTTGAAGAATTCAGTCGTACGATGGGGTGATATTATCTGCTTATAAATACAGAAGCATACACGCATGGGTAATAAATTGAATGAAACATGTAAAGGCATAAGTTATATATTGTTCTTCACTTTTACCTCTTTATCACCTCTGCCGAGAAGAATATGAAATAAGAGGTGAATAACAAAAGCAGTGAGTGGCCTGATATGTGAATTGTTTATATTTTTTTGATTGAATGGGGAGGATTGAGAAGACCAAAGCACTTAGGTTCTGGAATCTTTCCTTTTCATTATAATTCTCATTTCTGATAGTTGGGAGCAGGATGAGCTTAGAAGATTGTCAAGCACTTTGAGAATTGAGACCGTTGTTCCTTTTTCTACATAGTTAGGTGGTAGCTAGTAGCTAGTTCACTAACATGTCTTCACTCCCCTTTTTCCTCACAGTCCTATCTGAAGTTAATGCTGCTTGTATATTGATCTGAGTATATGGTTTTGAATATCAAATATAAGCAATCAGAATTAAGGATTGTTTTTAATAAGGCGTTGAAAGATTGGGAATTGAGTGCATGTATGTAGTCGTTTTGTTGATGCTCACAATCTTTGAGTGATATGTTTTTTTTGCAGTGCATGAAGTGTTTTTGGTTTGCGTGTTTTCTATCCGCAACGGATCTAAAAGCTTGTTTTGACCTAGCTAAGGAGAACAATGCAATGTTGTATTGTTCTGATTAGCAATGTCATATTAAAATATGCTTGGATATTCCCAGAGGAGTAGTGTGATTTATGATGTTGCTGTTTGCTTTCTGGTCCTTGGGTTGGCCTTCTGTTTGTTCTTCGTTACTAATACAAGGGGCAACTAAAATGTTCTTAAGCTTGTTTTGTTTTGTTTTGTTCGGGGAACATTTATTTTCTAATTTAGTTTTCTGATATTTCCCCTCTCTTTCTCTCTTGGTCCCTGCCCTACCTTTCCGGCCTCTTTCCTTTCCTCCACAAAGCAATTCGTGTATCTGTTTGTGTTGACTGTTGAGCGGGCTAGAAGTGAAGATACGTGGTTGGCTTATCATTCAACATTTTGCTTATGGTTGTTACTCTTGTCAATGTGGATTTCCAAAATTTATAGGATCATTGTATCTAACAACTTTCTTTTCTTTTGGTCAGCCACCACTTACTAGAAATCATATGCCCGCTGCACTGCTCCACCAATATCCGCAGAAAGCGAAATCACAAAAAAAGAAAGAAAACAAAGATGACCAACATTATGGACCATGTGAAATGTTGCGAACCCTTTTCTTTTTTTTTTAAGATAGAAAAACTTAGTCGAGTAAAAGATCCTTGAAATTGTGGTGGTTTAGTGCTTTTCATCATAAACACTCATTTGACTTGATCAGAATTTTTGGGCCTAATGATGATGGAAGATGCCCTTACAGAAACTTTTCTTGTTGCTTTGTTCTTCTATTTCTACCCTTCCCTGAATTCATGCTTTTACTAGGCTATTTTTAATATTTTCTATGTGAAATCTTCACTGCTGCGGACTTGTTCCCCGACCGCGCAATATCCTTTGCATCAATAATTAGGAAGGAAATAGATCATAGGCTTTATGAGGGAAAAGCTTCTTCCCTTTCAAGGATTTAAGTTTCCCTTTTGCAGTTGTGGACTTTTCTTGGTTTAATGGATAACATTATGACTTTATCCATTGAACTCATGTATCCTATTTTGCTACGTTATAATTTGTTTTCTTTTAAAAATAAAAAAAATCTGTTATCTCACCATATTGTCATTGGTCTTTTGTTGTCCAGTTTACAACATGTTAGTTGCAAGTATGTGTATGTGCTTAAAGAAGCTTTTTATGTAGCGTAAATAACATACATTTGGTAAGCACTAAGCAGTTTGTAAACCTAAACCTTTTAGCTTTTGACGGTTTTACCATTGGTAATGCTACTCTTTTATTTTGTACTCCGTACTTTCATGCAACAAAATTAAAAAACTCTATCCTCTCTACATCTTGAGAAAATTACAGTTAGATGATAAGAACAGTTTTTTTTTTTTTGTGATTATGTAGTTGCAAAACAAATGAAATAGGGTTTCGATTGTGATATTGTAGGGCAAAATACTGAACAGAGTCCGGAAAATAAGCAGTATATATAGTACTAGATTTTTCATGTAATAGCCTGTGGCATTCTATACATTTAGTGAAAGCAAATAGAAATTAGGAAACTGTAAAATCATTATCCTGGGAGTAAGCTTACAAGGGATTTTCTCGGAGAAGCTTAAAATAGTGGGAAAGCTTATTACATATATTTTACAATTTTTTTTGATCTCTAGTCATGGCTTAGAAAGAACAGAAACGAACTGAAAGATTAGGAAAGTGAAATGAACTGACAAATTTTCGTGTTAATGGAAAAGCCTTGTTTACTTTTGTGTGTATTATGCTGTTTTGTATATGTACTATGTAACCGCTCTTCCTCAAAAGCTCTCTTTTATTTAAATTTAGCATTTGAGGTTTGTTAATTGAGCTTTTAATTGAACTGCTACGAAATGCCAGGTTTACTGAAGAAACCCAACCAGGTCTGGTGGCCTGTAGAGATGCAGCCAAGAGATTGATCGATCTAGGCCTAATTTTTACACCACTAGAAGAAGCAATACATGAGACAGTAGTGAGTCTGAAAGCCAAAGGTTTCTTGGAGGAACAAAGGCCAAAATCGTAGTTGCTTTCATTGATTCTATGTGTGTAGTCTCATTGCTTTCAGAAGCAGCAACTATAGTAATTAACTTGTATGAGAGTCTTAGCCTGTCCGCCTTTTCTATTTTAACTATAATAAGTCTTTAGTGCGTAATCATCAGTTCCATTTTCTTTCATTATGATCCTTAATCATCCTGTATTGGCAACTTGTTTATGGCAAGTTACCAACATTATTTAATAATAATCTCGATGTTGCTTTATGACTTCCTTATTACTGTACTAATGATGGTTTCTTGTGCAAATTTTATGTCCAGTTTCATTGAAATCTAGGGCTTCCGACATGATATTCCTGTAAGGGCATGCCAATAATCAGCAGATACTCCAAACCTCGGTTTCCGGTCAGTCGTGCAATTATTAATAACTCTTATCAACATCTGTATAAGACACATGATATTTAATCATGACCAGGAAATAATAAGGTTAAGAATGATATTGGAAAGTACATGTGACTGGTTAGTTGTTACTCCAATATTGAGCTTTCCAAAGGGCTAGATCATACAGATTGCCTGCTTTTGCTGTCAATTTTGTTTGCAGAATTTGGCTGTTTCTCTGGCACGTGATTTTTTGATGGTTTTGTTTGGTAGGGTCTTTTGTCGCCCATAAACAGGCAAGATTAAGAGTTTACTTATGCAGATTATGAGTTCCAACCCTTTTTCTTATTGTTCTAGCTTTAGCATTTATACTTCTTTCTCTCTCCTGTTTTTTCTGTGTTCTGATACTAAGCAGCATTCCATGTGCTCTCTTTCTATCTGCTTCTCAAATTTTATGCTGCTCTTTTACAAAGAAGGAATCTTTTCTTTTTTCTGTTAACATTTTGAGACTTGAGTTTCATCTGTTCCTTAATAAAACATTTTGATTTTCACTGGCAATATATTAGTAAAATTATGAAAAGTTGATATTTGAAAAATAAACTTTGACATGAATCAAACTAGATTTATTTATGACTCTGCTTTTCCTTTCCTTATACATTAGTCATTAGTGAGTTGAGTAAGGTGAGGTTTCTAATCATGCATTATTATTATTTTTCTTATAAATAAAAATTATTTGAAGTGTCTGGCATTTGCATGTGCATCAAATGATTTTGGCCCACATCAACAAAATTAATATTCTATAATCTTGATACCACTCAAAAATTAATCTTCAACCCCACCACTATTACCTTCTCCATCCCATTCTTTTTCTGATGGTATTTATGCTTCTCCCTTTGCTGAAGTTTGTGATATGCAAAAAAAAAAGTGATGATATTTTTGTAACACTGTTCTTTTTACACTTTGATGCTATGAGTAGCCCAGCACCTTGCAGCAGCACCTGGTAAGTTTCTTTGTTTCTTATTCATTAACTTTTGTTTCGTTACCTCGGGTATGATCATTGAACATAACATTTGTTTGTTTTCCAAGGTCAATTAGTGAAGATTCGCTAAAGAGATATGTACAATATGCAAGCGAGAACTGTATACAAGAGCTGCTGTCAGCGTCAGACTCGAGTAGGAATGGGAATGGGAATGACGGGTGGAAGATTGTTTTGTTAGATAGTTGTATGGAAATATCAAAGCGGCGTTCAGGATCATTCCACATCTTTCGTAGTCGTTGGCTCCTCAAATCAGTCTCTCCTCAGCAGTTCATTTCTGTTGCCAATGCTATTGATGCTGCAAAGGTCTGGTCTTGTCTTTCTGTTTTGTCATATGAATATAGTTGTTGAACTAACTCATTTACCTTCAGAACTTCCCAGCGGCTCAACTAACCCCTTTTTAACAGAGAGATTAAAATTCATACTTTTTCCGTCCTTAATTTATTGTTACATGTACTGTATTCCATAGTATTTGGTTTATATATATACAGTTTCTTATTCCATAGTATTTGGTTTGTATATAATATATCAGCAATGGGATCCTGACTTGGTGGAGGCAAGATACATAAAGGATCTGGAGGAAAATCTGAGCATAATACGTCTAAGATTCGGTGACGCATCAAGGCCGTTGTTTAAGAACAGAGAATTTATTGTATACGAAAGACGTGAGACGATGGATGACGGCACCCTTGTGGTTGCAGTAGCTTCACTCCCAAAAGAGATAGCTGCTGGGTTATACCCTAAGCAAAACAAGGCTATCAGGGGTTTATTGTTACAATCTGGCTGGGTTGTGGAGAAGCTTGAAGATCATTCCTGCATGGTCACCTATGTTGTTCAGGTTTTAACTTTTTTCATTTTTTTTTTATTTAACTTTCTTCTTCTTACCGTAACACCACATGACAATATTAATCCCGTTACAAAACTTTAATCCAATCACACCAAAAAAAAATTATAAATAATAAAAAATTATAGAAGATACTTTTTTATTTCTTACCATCTAGAAAGTAATATCACGTCAACAATGTTACTCCCTCCGTATTTATTTAAGGGATACACTTGCCTTTTCCGACCGTATTTATTTAAGAGATACACTTGCCATTTTTAGTAACTTATCAACCCCACCATCTAATTAAATAATATATCTACATCCCAACCTCACCCCCACTCCCTAAAATAACATGGTCCCCACTTGTTTTTCTTATTAAAATATCTACTAAAACCCACTTGTTTTATTACTTTGTTTCATTCAATTCTTTTTCTTAATACGCGTGCCCGACCAAGTGTATCTCTTAAATAAATACGGAGGGAGTATTTCAACATCATTAAATTTTGTTTCTTTTTCAAAATTACATGAATTTACAGATCTTACAACCTTTAAAAGTGAGGAGTTGATTATCACTATTCATCCAATAGTTAAAGTACTGATTTACCCTTATTTTTCTTCACATTTTCGTTACTACCATCTATATAATATACTAAAAGAGAGGAAATCAATGTGGTGATGACAAGTGTCACTCATTGATTCGCCTCTCTTTTTAATTAAAAAAAATAATTTTTTTTTTGAGGGAATTAGAATATTTTATTTAAGGAAGTGTATTATTTATTTTGATTACAAATCCTAAAGATTCTGTTGATAATAAACATCCTAAAAATACTAAGTAAAAATAGAAAATAGAAAAAATATAGACAATCTATTACTATATACTAAAAGAGACACCAGGAATGACACGTGTCACTTCCTGGTGAAAAATTTTCCCGCTAAAAACTCTTTCCTAAAAATATATTTATTTTATTCTTTTTTTATTTTCTCTCCTTTTATATAAATGTTTATATATGGAAAAAAAAATATAGGATTATGGAATATGCCATTATTAAAATTTTGCTAAAATTTTAGTCAAACTGTCATATCAATAATAGAAAACATTCTTACTCGATATTTTGGTCAAATTAACATATTAAATATATCAAATATTTTAGTCAGATCATCATATTAAACATATAAAATATATAATACGTAGTAAGTTAAAATATGATAAAATGAGTACATTGGAGATTATTAATTACACAATAGATTTAAGGGATAAATAATTCAATTAAAATTTTTATAAAAAAGATGGTCAAATAAAAAATTTTAAATATCCGTGCGTGCACGGGACCTAATCTAGTTAAGTTAATATTCCATTCCCGTGCTTATGTAAACGACATGTAAATAGAGCTTATAATCTAATTAAATTATATCGTAATAAGATTGTTTATGTTAAACTGCCTATATATTGCAAGTTATGCCTATTTATTAAATTGTAAATTTTTTTTTTGACATATAAATTGTCAATATTCAATATTAATATTTAGATTCTATTACGTGCTTATGTAAACAGAGAGGGGAGAGAAAAAGAGAGCAATTGTCTGATAAATATCAATTTAATGTACAGGCAATTTAACCATGCTTATGTTAAGCACTCTTACGATTAGAGAATATAGTTTAATACTCTTACAATATAATTTAATTAAACTACAATCGTTGTTTAATAAAGTGTTTATTAACATAAGGAATGTTTAAAATATGTATTTACTTAAATCAATAAATGACATTCTTAATCTCCTTGATCTAATTATTTCACACTTGTAACATATTTCATAGTTTTGTTGTAATTATTTCACACTTAGAACATGCTTCATAGTATCGCCTTGATTTAATTATGTACTATAGTATTTTTTTTGTTCTACAAATAAAAATTAAAATTATTAAAACAAAGATGAAGAGAGAATCAAATATATCGTAAGAACATATTTTATATTAAAAGAAAGATGAAGATAGAATCAATAAGGAGTATATTGTACGAATATAATATAAGGATTTTAATTTTAAAAAGACATATTTTATAGACTTGCATAAAAATTGAAATATTGCTGATAAGTACATACTAACGAGTATCTATATGAGATGCAACAAACTTCCAGAAAATAAATTTCAACAACCTTTGACATAAATATTGTTTTGTCCAAAAAATAATTATCCATATTATGAAAAACCTGTATATTATCTTATATCAAAAAAATTGAACATGCAATATATGTACTATGACGTATATTAATACTGAAATATTATAGCCGCTATTATTGTATGGATAGCGAAATATGTTTTTATTACACAACATAGAAATAGATTAGATGAAGAATATACTACTCTGTATCTATCAACCAAAAAAAGCCCAAGTTTAAAAGGAATAAGAAAATATGCAAACGAACAACTTAATTGAAACCTAAACGTATGTAAGGATAGAACATTATGTGATTCAAATTTTTATATGTTTATATTGATATTTTTATCTTTATCTCCTCTGTAAGTTGTGTATCGTGAGACTTTGTTGCAAGTTAAAAAAATAAATATATGAAATTACCAATTGGATTTTCAATTTTTTGTTGTATACAACAAATGACATATTAAAAAAAGACATAGACAGGTTAGGATATGACTTATTCATATCTTAAAGAACATTTAAATCCCATGTTTTGAAAAGTAATTCAATTAATTCAAAATAGAGTAAGGGGAAAAATTGTATTGCTTTGTTGTTGGACATTCAAAAAAAAGTAAATAAGTTAAAGAGAATTTCAAAATCCACATACATATTTGCAATTTTATTATTCTATTAACATATACATGTATATAAAGATGCATCGGTGTGGAGCTGACAAGTGTCACTATCTAATTGTATTGCTTTATTGTTGGACATTCAAAAAAAGAAGAAAATAGGAGTGCTAAATAGAATTACATAGTCCATATTTATTAGGACCAAGTGTTTTTTAGCACCTAAAAAATCGAATGTTTTTTACCACATAAAAAAAACACTTGTATTTTACCACCTAAAAAAAATTTATTTTTTACCACCTAAAAACGAAAAAATTGAAGAAGATGTTATGTGGGGTGACTACTTGTGAGTTACTTCGACTTGACATCTCCTACTGTTCTATTGCTACCGCTTTGCATTTGCTACGCTATTATTTCCAACAAGGGCTGTAGTTTATTAATTAAAATGTAAACATCTTCACTATTACTCAATTAGTAGATTGATTTTAAATTAGTGCATAAATTGATATTAAAATTTTATCGTGAATCATGCAAGTGATAATGAACTATTTCATATATATGTA
Source organism: Spinacia oleracea (assembly GCF_020520425.1). Classification (NCBI taxonomy): domain Eukaryota; kingdom Viridiplantae; phylum Streptophyta; class Magnoliopsida; order Caryophyllales; family Amaranthaceae; genus Spinacia; species Spinacia oleracea. The sequence goes on along the minus strand of NC_079489.1, from coordinate 52,287,135 downwards.
ACTTAGTTATCTAACGCGGGAATGAAGGAAAGTTTTTGACCCTCAACATGATTGACCCCATCATCGATCCTAGGTGGCTAGGGATGGAGATAAGTTTGGTGGGTTATGGGAATGAAAAGTTTATCTGATGCGGGTGATGAGGTTATCCGCCGTAGGTAGGACCTGACAGGTTCAATTATCCTTTATCTAATTGATTATAAGTATATCAATATTTTTTAATACTAACCTACGTATTATAATTTTGGACATTTACTCAATCACCTAATCAGATAACTAAGTTCCCAACCACTCTAGAACCATGTTTTAAAATTCAAAACTCTCATACCAAACAAAATTTGTCGGACCAAGGGTGAGCTTGAGGCGGGTGTAGATTTCAGGGTGGGTGAAGGAGCGGGACGAGTTTTATTTTGTGCCCCGCGAGGGTGGGATCGAGATTGTGTTTGAGATGAGGATGAGTATCATATTTATCGTGGGTGGCGAGGATAGGAACAAGATAAGCAAGTACAATTATGGAGTGACCAATTCTCCGCACTCGCCCCGCGTTGAAGTCATCTGTAGCTAAATAAACTAGATTGTGTAGGTGGGTGTTAAGTGATCGGGTATAAAGATACATGGTTTGTTGAGTATTAGGTGGATATGATTATCGAAGTAAATGATGGATGTAAATGACTTTAATCTTTGACGTGGGTGATGAACATGGTGAAAATAATTTTATATACGTACCCTTTGTGTTTTTTTTTTCTTAAATAAAATAAGAGATTGGACGGAGCCATAACATATATATCCAATAATAATTTTAGTTAGAAGAATATCTATAAACACTATTGATGACAGTTGTCAATAACTATAATTTAATATTCATTCAAAATTAATCTAAACCGTGCATCGCACGGGTATTATACTAGTTTTACCCTAATATCTCAGGTTGCGCCACGTTCATCTTTTGCGTATGTTTTCTCTGAGCTCACCCCATCCATTCTGAACTCTCTCTTCTCCAATCTCTTTCGCCCCCTTCTTCCTTTTATTATGTATCATCGTCACTTTCTCTCTCCTCATACAACTTGCAATTCGTGCAAGCTTGGCAAGGTTTTTCTCTTCATATGAACGACGATTGAAATCTTCTTCCTCTCTCCTCACTGTCGCTTCGTCCTCTTTCTCTCTGGTATGATTATCTCTTCTCTGATTTTTTTTTTTGAATTAGGGTTTTATTTCTTGGTTTTAATTGTTGAAACCAGGTCTCCCTCTCTCTCGTACTTTGTTGAATTGGGGTTCCTCTAGATTGTATTAATTGTTGTTGAATTGGGAAAAATTTATGCAGAAAGCTGAAACTGCAGCAAGTTAGACGAATAGGGCATCGGTTGTGGCGTTAAATGTTGAGATTCGTCGAATTAAAGGTTGATTACTTAGAAGCAGTGCCCAAGGTGCAGCGATTGGCTCAAAAAAAAGGGTGAGTTATTATTCTCAATTTTGTTTTATGATTCCACTAAACTTGATTTTACTTCAACATTCAATTGTTTTGTGCCCAAATTTCCCCAATTTTGGCGGATTATATTAATATGAAGCTCTGAAATGTCGGTTGTTGCTACTGGCGCATACGGTAGAATAAGTCTGACATAACGATATTCATGATTGCATTTAAAATCTTAAATAGAAAGAGGAAGATATGTGCTATCTTATTTGTATGTTGAACTGGTATTTTGACATAAATCGTGCTGCTTTGAGTTGTGACCTACTTCTGAGCCCTGTTAATATACTGGCGAAGATTTCTGATAATGTGTCTGTGATGATTAGTCATTTAGGATTGAATGGTGAAAGCCATTGTATTTTGATTGTTAGTAAAGCCATTGTGTTCTCTGGCTGTTTGTCTTGCATTTTTTTAGAGTATTTATTTTTGATAACTGCAGGTGACAGGGCTTCAATTGAGGAATTTGCAGTTCGTAATGATTTTGGTCCTTGGTTTTCCTGATAGAATTCAATCAATACCAAATGGAACCCTGGACCTAAAAAGAATGGGGGTTAGACATCTGGGTGGGTGGAATTCTTCAGCCACTCTCCAGGAGATAAGATTTGATTCAGGTGTGTGTTGCAGTGACATTTTGGAGAATATGTTTTCATCAATTTTAGGGTTGACACGTGAAAGACTGAAAGTGTTGGCATAATTATAACTTTTTTTGTTTTGTTCCTTGTTAATGCTAGAAGGAAGATTTGATGATGAGTATATACAGGAGACAGAATAGTTGAGCCAATTTAAGCAAGAGTGTGAAATGAGAAAAAATAAGGAGGTGAATTTGTGCGAAGCCTTTTTCTGAACATTCAGTGGGAATTTGTGTTTTTTGACTTCCTCTTTGCATGTACGTTCCTCATGATTCCATCATTGCTTTATGTTGATTTTCTTATTTTGTTAGGATCAAGGTCTGGATGTGATAGCAAAAGGTTTGGACACTTTGAAAAGCATGGCACATGGTATGAACGAGGTTTTTCTTCTGTTTGCATATATCTTTTGATGAATTTTAGATATGTCTTCTGTTTTGATGATGCTATTGTCTTGTACTTATTTGCAAATGCCGGAGATGGATTGGAAAGTTCCCTTAATGGATGAGATTGACACCAAGGTGAGTAGCTTGTATTATTTTGATGAATTAAACAACTGCAGCCAATTGTTTTATTACCCAGAGCTTACTCTTTGTGATTTTTACCGGTGGACAAGGCAACTTCTGATCAAGAATACGAATGTCAAAGAAAACGGTGACAAAGGTTGCTAAATTACAACATAATATTTAACCTGTTAGATTTATATCCTTCTTGGCTTATAATTTTATTTCCTGTTAGTATCCTGATAATTGTTGTTCATTTTCAGCTGAGGTCGAGTCGAAACTTCTTCATCGATATCGTTCTCTGTATAATTCTTAGGATTGCTTCATATTTGTACAAGTAAGGTCATCAATTACTCTTGATCATTATTTTAAAGTACGTTGGATGATAGTTTACTTTCCTCTATTGCTCAAAATTTAGGGGAAAAGGAGTAATTTTTTAATGGTGCTTTTTAATGTTGAATCATGATTGCATGTAAACTTGAGACATCGTCGAGTTTTGCCTTTTGTTATTGACATATGCTACCTCGGTTAAAAGTAATGGACCACATTTTGTCTTTGTGCTCAAGGCTTGTTAAGCTCAAGTGAGTTGCAATGTGAAAACCTGTGTTTTGTGAAGATAAAAGGGTATTCTGATGTAATGTAATTGTCTTAGAAGAATTAGGTAATTTACTTTGAAGCGACAGTGCATAGGTCAATAATGTCTAATTGCCCAAAATTACCCCCAAAAAAGATTGCGATTTCAAATGTTTGCTCTAATTAGTAATAGGGTTCTACCTTAGTTTTATTCACCGTAGAATCTTAGGGGATGGATAATTAACGAGTTGAATGATATTGTTGGAGCCTTTTGCTTTTTGCAAATAGCAAGTCCTGAATTGCAATAAATGATAAAAATTTAGAGACAACAGGAAAAATTATGCTTTGAAAGGATGAAGGAATTGGCTTACCTATCTCAAGAAATAAAGAATCCCCCAAATGGAATATGTTTTGCTAATTCACTTTTGGAATCCACAGATTTGAGTGAAGATCTGAAGCAATTTATAGAGACAAGCAGTTCCTGTGAAAAACAAATTCAGAAGATTGTAGAAGATACCAATCTGGAAATCTTTGATGATAAGTAAGTTTTATATTGTTTGTGGTTCTGCAACTAATGTCTATGTTCAAAATCGTTATGTCTAAAACTCTTTTCTGAATACTTACTACAATTCATGCAAAACACTGGACTTTAATCTCACTTATATGTGATACTTGTGGCCTTTTGATTTGCTTGTATCCTGCTATTTTAAAGACATTGTCATTATCATGGTTATATGTATGTTAGATTGTGCTTCTCAGCCACAGAGTTGAAAGATAACATTTGTTTTATGTTCTATCAATCCTATTCAATATTATACTTGCATGAGTATAGTAGGGCCAGATACTTGATTCACCCTTGTAACCCTATCAACTTTCTTGATTTTACCTCTCATTAAACTTCCATCTAGATTCCTGTACTCCTACATATTTTACTTCTGATGGGGATTGTTGACTGATATCTAGATCTTATTTTGTATAGCCCTTTAGAGCTAGAGAAGGCTGAGTTTATGTTAGGAAATGTCATAAATGCGGTTGTCAGCCAAGTTGATATTACTACAAGAAGAGGTTTACAATTGATCATGGATATTCCAGAAGAAATCAAAACTCTGGCTATCTGCGGGGATCAAGTTAGAATTCAGCAAGTTTTGGCAGAATTGTTAGTAAATATGGTTCGTTATGCACCTTCTCCTGATGGCTGGGTGGAGATTCATGTTCAACCAAGACTGAAGCACAAATCTGATGGGCAAAATGTTGTTTACATTGAGTTCAGGTACATTACGCCTTTATGACTGCTTTCATTATACTGGCTCATCAAATTATTTCCCTGATAAGACTAGGATAAATACGTAATTTCTAAAGTTGATACTCCGTACTTTTCTTTTTCATTTTCGTTCTTCTTGTTTCAGTTCGTACAATGATGTTTTAGTCATTATACACTATGATTGATTATGCTGGAAGGGTTAGGATAGATGTTTTACTGAAATACTTTGCTTTTGTTGGCATATCTATTCCCTGAAATTTTGTCGTTTATGAAAAGTGTAATTTTCTGTATGTAGTTTTGTCTAATGACTTGGTTTAGACTTTAAGTCATAATTTTTTCAAACTTTGATTGCTCCTAATGTAGGCAATGCTACAAAATAATATCTTCACAGGTTAGGTGCAGATATAAAATATAGGAACTCTCAGTTTTACCATAGTTTAGGCTTTTGAGTTTCATGCTACCCTTTTGTGGTTCACTTTTATGCTGGTCATTCCTATCATACTGTTCAAAAGCATATTGCTTGTGGACCCTGTGGCTCATAACCGGTATTTTGTTTTTGAGCGTGGATGGTCAAACCAGAAGAAACTACAAAGTGGGCTTGAAGAGGATTGGGACTGTATTTGGTTTAAGTAGATTAAGATTCGAGTAGATTAAGATATAAGCAGGTTTCTGGATTCGTTGCATTTTTTTTAAGTAGATTGAGGTTATGAGTGCGCTAGACTATAATCAATTAAGTGGATTGGAATTATATTATGATTTCAGTTCTTTAATTCCTTCCTTAATAAAATTGATTAGGAGTAATCGAATAGGATTAGGGGGAGTCTATTGTGTTTTGTTTTAGATTATCGGCAATCTGTTTGTCTTTTTAAATTTATTATTCGTTAATTACGGCAGGAACCCTATTAATTTTGTTTTGAAATATTAAAATTCTTGCTTAATATGTGGATGTATTGTTGTAATTATATGACTTGGTTTGCATATAAAGTTTGCCACTTACTTATCTGTTCTTTGTAGGCCGCTGCAGGGAAAGATTAAAGATCATGGCTAGAGTTACAAAGAGATTCAAATGAGAGGATTTTTTCTTTCAGGAATAAGAAGGTATGAATGCTGATTTGATTTATTAATTTATGCTCTTATAATGATATTGCTGGGTTTTGAATGTGCCTATATAATGCATAACCATGTTATAGACTGGTTCGTATTTATCTGTTCTTCTTTTACTCAAACTATCTTTATGTGTTTTATTTCTTCAAGTCTGCTTTACATAGTTGAGTAGTAGCGCTCACAAATCGTTTCTTTTCTGGATAGGATGGGAAAGAATGCTCCCGTTCTTATTAAGAAAGATAAGGTATGGTAGATTATTTGATAAGATACAGATACAAGGTATGTATAGTTGTATGGGTTACTGGGCAGGAGTTACTAAACTCTTAACTGGTCTGTTTTCTTGATTGATGCAGGGACCTGTAAGTCTTGTTCTATCGCCAGGTGGTCAACATGCTCCTCCAAGAGTTTCCGTGTATGGAGTATTGGAGTGACACCTTCTACACCTGGTCTACCTGGATCTTATGCTCTGCCATATTCCGCGGGGAAGTCAGACACTGTTACTGCAGACCATAAGTTTCCAGGGAGACCAGGTGAACCCGAGTGTGAATATTGTTTGGAAAAAAAGGGAATTGTAAATTTGGTACCCCTTGTAGATATCATCATCCTCCAGAGTCCAGACCGAGGTGCATCTGCTGCATCATGTTATCTTGGACCTTTAGGTCTGCCTCTACGTCCGGTAAGCTTGATCTTGAAATTCTTTACATTTGTTTACTATTTCTATTGTACAGAGAATAATGAACTGTCCTAATTTTTTAAAATTATTTTAGTTTATCATTAACATTGTTAATTTTGGTGCTCATCGATTGGTATTGTTAAGGACTAATGGTACTTACACATGACAAGTTACTCATATAACATTATTGACATTGTGTACAAGAACTTTTGTTTAGGATCAACTATTTTCTTAGCTATGTTGCATGATATGATAGTTAAAAGCTCTGAGCATAACAGATTTATGATTTAGATTTTAGACTTTCTGATTGCTATATTAGCTTTGTTCCAAGTTTAGAAAAATGTTAGAATTATTACTTAGGTCTTGCTATTCAGCCTATGCTTCCCATATATTTTTTTGGGAGAAAACTCAATAAAGGTGTTATACACCAAACATATATGACTTGCTAGGATGTTTCTGGATCTGAAATCGGGTATTGAGCACCTTATTCGGACTAGGATCACATAAGGCCTCCTTTAGTTTATTCGATGATCCATTAATATTTACCAGTTTCTGTCACATGTTTGGAAGCAGAACTGAAAAAGGTTTCGGTTGCTTTTTCTAATGCCTATCTATTATATGCTTTTAGTCTTTCCATGCAGGGATCTTTGGTTCACTCCTCCTTGTCTTTGAATTTGTATTTTCATTCCTTATTATAGTTTTGTAACTGTTTTACCCTGGCTTTTACTTGTGGAGTTGGAAACTTGGAATTATTATTATTGTTGTACCTTGACTTATACTTGTGTAGCTGAGGGAGGCTATGACATCTATTAGTATGCAAAACTTGTAATCACCCAATTCTACGTTGGCCAATATTTGACTTGTGGTTGTTGATTACATGTGGGCTTAGAGGATTACTTTCTTCCTTTACTAGCTCTAGGTACCCTGAAACACTTAAAGACTCTTTTGAAAGTCTTAAATACCCAATACTAGCTTTCAGATTTAAATTGGTTTAAGATATATATACCGACAATTAATTTATCGATTGAAATTGTAATTAGTATTTGATACTATCAGAAGGTAACTTCCATTCATTTCTATATCCAGGTTAAGAAATCACTTAGAGGCATCAAAGTGGAGGTTACTCACAGAGGAAATGTATGAAGGAAATACGGAGTATCAAGAGTGTCACCACATCTTACCAGGGAGCTAATGTGTTAGCCTTTATCCAATTATCCTCATTATTTTCTCCTTAGCACTTTCTTGCTTTTTTTTTATGGCTTATTCGTATTTTTCCTTTTCTCGACAGTTTCACCGTTGATGAGAAAATGAATATAAAGTATGTGGTTGAGTACTTCTAGGAGGTGTATGGATTTTCTATGCAATACGCCTACCTTGTCTTCAAGTAGGGAATCAAAACAAAGTGAATTATTTGCCCATGGAGGTATGTCACAGATAGTTTTTAGTTAAACTTAAAGACAGGTGTCTCTCAACGGCTTATGTGAATGTTTTACTGATTTTCTGTTTTGCTATGTTCCGTTACAGACATGCGAAATAGATGGAGGACAGAGATATACATTCATTATCATTTCCCCATTGCCTCAAAGAGGCTCCCGCAAGAAACGGGGTAAGGAGATTAATTTATAAGCAGATGTTCTTTCCTCAAGACTATACTATAATAGCAAAGATGATGATAACAAGAGCATCTAATTAAGTACCCTAATACTGGAACTTTTCTTTTAATAACAAGATTCAATGTTTTCAGAATCATCAAAAGACCTTCAAAAGGTCCGTCAGGAAAAACACCCCACTAACCCACTTCTTAGTGGAGATTCGCACAACGACAAGACTGTCATAGAGAAACTTCTTGCAACGGAGCCTTTAAAGAGCAACGTCTTGCAATGGAGCCTTTCGTTAGTTTATTGGAAAAGAATGCTCTGAAGAGGACGAAGAGGATGGCATTGTTACAAAGTAGTTTGGTAAGAAGTAAACCTTCTCTTTTGTGAACCATTTGCTAAGCTAGGATACGTGCTTGTAAACTATCTTGTATTTGCACCTAAGTTCTAGATGGCCCTTGGATTGCTTTCCGACAGGAGAATTCAATTGTTGTAATATAGAAACTAGGACAAGAGCTTATCAACCCGATCCTTTTTACAGAAAATACCTCTTAAATACTTTGTCAAGACAACTCTTATACTTGCATAATGTAATACTACTAATATGCATTGTAATTGTTTGACTCCTTGATAACTTGCGGAGGTTTTGTCAATCTATTAGTCCATTTGGATATTTTATTGAGATTTGTGTTTGTTCTGTTGTAGTACAAGTATTTTGTAGCAGTTATGTGCCTAAAACTATAAACCAATGAATACAACTAATTAATAAAGTTCGTATATGAAATTAAGTTAGATATAGATACCTTATAGAGGAGCAGATTATCATACGAACTATGTACCTTTAAAGTGCATTAAAGTCCTATTGCAAGTTGATTGTGTGTTATACATTTAGAAGGTGAGTCTCGGGTTTTAGGAGGATGTATTAAAAATTTAAAATCAAGATTAAATCTAAGAAACAAACTTAAAATAATTCAAGATATAAAAGGTCTTGTGCGCACTAGGTGTACAATAAATTTATTGTACACCAAGATAACTTTTACCTATTTTTTTGTAACTTTAATCTAGTTTTGATTAACTTTTATATTAGTAAAAAAAACGTTGATAGATAAGCATTTTAAAAAGGTTAAATGATTAATTTTATACATTATTAGTGATTTTGAAGAAACAATTTTTATTAAAATGAAAAAATTTATCATTAAAAAATGAATAACTTTTACCTATATAAGTTTAACTTTTAAACCTTTTGAGTTAACTTTTACTTTGGTGTACAATATTTATTGTACAACCATTGTAAATAAGAATTTGTGTTCATGATAAATAACGGACTTCTCTATTTTTTGTTGCAACTACAAACAAGTACTTTTAATAATTTTAATTTCGCGTAATATGTCATCATAATTTCACAAATTATATAAACCAAAACAACCCATCATAATTTCACGAAAAAAGATTTTGCTAACTTGGGGGACGGTGCGCGTTAGCGCGCCGACCAACAACTAGTAACATCAAATATAGCTTGTTTAGTACACCTTATTTTATGACCTTAACTATAATATTATAAACTCCAAGACAATTGTACCACCAGTCCACCACGTATCTCCTTTTTTCTCATCACGACATAGCATCACATAAGCGAAAACGTTGAGTTTCAATATCCATTCAATAGTAAAAATGATCTCTAACACAATTTAAAACCACGTCCTCCTAGAGCTGTCAAAAACTGACCCGACCTGAAAACCCGACCTGAACCGACCGAACCCGTAACCGACCATGACCCGAAATTACGGTAAAACAGGTAACCCGAAACCCGACCTGTACCCGACCCGAAAAAACCGATAACCGATTTTAACCCGATGTTGTAACACTCGAACCCGAACCCGACCCCGACCCGAAAATGACCGATAACCGAACTGACCCGACCGAACAATGACCCGAACTCGATTCGATACCCGACCCGATGTCAACCCGAAACCGATTGTAACTCGATGAAACCTGCTATTGACCCGACCTGTGACAACCGCTACCCGATTTACCCGAGTTATCAATGACACGATCAAATATTAACTTCAACGATAAATCTATTTTAATTATTTATTGCTAGATACCGAAAAATTTAGCTCTAAAATAAGTTAAACAAAATTTTTTAGAATATAAAATAATTAAAATGTATAGGTTAATTATCAGACCCGAGTTTGACCCGTCCCTGAGAGTGACCCGACCTGAATTCTATTTGATTTGATTATTATCCGATCCAAACTAAGACCCGGACCCGAAAATAACTGTGTTGCAAACCGACTTAAACCCGACTCGATAAGACCCGAACCCGAAATTATCTGCTACAAATCGACTTAAACCCGACCCGATAAGACCCGAACCCGAAATCAAACCTGACCGAAATGTGATCTGACCCGAACCCGACCTGAACCCGGGATAAGAAAAAACTCGACATGATCCGACCTGAAATCGACCCGACCGAACCCGAACTCAACCCGGATGGAATATTGACCCGACACGACCCGACCTGATCATGACCCGAGACCCGGAATGACCCGACCCAAACCCGACCCGATGACCGTTTTGACAGCTCTACGTCCTCCCATTAATAATGTTAAAGAATTACAATCTAGGCTACGTAACTTTTATGTTAATAACTCCATATTTTTTAAAAATATTCATCATTTGTTTCTTTTGAGTGTTTTTTTTAAAAAAATTGTATCACTTTTATATTTGGTAACTTTCTACCATATTTTACTAAATTTTTCTATTTCATTAATTTCCACTCAAATTTTTTTATAGTTTATCTTTTCTTATGCCCCCTCCTCTTAAATAATTAAAAGAAACCACAATCTCTCACATGTTATCTCGATCATGATCCCCCATAGTTATTTTACAAGAATAAGTAAATTATCTATTTGCTCATTTTCACTATTTAATAATAATTTTGCATGGGACTACGGAACAAAACTGGAGTATATCAACTTAACCTTTGATAAATTACATTTCAAATCTATGAAACAAGGACTAAATTAAATATAAATAATGGGTGAACTATATGCAAACCAATTTATATTAAATTTTATTTTATTAAAAAACTATTGCATCTCCGATTTATTTAAAATTTTAATATTTCAATAATTATGTCTGTTCAAAAATATTAATATCGTATTATCGATAATGACCAATGACTCGAGACATTGCCCTTACCAATAACTAGTTTACGGCAAATCTAATCACAACAATTTGATAAAATTCCTGCGCTTTTTTTTTTAATGAAAATATTTTGTACAAGAATTTCTAACTTGATCGTTTTTAATTTGTTTTTTGATACAGCTAGATCCAGCAGGATGGCTTCCAAAGTTTTTTGTGAATCGGCTGAACACAAAACTTGTAATGATTATTGAAAATCTAAAAAAATTAGCACAAAGAAATCAACTTGCTAGTGCTATATAATTACTTGTATAAAAAAGTTTTCAAAAGAAAAAAAAAGTGCAGGGACCATATTTTGCCATTATAGTGGTAAAATTTTCTGTCATAGTTGATAGTACTAGTAATTATGAGAACTTCTACTTGTATTTTATATGTACTAACTATAACCGGTTAGACGGTAGGACATCTCGTACGCTAATTATTTTATTTTTGTCCACTTATTTTTTTTCTAGTGGGGCAAATTTATCCACACTAATTTTTAACCTTGTTCATACTAAATTATTGTGGATCATGTCTAAAAAAAAAAAAAAATTAACAACTTGATTCTTAATTTATTTTGACGTGTTTACACTACTACATAAACGAGCATAGGCAATGTGTTAGAATTCAACATTCCTTTACTTATATTTCTCTTTTCTATTGCTTTCTAGGATCTTTCTAATAGTTTCTAGTGTTAAATTATGTTAGTGTAATTCCAGTGCTTACTGGTAGTTTTTAGCTAATTCAAAATAAACCTCTATGAGGGGTATGGACCAATACCTCTAATCAGAAGTTGTCTTTGCTTAATCACTTGCTTAGTTGTTAGCCTTTATAATGTTGTGCAGTCGCTTGTTTTTAAGCTTTCCAAGACTCAACAAAGTCTCCATCAGAACAAATACATTCTTCTCGTCGGTCCTGTTTGTGCCTGCTGTGCGAAGCTCCCCGATAGACCTTCGACCCTCGCTCTTGTCGCCAATTGGCAAGAGTGACCATTCTGAAGCAAGCACCCGCTTGTGCCCTGAGCCTTAAGATTCACTTTCCGCACAAGGCTTGCGTCCTTACCGCCCCATAGGCAAGAGCGCGCCGCACGATCTGGTGTCAAAACATTCGGACCGTGAACACAACGGGTGAATGCAACAGTCAAAGATGTTGCAACGGTTGTTTGCAACGCTCAAAGATATTGCAACGGTTGTTGTAGCGGGTTTCTCTATTGCGAGGTTTGTTGCAACGGATTATTGTTTTTGCAACGGTTTTACTAACTATAGCAACGGTTGTACTATTTTATTGAATTTTCTAATTCGACCATTTGCCTTTTGATGGAGTTGTTGTAATTTTCCTCAAAGCGTGAAATTTCCCTCCTAAGGTTTCGTGAAAATTCTAATACCCTTATCGCGCGTTCTTCTTCTCCCTCAGACAAAATACCCAATTATTTAAAACCTAAAAATACCCTTTGATCTTCGTTTCTTGAATTCTCTGCTTCCCCAAATCGTCCTTCATTCTTCGCAATTGCTCTAAATTTTCGAAAAAACAACTAATGAAGAAAAAAAAGGACTTGAAATTGCCAATCATCACCTCCCTCTTCACGATTGTTGTTGCAATTTCGATGTTAAAGCGTCAAGTATTCCTCTCACAGGGACATCTCTTTCTCCCAAGTAGTCTATGAACTTTCAACACTTTAATTTTGTTCATCTTTTAAACCCTAAAATATCATCAATTTTGCACCAAAATTACTTGTATGATCGATGTGCCTCAAATGATTGTGAAACTAAATAATTTAAATTGAATAGATGGTGTACTCTTGTACTTAATATTTTTGGTTTTAAGCTGTAATTTCGACAATGCCCACCACTTGTTCGATGAAATGCCTAGCTGTCATCTGTGTGTGCTATAATATTTAGTGATATGTTGTGTATGTTCGTGGAGTGTAGGTGTGTAGAGGATGTTGGATGCGTGATATATGTGAACCGATGTGCAGAGCTGGTGTGACTTAGTGAGGTGTTGTAATCCTCTTACCACAGCTCTCTCAATCCCCCTGCATCAGTTAAAGCAACATCTTTTGTTGCACCTTGAAAGACATTACACTTGGCATGAAAAGGAAGTGGAAATAAATTTGATTTTTTTAATTTTGCGTAGACATGTGTGTCTGAGTTCTGCTTGTCAAGTTGTCATTTTAGTTTGCTTATAAAATTTATGACTAGTAGTTTAGGAGTCCACGTTGAACCGTATGTGACTTGTCAACTTGTCTTGGGTAGTCAAACAAAACATTCACGAGTTAAGCTAATAAATGGGGTCTAACCTTTTGAACCTTTCACCGTTTAGGATCTATACCTTTTTTTTCACCGTTTGGGACCTCATTCCCCTTTTTCGGCCAAATTTAACTAGAGTACATTAAAATGTTAGGTCCTTGGGTTAAAAGGTTAAAGTAAATCAAAAGTTTGAGGACTAACCTTTTCGTTTTTTCACCTTTCGGGACCTGAACTTTCTTTTTTCACCTTTTGAGACCTCATTCAAGTTTTCATGTAATTCCAATTCAATTATTAAAGTTTCTAACCATTAGCATATAATAAGCTCAAATTAAAATAATATGTAACGTAATTCATAAACTTAGCCCATATATAAATTGATTTGGGTATCAAATAATCTAATGAATAAAGAAGCAAATAATTATTTACAAGTTGATCATATTTTATATATTCGGTTATGGTGTCCAATGACAATAGAAGAATTTAGAAATTTATATAGTAGAGTACGATATTCATACAATTATACTCAAAGGTTTACGGGCACTAGTGGAAAAACAGTCATTTGCGTCGGTCATTTAAGCTCATTTGTTTCGCACATTGGTGCGACGCAACTGGCTGCGACGCAAATGAAAAAAGTCATTTGCGTCGCACATTTGGGAGACACAAATAAGACTCATTTGCGTCGCAGATTAGTTAACCTGCGACGTAAGTGACCTTCTTTTTGACGCAAATGACTTTTCAATATGTTAAAAAAAAGTCATTTGCGCCGCCGATTAGCTAAAGTGCGACGCAAATGACTTTTCATCATGTTAAAAAAGTCATTTGCGTCGCAGTTTTAGCTAATCTGCGGCGCAAATTACTTTTGGATATTTTAAAAAAAAATTAGCTGCTGATTTTATTTAATCCATAGATTAAATAAAATAAGCAGCTTTCAGAACTAGTATATTCATAGCATGAAAATAAAAGTAAACTTGGTGAAAATTTCGACAATGTTTCCTTTGTAATTACTAGTGGAAAATAAAATGAAATTAGTTAAAAATTTCGGCAAAGTCTCCTTTGTAATTCAACCCTTCCCAATACCGGGAATGTTATTGTGAGGGGGTCGAAAAAGCGTGAGGCTAATGCGTGACCTCGTCCCTCGTGGGTGTGACGATTCTTTTTATTCAATCAAGTGTAATTGGATTTCCTGTGAGTATACACCCAATTGACTAGTAATATAGGAGTCGTCATTCAGTTTTTAACGACAATGAGAAAAACTGACAAAACCCGGTTATCGTGACATAAAGGGAGTACAATTATGTTTGACCACGACGGCCGTAGGTTCCCTTGTGATCCCTGGTGTGGGGATCTCTCAATATACACCCGCAAGGTAGAGATTGAGGGTTCGGGGGACTGTAACTACCGAGAGGAGTACTTCGCTCGTCGATAACTCCAGAGGCAGGATATCCTTACTAGCTCAGCATAAATAATTGAAGGGACATGCGTTAACTATTAAACTAATCTGAGTTGATTTTAGCAATATGCAACATATTGTTAGGTTATGATACATATGACAATTCATAAATCATGCGGAAAAACCATAAAGCCAGGAAAACATATTATTTACACATAATCATTTAGCATAGTTTAGATGCATACACTTTGTTGCGTGCCTTCCCTAGCTGCGCCCGAACCGAACAAGAACAAGTCTTTAGGACTCCAAGTGTCGTCCCTCCGTAGATAGTCCACAGCACGTCCGGATCCGCCTTAAGCTTGACCAACTAGGATCGCCCTTAAGGTACTTAGAATTTTCGGTTAGTATAGGCAATTGTATGACTGAATTTTTTGCTCTCAAAAATCACTTTGAATACTTGAATACTCTATACAAAATAATGACCCTAGGCCTTTATTTATAGAGGTATGGAAAGGGAATCGTAATCCTATTAGGATACGAATTAATTAAACTAGAATCCTAATAGAATTCTTATTTAATTAATTCATCCTTTTAGGTTTAGGAATTTAATCATATGTCGAAACCTGATTGCTTTAGGATTCGTATAGCACACAAACACACACGCACGCACAGCAGCCCACGAGGGGCGCCATGCGCGCGTGCGCAGCCCGCGAGCTCGCAGCCCACTGCCACAAGCCCACACGTTGCTGCAGCCTTGGCGCGCGCTGGGCCTGCCTTGCGGTGGGCCTGGCGCAGCCTTGGCTGGTGCGTTTGTGGCGCGCTGGCTTGCTGGGCGATGGCCCGGCTTCGTGCTGGGCCTTCGTCTGGCAGGCCTCGTCCGATGCTAATTCGTACGATACGCTTCCGATTAATTTCCCGATTCCGGAATTCATTTCCGATACGAACAATATTTAATATTTCCGATTCCGGAATTAATTTCCGTTTCGAACAAATATTTAATATTTCCGTTTCCGGAATTATTTTCCGATTCCGATAATATTTCCGATTCTGACAATATTTCCGTTTCCGGCAATATTTCCGATTCCGACAATATTTCCATTTCCAATAATATTTTCCGATACGTACCATGTTTCCGTTTCCGGCAACATCTACGACTTGGATAATATTTATATTTCCGATACGATCCATATTTCCGTTTCCGGCAATATCATCGTTTCCTGAGCATTCATTTCTTGCCTGTGACGATCTCAGCTCCCACTGAAACCAAGATCCGTCGATTCCGAATATCCATAGATGGAGTATTTAATGCCATTAGATACTTGATCCGTTTACGTACTATTTGTGTGACCCTACGGGTTCAGTCAAGAGTAAGCTGTGGATTAATATCATTAATTCCACTTGAACTGAAGCGGCCTCTAGCTAGGCATTCAGCTCACTTGATCTCACTGGATTATTAACTTGTTAATTAATACTGAACCGCACTTATTAGACTTAACATAGAATGCATACTTGGACCAAGGGCATTATTTCCTTCAGTCTCCCACTTGTCCTTAGGGACAAGTGTGCATTTCCTAATTCCTTTGTCGCTCGATGCTTGCTCTTGAATATAAGGTAAGAGTTGTCATCCTTATTATGTCCAGAGGTGTTCCTCGGTTTCAGAGTTCAACTGATCAAATAGACAGATAATCATAGCCTATGATTCATCCGAGCACGGCCATGCATTTCACAGTTTCTAGCTCTCCGAGTGGCCTTGTACAACTTTTAAGCATCTCATCCCGATTTATGGGAGGACAATCCCAATCTTGCGATCTTGAGATTAGACTTCGTTTGATAGGTGATTACCTGAGCGTTGCCTTTATAGCCTCCTTTTACGGTGCGACGGTTGGTTAACGTCAAAGCAACCAGTTCTCAAACAAGTAATCTCAAATCACTCAGGTATTGAGGATTTAGTGTCTAATAATTTTAATGAAATTTACTTATGACAGATTTTCATCTCTTACAGTAAAGTTTCATAGGTCTTGTCCGATACTAGTCTTCCCAAAGTAAGTATCTATGCAAATGATTATGACATTGCCATGTCCACATAGTTCAAGAAACAGAACTACTAGTCATCTTGCATTCTAATCGTCTAACGTTTTCTATGCGTCCAATTTTATAGAAAACTCCGACTAGGGACCATTTTCAACCTTTGACATTCAAGTTCACTTGATAGACATTTCTTAGTCACAGGACTGGTCCTGACAGTCTATCTTGAATATATCGTCAAATTGAAGGGACTCATCATTTAATAAACCACAAATTAAATGGAAAAATGAATTCTTTTCATTTGTTGTGAATGATTAACCAATAATGTTTTACAAAGATTTAAACTCTAAAACTTTAAAACATTAAACAGGGATATCAAAGCCATTCTCCAATATGCTTGATTCCCATAGCTGCAGTGTGCGAGTTGTGCTTCGCCTGCGGCAGAGGTTTAGTTAATGGATCTGATATGTTGTCATCAGTTCCAATCTTGTTTATCTCGACTTCTTTTCTTTCAACGAACTCTCGTAGAAGGTGAAATCTACGAAGTACATGCTTGACTCTCTGGTGGTGTCTAGGCTCCTTTGCCTGTGCAATAGCTCCGTTATTATCACAATACAGGGCTATTGGTCCTTTAATGGAGGGGACTACACCAAGTTCACCTATGAACTTCCTTAGCCATATAGCTTCCTTTGCTGCTTCATGTGCAGCAATGTACTCCGCTTCAGTTGTAGAATCCGCAATGGTGCTTTGCTTAGAACTTTTCCAGCTTACTGCACCTCCGTTGAGGCAGAAGACAAACCCAGACTGTGATCTGAAATCATCTTTGTCGGTTTGGAAACTTGCGTCTGTATAGCCTTTAACAATTAATTCATCATCTCCACCATAGACCAGGAAGTCATCTTTGTGCCTTTTCAGGTACTTCAGAATATTCTTGGCAGCAGTCCAATGCGCCTCTCCTGAGTCTGACTGGTATCTGCTCGTAGCACTGAGTGCGTACGCAACATCCGGGCGTGTACATATATTAGCATACATTATTGAACCAATCAATGATGCATATGGAATCCCATTCATTCGTCTACGCTCATCAAGTGTTTTTGGGCACTGAGTCTTGCTTAGAGTTATTCCATGAGACATGGGTAGGTAGCCTCGCTTGGAGTCTGCCATCTTGAACCTATCAAGCACTTTATTGATATAAGTGCTTTGACTAAGTCCAATCATCCTTTTAGATCTATCTCTGTAAATCTTGATGCCCAATATGTACTGTGCTTCTCCTAGATCTTTCATCGAAAAACATTTCCCAAGCCAAATCTTGACAGAGTTCAACATAGGAATGTCATTTCCGATAAGTAATATGTCGTCGACATATAATACTAGGAAAGCAATTTTGCTCCCACTGACCTTCTTGTATACACAAGATTCGTCTGCGTTCTTGATGAAACCAAAGTCACTGACTGCTTCATCAAAACGTATATTCCAGCTCCTGGATGCCTGCTTCAATCCGTAGATTGGCTTCTTTAGCTTGCATACCTTTTTAGCATTCTTTGGATCCTCAAAACCTTCAGGTTGTGTCATAAACACAGTTTCTGTTAAAACACCGTTTAAGAAAGCAGTTTTGACATCCATCTGCCATATTTCGTAATCGTAATATGCAGCGATTGCTAACATTATCCGAATAGACTTTAGCATTGCAACTGGTGAAAAGGTTTCATCGTAATCCACACCGTGGACTTGTCTGTAACCTTTTGCAACCAATCTAGATTTGAAAACTTCATGTTTCCCATCCTTGTCCTTTTTCAGTTTGAAAACCCATTTGCTTCCAATGGCTTGGTAGCCATCTGGCAAATCGACCAAATCCCATACTTGGTTTTCAGACATGGAGTCTAATTCAGATTGCATGGCTTCTTGCCATTGCTTGGAGCTAGGGCTCGTCATAGCTTGTTTGTAAGTCGCAGGTTCATCACTTTCAAGTAATATCTTTGCGATCTACGCGGGGTAACATTTCTAGTTTGACCATGATTCTCACCAGATTCTTCTAAAGATCTCTGAGTTTCATCCTGAATGTCATCTTGAGCATTCTCTAGAGTTTGTTGTTCGACTCGAATTTCTTCGAGGTCTACTTTTCTCCCACTTGTCATTTTGGAAATGTGATCTTTCTCCAAAAAGACACCATCTCGAGCAACAAACACCTTGTTCTCAGATGTATTGTAGAAGTAATACCCCTTTGTTTCCTTTGGATAGCCCACAAGGATACATTTGTCAGATTTTGGATGAAGTTTGTCTGAAATTAATCGTTTGACGTATACTTCACATCCCCAAATCTTAAGAAAAGACACATTTGGAGGCTTTCCAAACCATAACTCATATGGAGTCTTTTCGACAGCTTTAGACGGAGCTCTATTTATAGTGAGTGCAGCTGTATTTAGTGCATGTCCCCAAAATTCTAATGGAAGTTTGGCCTGACCCATCATTGACCTGACCATGTCTAGCAAGGTTCTGTTCCTCCGTTCCGATACACCGTTCCATTGTGGTGTTCCAGGAGGAGTCAATTCTGATAGAATTCCACATTCTTTCAGATGGTCATCAAATTCATAGCTCAGATATTCACCGCCTCTGTCAGACCGCAGTGCCTTAATCTTCTTGCCTAATTGATTCTCTACTTCACTCTGAAATTCTTTGAATTTGTCAAAGGATTCAGACTTATGCTTCATTAGGTAGACATAACCATATCTACTGAAGTCATCAGTGAAAGTGATAAAGTAGCTGAAACCACCTCTAGCATTTGTACTCATTGGTCCACATACATCTGTATGGATTAAACCCAATAGTTCATTTGCTCTTTCTCCAACTTTAGAGAAAGGTTGCTTTGTCATTTTGCCAAGTAAACATGATTCGCATTTACCATAATCCTCTAAGTCAAATGGTTCTAGAATTCCTTCCTTTTGAAGTCTTTCTAAGCGTTTCAAGTTTATATGGCCTAATCGACAATGCCACAGATAGGTGAGATCTGAATCATCCTTTTTGGCCTTTTTGGTATTTATGTTATATACTTGTTTGTCGTGATCTAATAAATAAAGTCCATTGACTAATCTAGCAGATCCATAAAACATCTCTTTAAAATAAAACGAACAACTATTGTCTTTTATTAAAAAGGAAAATCCCTTAGCATCTAAGCAAGAAACTGAAATGATGTTTTTAGTAAGACTTGGAACATGGAAACACTCTTCCAGTTCCAAAACTAGCCCGGAGGGCAACGACAAATAATAAGTTCCTACAGCTAATGCAGCAATCCGTGCTCCATTTCCCACTCGTAGGTCGACTTCACCCTTGCTTAACTTTCTACTTCTTCTTAGTCCCTGTGGATTGGAACATAAGTGTGAGCCACAACCTGTATCTAATACCCAAGAAGTTGAATTAGCAAGTATACAGTCTATAACGAAAATACCTGAAGATGGAACGACTGTTCCGTTCTTCTGATCTTCCTTTAGTTTCAAGCAATCTCTCTTCCAATGCCCCTTCTTCTTGCAGTAGAAGCATTCGGATTCAGAAGTGGCTTGACTGACCTTCCTCTTTACAGATTTGGCGCCAGTTTGCTTAGTTGGGTTGGCCTTGTTGCCACCTTTCTTAGCATTCCTCTTCTTTCCAGATTTCTTGAACTTGCCCCCACGCACCATAAGCACATCCTGCTTATCACTTTTGAGCGTCTTTTCAGCGGTCTTCAGCATACCGTGAAGCTCAGTGAGCGTTTTGTCCAGACTATTCATACTGTAGTTCAGTTTGAACTGATCATACCCGCTATGAAGAGAATGGAGGATGGTGTCTATAGCCATTTCCTGAGAAAATTGCTGATCCAGCCGACTCATATTCTCAATGAGTCCAATCATTTTGAGAACATGTGGACTTACGGGCTCGCCTTTCTTAAGCTTGGTCTCAAGAATTTGCCTATGAGTCTCGAATCTTTCGGCTCGAGCCAGATCTTGGAACATGTTCTTCAACTCACTGATGATTGTGAAAGCATCTGAGTTGATGAACGTTTTCTGCAGATCTGCACTCATGGTGGCGAGAATTAGACATTTCACATCCTTGTTGGCATCAATCCAACGATTGAGGGCTGCCTGAGTGACCCCGTCGCCTGCGGCTTCGGGCATCGCCTCTTCTAGGACATACTCCTTTTCTTCCTGCATAAGAACTATTTGCAAGTTCCTTTGCCAGTCAAGGAAGTTTTTCCCGTTCAACTTCTCCTTTTCGAGAATTGATCGAATGTTGAATGAATTGTTGTTTGCCATATTTAAAACTACAATTGAAAAGAATAAACAAATAAATAACCATTCACAGTTTCTCTTAATATACTTAAATTCTAGCATACATGCATAATTCAATGTTCATTAAGCATTTTATTCAAGTTATGTGTTCCGGCAGGTGTGAATAAAATGATTCCAAGATCCTAAAATCATTGAAGAACTAAGCACAGTTTGTCGACTTAATCCTAAAACATCTTAGGTAAGCAAAAGCCTTTTGCTAATAGTCTAGAAACTATTCTTGGTTGATAGGTACGTCTAAGGACTTATTAGGTAAACCTATCGATTTTGCCACGACATAAAAGGACTCCTTACTTATATCGTTGAGTTTCACCAAAACTAACATGTACTCACAATTATTTGTGTACCTTGCCCCTTTAGGACCAATAAGTAACACCTCGCTGAGCGAAAACTATTACTAGATTGATGTAAAGGATATCCAAGCAAGTGTATATTTTGGCATGGCACCTTTTAACTCAATTTTTTTTTGTTTGGAACTTAAGGCTCTTACTATGTTGGTTAGATTTTAAGTGAACTAAAATCCTTAATCATGCAACATAATCAAGCTTTTGATCTCATGCATTTTAAGACATATTTAAAAGCAATAAATAACTTAAAACATGCATAAGATAAATGTGATCTAGTAAGGCCCGACTTCATCTTGAAGCTTTAACTTCAAAGTCCGTCTTGAAAATCTCCGTGGGAGGCACCATTTTCTTCAAATAGGATAAGCTATAATTAAAACTAATTACAACTATTTGATGGTACGCAGACCATATTTGAATTGAAAAACAACTTTGGTACTTTAGACCAATTACATTCAAATTAATGGTACGCAGACCATATTTTCTATCCTATTTGGGCCATACTAGTCACTTCATAACCTGCAAAACAGTACATATACAATAAATACCGTTCACCCATTCATTATCATGAATGGCCCACATAGCTGGTTAGTAAAACACATTATGCATCATGTAAACATTTGCAGCAATTAATCAAGGGCACCAATAATCTACAAATTATTCAGTCCTTATTAATTCTAATCAAGTTGTTTTAACCTTAAGGAATTGTAGACCTAATCAAGAGTTTATGACTAAAAAGGGCTCCCACTTAAACCAATAAATTCATATGCTTTACTAATTTTAAACATAAAAATGTATTTCTAGTCTAACCGGAAACATACAAATTTAATTAAAATTTAAAGCTCATATAAATTTATAATTGAATTTAAAAAGTTTAATTTAATTTCAGTCGTATTTAAATTAATTCATGATTTTAATTTTAGTAAAATAATTAGAATAAATAAAATTTATTATAATTACAATATTCAAAATTAAAATCCAAGAAAATAATTTAAATTATTAATTTTAAAATTAATTAAAATTACGTAAACTGAAAATTTCAAATTAAAATTTCAAAACGATCTAATCGCAACGCAACAATCTCACGCAACGCACGCCCATGGGCCACACGCACACAGCCATCGCTGGCCATGTGCGCGCAGCCCATGCGCTGCGTCGCATCGCTGCTGCTCACTATCGCAAGGCATCACGCGAGCTGGTGCTCGCTGCGCGCGCCAGCCCTCGACGCAACAAGCATGCTGCCGCAGCCCATCGCTGGGCGCAGCGCTCGTCGCTCGTCGCACGTCGCAACAAGCACGCTGCTTGCCATCGCTGGGCGCAGCGCTTGTCGCACGTCGCAACAAGCACGCAGCATGCCATCGTTGGGCGCAACGCTTGTCGCACGCACAATAGCGCTCGCTTCGCGCGAGCGATCGATGCTGGGCGTAGCACTCGTGGCACGCGAGCTTGCGCTCGCTGCGCGCGAGGCTCCGCACGCTTGCGCGAGGCTGTGCGCGCTGTGGCGCAGCTCGCTTGCTGCCCACACGCGACTGCTCGTGCCTTGATCTCGCCCTCGCCCATTCGCCCATTGCACACAGCCCACGACACAAGGCAGGGCTGCTGCCTTGTGCTCGTGCACCATGGCCTTGCTCATTGCATTCGTACCGCATGGGCGACGAGCTCCCTTGCTCGTCGTCACATGCCCGCACTATACAACACCCCTTAAGGGTAACACGTAGCGTCCATTGCTTTGTGCGTGCAAGTTATATAAGCGAATCGCATAAAATTTAAAATTTATATTCAAAATTAATGACAAATTAATAAATAATATTAATTTCATAATTTTAGCGCGAAAAATCGAAATTTTTTTATTTAATTGATTTCCGATTAACATGGATTCAAGTCTAGGTCATAAAAATTTAAAATTTAACATAAATTTACAATTTTTATGGTGGTTTTTAATCATAGGTATCTAATTAAATTATAACTAATTATGAAAATCAAATTAATTCTAAATTATTCCAATTTTCAACAAATTAATCATAATTACAAATTAGATTGCATAATTAACAAGGCTAGGCATTCAAACTTGTTAAACATATACAGTAGGTCAATCAAAAATTCAAGATTTATCAACAAGAATCGCAAATATTTAATTTAACATCTTAAATTTACGAAATTTTGCATTCGAAAAACTAAAACCTCCGAAAAGTCATAGTTAGGCTTCGAATTTGAGAATTCTGGGTTCGGCCGAAAAATAGTCTTTTTGTCAAAATTTTAGAATGCCTTTTACATGCGGAATTGACACAAAAATCACTCGATTTGGATGAGTAACGAAGAAACTGCCGAAAAACTGCGTACGTATAATTAAATAAACGCAATTTGCAATTAATTAACAATTACGAAAATTAATCACCCCTTTTAATTCTTGCAAATTTGTAATATTTAACCATGTTCATGCAATTTAGATTATGAAAATAATAAGAGGCTCGTGATACCACTATTATGTTATGATACATATGACAATTCATAAATCATGCGGAAAAACCATAAAGCCAGGAAAACATATTATTTACACATAATCATTTAGCATAGTTTAGATGCATACACTTTGTTGCGTCCTTCCCTAGCTGCGCCCGAACCGAACAAGAACAAGTCTTTAGGACTCCAAGTGTCGTCCCTCCGTAGATAGTCCACAGCACGTCCGGATCCGCCTTAAGCTTGACCAACTAGGATCGCCCTTAAGGTACTTAAGAATTTTCGGTTAGTATAGACAATTGTATGACTGAATTTTTTGCTCTCAAAAATTACTTTGAATACTTGAATACTCTATACAAAATAATGACCCTAGGCCTTTATTTATAGAGGTATGGAAAGGGAATCGTAATCCTATTAGGATACGAATTAATTAAACTAGAATCCTAATAGAATTCTTATTTAATTAATTCATCCTTTTAGGTTTAGGAATTTAATCATATGTCGAAACCTGATTGCTTTAGGATTCGTATAGCACACAAACACACACGCACGCACAGCAGCCCACGAGGGGCGCCATGCGCGCGCGCGCAGCCCGCGAGCTCGCAGCCCACTGCCACAAGCCCACACGCTGCCGCAGCCTTGGCGCGCGCTGGGCCTGCCTTGCGGTGGGCCTGGCGCAGCCTTGGCTGGTGCATTTGTGGCGCGCTGGCTTGCTGGGCGATGGCCTGGCTTCGTGCTGGGCCTTCGTCTGGCAGGCCTCGTCCGATGCTAATTCGTACGATACGCTTCCGATTAATTTCCCGATTCCGGAATTCATTTCCGATACGAACAATATTTAATATTTCCGATTCCGGAATTAATTTCCGTTTCGAACAAATATTTAATATTTCCGTTTCCGGAATTATTTTCCGATTCCGATAATATTTCCGTTTCCGGCAATATTTCCGATTCCGGCAATATTTCCATTTCCAATAATATTTTCCGATACGTACCATGTTTCCGTTTCCGGCAACATCTACGACTTGGATAATATTTATATTTCCGATACGATCCATATTTCTGTTTCCGGCAATATCATCGTTTCCCGAGCATTCATTTCTTGCCTGTGACGATCTCAGCTCCCACTGAAACCAAGATCCGTCGATTCCGAATATCCATAGATGGAGTATTTAATGCCATTAAATACTTGATCCGTTTACGTACTATTTGTGTGACCCTACGGGTTCAGTCAAGAGTAAGCTGTGGATTAATATCATTAATTCCACTTGAACTGAAGCGGCCTCTAGCTAGGCATTCAGCTCACTTGATCTCACTGAATTATTAACTTGTTAATTAATACTGAACCGCACTTATTAGACTTAACATAGAATGCATACTTGGACCAAGGGCATTATTTCCTTCACATATAATACTAATTCGATCGTGATTATCTGATTTAAATAGCATTAAGGGACCTAGCATGATAATCTGATTTCCCAAAAATATTATATTTGTTAGGCGTGATAGAACAATCAGATTAGGTTAGTTTAACAGTTCATAAAAAGGGCGAGGAAAGCAGTTAAATCATCGAAAAGGGACACATTACGACGCACCCTTGAGAGGTGCGTCACGGTTCTCAGAAAACTAACCACTTTGACTTTGCTATTTCTCCTTTTTATTTAACGAATCTCAATTATGGGACAGGATACGTTCTGTTCGATTTATGGATCGATTGCGACAAAACGCGTGAACAGTTTCGCAGCGAGAGGCTTAGGCTAAGGGTTGGAGTCAATACTCAGAATATAATTGTGTGTTTTTGTTGTTCTTTCACGTCGAATTTAGGGGCCTATTTATAGGGAAGAGTTCGTGGAAAGATAGAATTGCAGAGTTCTAATCCACAAAGAATTAGGAAAAAACACGTACCCAGGTATTTTCAGCGCCCAGGCCTGGGCGCCGAAGATTTCGGCGCCCAGAGCCAGGCGTTGAAAATAGGGTCTGGGCTGTTTTCTTTAGTCAGATTCGGATTCCTGAAATCCGTAGAGTTTGAGATTAATTCGAGTCTTTTAGCGCGTATCAATTTTATGACGGAATGCGTCTGGGCCCGTTACGAACTCTAGGCTCGTTAGGATCTTAATTAATACGTAACTCTTATTTCTGAATCATATTAGGAATAGGATTCTCGCAGTTTTCTATCTCTTTTAGGATTTATGTTGGAATGCAACACCTAATTCTGACAGATTTCTATCTTTGATTTGCCACTTTTAGAAGCTACCTTTTACGGCAGTTACTATTTTTAGCAGGTTTTCATAAATAGCAGGTTTCGGGTGAAATGAAATGGGGAATCGAGATTCGTTTATTTTATAGGAGATGCGTTGTCAAGTGGAGTTTTTACGTCTTCATCATCGAACCTTTCCCTTGCGGGAATGGGGACAAAAGTAGGTGTCTACAGTTAGCCCCCACTTTAATTGAGTCTTGGAGTAAGACGATGGTCAAAGTATTAGACGGAGTGCGTCACACAAGCCACGGTGTATTGTGACCTGTTTTGCGAGGGTTTCACGAGCCCCCGAGTGATAACATTTGACTTAAGGGTCATCACTTGAAGTGTCGACATATTCCTCACGTGTCATTGGGATTTGTCAACTGATAGTATAGAAACTTCCTCACTTTGTCATTGGAAGAATCTAAAGGTGCGTAGAAACTCCCTCACTTTGTCATTGGGAGTAGCTACAGAGTTTTTCGAAATCAAAGCTATAAAGTGTAATTGGGGCTGGCCAAGCCCAATCACGAGGTAAAAAACGTTTTTTTTTAAAAGATTCTCATTTTCAGGGCTAGCTAAACGAGAAAACCCCCTTGTTTTTATAGGACGTAAAACGAAGGAAAATCCAGCACCCTTGTTTTTATAGGACGTAAAACGAAGGAAAATCCAGCACCCTTGTTTTTATAGGACGTAAAACGAAGGAAAATCCAGCAAAAGTTATCGCTGCAGCGACTAAGGACCTGCGCGGTTTAATGGCGCAGACCCCGCCGGCTAAAGATGGCGAGCCTGTCCGCTAAGGGTGGACACCCCGTCCGATAGAAGTGGACGAATATGTTTTTGAAATTTTGAAAATAAGGACCTACGCGGTTTGTGACGTAGACCCCGCCGGTTGAAGATGGCGAACCTTGTCCGCTAAGGGTGGACACCCCGTCCGATAGAAGTGGACGAATCTATTTTGAAATTTATTTTGCTTTTTTTGAAAATAAGGACCTACGTGGTTTGCGCCGTAGACCCCGCCGGCTGAAGATGGTGAGCCTGTCCGCTAAGGGTGGACACCCCGTCCGATAGAAGTGGACGAGTCTGTTTTGAAGTTCGTTTGTTTTTTTGAAAATAAGGACCTACGCGGTTTGTGACGTAGACCCCGCCGGCTGAAGATGGCGAGCCTATTTTGAATTTGAAGACTTTATTTTTCGAAAACTGAGGACCTGCGCGGCTAGTGACGCAGACCCCGCCTGCTGAAGGTGGGCGAGCCCTGTCCGCTAAGGGTGGACGCCCCGCTCGCTAGAGGTGAGCGAACCTGAATTCGTCTTTTTGATTTGGGATTTGCGTGTCGCGATCTTGCCCGATTGAGGTGGGCAAGTCCCTATTTCATTTTTTTTCTTGTGATTTCTTTTGGGAATTTCTTTTTATTCTTATAGGAGCGAATTCTTCCAAGGGATGCTCGGATTTAGTTGCAACCTGAATGTGGGTTGACAATGTGTTTAGACGGACCATTGTCTTGTGGTCATCATCTTTCATGGTTTTGAGCTAGTCTTTATGGCTCAATCTTGCCACTACCTGGGTCCTTGTTTAGGGGACTATGTATAAGTGTCAATGGCGACCTTTGTCTTGAGGTCGTAAACCGGTTTTATCCAAACACGAGACTTCGTACAGCGTAGTCTGGGAATATTGTTTTCAACTTTGTATACTCTATATTTTCTTTCGAGCCCCCAAGCACTCGTGCTTGACGGTCATTTCTTGTCAAAGAGGTTCCTTGGGGATACGTATTCTGTAATGTCCTTGATCGTGTTTGGGATTGGCTCGTAAGTGCGAGCGATCTTTGTAGTGGTGTGCTACTCTTAACAAAGCCGTGAGGTGCGACTTTCAGTAAAGAAATCGGCAACTTTCAAGTCAAATGAATATGGCAGGGCCCTATAGAAGTCAGAAAGGGTCTGGGATCATTTTCGGCGCCCAAGCCTGGGCGTTAAAGATTTCGGCGCCCAGCGCTGGGCGCTGAAAATAATTCCTGGCGAGCTTTCTTGATGACACAGTTGGCCTCTTGTTCGTTCGTTCTTTTTCTTGGAAGTTCTATGTATTCTCTTTTCTTTTATTTTTTTCTTTGTTTTTAGAACGTGATGATTTTCTTGAGAAGTCGTAGCCGATTGGTGGACTACGGTGCTTGTCGCTTTGGGGCGATTATTTTAAGGAACTGTTGCTCTTAAGGCGTACAGTTATTGCGATAGTTGGGCGAGTCTATATGGCCCGAGGAACATACCTTGAGGCGTAAGACTTTGATCGCTCTTGTATATATATATATATATATATATATATATATATATATATATATATATATATATATATATATATATATATATATATATATATTTTCTTTTGAATGCGTTCGTGAATGATGATATGTATGTGCGAACGAGTGTTCATAGAATGGCCGTTGTGTGCGGTCCATTAATCAGTTGGCTTGAATTTTTTTTGAGCAATGACTGATTTTGAATAGTTTGCTTTAGAAGCTTGATAGGATTCAGGCCCATTCATAAAGTGGGCTCAGACATCGTACCCTTTCGATTGTTCGAACATTTGCTTCGAGATTTTTTTATATTTTGCTATGGTTGTTTCGTACCTTGGAGCCCCCAAGTATGCATGTTGGGATGCTTCCTTTTGGCGTACGATTTTGTAGGTTCTTTCGAGAAAGATGCCTTGGGGTTTCGCTCGTGTAGGTGCGAGCTATCCCTTCCGTGGTAGGTAATGTTTTGCTACCTTTAATCCTTAATGTAGAGGTCGTGTGGCTTGCATTTGGGCGATAAGTAGTCTTTGCCTCTTACTCTTGGTCGTGCTTGCATTAGTGCAATGTGCCTTACCCTTTTTTAGACTTGTATTGTGGGATTATGGTGCAACGCAGGCTTGTGTGGCCTAACGGCGTGTCTTAGAACATTCCTCCATGTGTTGGGATATCATTATTTGGAGTACTTCATCGTGCTGAATCGTTCAGGTGCTCGAACAAGTGTAGCACCTTCTGCGTGGGTTTGCACGACTTATTACTTCGTTCGATGCGATGATTCATAGGTGTTTCTTTCTTATTTTTGTATCTGGGCAAAACTTGGCTAGCAGAAAGATTCAGCGCCCAGGCTGGGGCGTTAAAGATATCGGCGCCCAGCTATGGGCGTTGAAAATGATTTCTGGGCAGAACTTTTGACAGTATTTTTTCTTTTGCTTTTGCTTTGGAACGATGTAGACTGTGTAACGGGCGCTTTATAGGGCGAGCGTTATGTGCAGTGGTTTGATCGGAGTTTTGGTGACTCGCGATTTTCAGTTACCCTTGTTAGTGGGGAGACTTTATATATTCTAAGTAGTGCTTAGAATTTGGGAGGGGTTGTAGCCATTGTAAGGTTCGTTTTGCATGATTAAAGCTTAGTATTGAGCCCCTATGACATATGTATAGCATTAGCGTCGAGAATTTGCGATAAAATCGTCATTTCGAGCATTTTTAGAGTGTTTTTCTCAAGCCCCCAATTGTAGCTACGGGATTGGCTTGGTGCTATAATGCTTTGCATACGTTTTTATGCATTCATGGTGACACGGATCATGAATAGTTTGAACCAGACACGTTTAGTGCGGGGTATGTTCGAGTAGTGATTTGCTACTTCTTTTGTAAATGTCGTATTGTGCGACATTGCCATGGTCGAGGTAGTCACATGTTGAAGTGTGCCTTGTCCAAAAGCTAGGTGCCTTTCTTTACCCATAATCATATTTGGAAAGCCTTTGACTTACTTGCAACATTGAGATAAACGCATACTTGGCTTAAACCAACGACACTTTATTATGTTCGAAGAAGTCTTTGAAAATCATTTGAAAATTATTTAAAATCCGAGTCCTATTGTGTACAATCCAAGGTGTCCTAAGCAAGTTGACTTATAGAAGGGTTCGTACAGGATCACATGAGTGAATCAAAATACTGTTACGATTTTTGGAATGCTGTCTAAGGATTTGCTGGAAGCCAGGGTGCAGGCGTCAAGATATACTTGTGCCCGTTTGGCATATGCTTTAGGCTTTTAAGGCCATCTTTTCCAGAATTGCGAGAATATAAACCGTTTTCAAATTGACTTAGATTTACTTGGTGTATGTCTGCACAAAAGGTCAAGGTATACTTAGTTCTTTCCCTAGCTTTTTCATTTCATTTTTTTTAGCCCCCAGTTGCTGTTATGTCTTCCCATTAATGATGCTTTTAGATTTCGATTTTAGATGCCCGTGTCATACGTCTGAGTAGGGTGAGCCTTGGTTAAGTGCCAAGTCCTATTGACAATGTCTGATTTTTTTTCAAAGGGGAGTCGAGAGCATTTGAGTTACCATGAACGGGTGCCCTGAGCTCGAAGGAACGATGGGGCGACGCCGTAGAACAATCCTCTTTATTGCAAGCTTACTGCCCTTATTACTTGTTGGCGATTATGACTGTGTCTTAGTGGTGAAAGAAGGTCTTTAAGCGAACGACTATGTCTAGTGGTGAAAGAAAGTATTTAAGTGAGTTAGTTCGCTTTAGGGAGGGTCAAGTCGAGTACTTTAGAGGTCATGGACGCTTGCGCTAGCCCCCATTCAATTGAGGCAAAGCGGTCTTTTGAGTCTTGGCTAAGTGCCTAGGAGTGTGAGTGCTCCTTCTGGCAAGGGTACGTGCCCTTATTATTTTTCGATGTGTGCTCATTAATTTTGGCATCTTGATGACTTGGATTCTTCTTTTGACTTAAATCTTTCTTTCGACTTGGGTTGCAAGTAATTAAATTTCAATAAGGGACTCTATTTCTTATTCTTGTTATTTCTATAGGCTTTAATATTGGTTGCAAATTGGTTGGACCGAATCATGGATTGCCTACGTATCCGCCTTAAATAAATTTAATTTGGAATCAGGTCTTGCGTAGTTCTTATCCTAGAAAATGGTTTCTTAGAATGCCGAATTCGATAGGTATGTTCTGAGGTGGAAACATATTATTTGAAACGGTAGAATAAGTGAAGTTTATTATTATTTTAATCTACTGCTTTGCCGTAAGCCAAAATTTTGTTTTATATATTTTTTGAGTACATGTATTTTTTGGTGGTACGTATATCTGAATACGTGTTGTACCCCTCCAAGTGTTCGTTATTTTTCTGTGCATGTGCGGATAAAATGACGAGCACTTCTGGACAAAATTTGGCGAGCAGAGAGATTCAGCGCCCAGGCTGGGGCGCTAAAGATTTCGGCGCCCAGCTATGGGCGCTGAAAATGACTTATGGGAGGATCTTTTTTTTTTGTGCGCTAAATGCTCCTTTTCCTTTTAGACTAACTTTAGAGGCGCTTTGCAAAGTTCCTTTTTTTATTATTCACATTTTATTATTTTTTTTGCACTTTTCATTTGTTTCCTTTTTTTTTGTTTGTGACTCAAGACGGCTTGAAAGATGGGTTGAATGAGATAGGAGAATTTGTATAGGTGTTGGTCAAGCATGAGGATTATATCTGCTAGGGCTCACAATTTGCAGCTTCGTGCTAGTGTCACGAGTTTACATCAACCAAGGCCAATGAGCAGCATGGGGACGGCTCAAGGGTATATCAACAGGATGTATCCACACAAGTTATATGGTCATTATGCTAATGGTGGTATAAGAGCAGGTTTTGGAAATAAGGGGTATGACGCACGTGTCAATGGCCGTGCGTGGTTTGCGGTTGACAACGAGTTCAAGAACAAGAGTCGAGGTAATGGTTTCTTGGGTCATGGCAATGAGAACATGGATAGGTTAAAATGAGCTGAACAGGGACCCCAGAGCGAAGGCGTCTAAGAGCATAAGGATTGGAAAGGGTAGACATCGTAGAATTTTATGATTTGGATTGGTTGACTCAATTCTTTTCCTTCGTTTACTTGGGTGAATTTCGCACTTTGGGAGGTACGGGCTAAGTATTTCATGGCTCTTTTCGCTCTCCCTTTTCTTTTTCTCTTTTTTCTTTTTGCTTGGGATTTCTTCCCAACATAAATCCTTCAATCAATTTTTTTGTTTGGGCTAAAAGGTAGATGGTTGTGGTCTTTGAGTCACGAGGCGAGACTGAGTGAGCCTCGTTTGGTAGGCCTATAGTGGACCTTTAACTTTAGTAGGCCTAGGGTGAACCTTTTAAATTGTCTTACTTTGCAAGCGTATTTAGTCGTTTCTTAAAATGTGCAAATAGCGTGGATTCAAAATGTTGTTTTTACCTTATTGAAATTTAACGAAAGAATTACATCGAAAATATTTTTTTTTTTGCTTCTTTTCAGATTCCAGTTTTTGGGATTTAATTGGAAGTTGTGATTCAGACTCGAACTTTCAGTAATCTTTTGATTATAACCCGTGTATGAATACAAGGGGATGGCCTAGACTCAAAGTAATGACGTGGCGTAAGCCTATAACACTTGACCAAGCGACTCTCAGATTTAGGCTAATTGGACCATACCTTTCGTTGGTTGACACTTTAGATTTTAACCCTTGGGTGTTCATTTGTCATGCGCCATTTTGCTTAATGTTGGCAAGATAGTCAGTTGGGGAGATCGAATTTTTATTTTTGCAAGACAAGAATCATTAGTGCGGCTTCTCTCTTAGTGTGTATTGCTTTACCCCAATGGTAGCCTTATGGTATGCCGATTTGGGTATTTTCATGGTTGGTCATGTTGCATTCATGGAAAATCTTTTAGTCCGTACTTAGTAGTATTTCAAGGAGCGAGTGACTCGAGAGGACTATGATAGTCGTGACCCAATGTGATTATAAGCCTTGGGGCCATTAATTTTTTCTTTGCCAATGGTATTAACACCTTAGGTTCACTTTGGGGGTTGTGCGACTATGGGGGAATGATTTCCAGAATGTGACCGTTTCCATTTTGCAAATACTATAATATATTTTATTGGTGAGAGAGAGTATTGAGGCTGTGGATTCCTAGCAAGGGATGACAATTACATGTGGGTGCTTTATTGATTTAAATGTTAGGAAGGGAGACTCAATATGGTTTAACCTTTTAACTTGCAGAACGACACCAAGCATTAGGGCCGATTCTATGGATAAGACAACTAGACTTAGGATTTGGATTGTATTTTGGCATAGCCTAGTCTAGACTCGGATTTATTTGAACATTTTTTTTTCTTGAAGACTTTATTCGAACATTATTTTTTGAATATTTTGCCCATGTGACATTCAAGGTCGTTTAATTAGCATGCTCGGTTTTGGTGTCGAGCATTGTCGTCGTAGGAGGCCTAACAACGACACAAAGAGTTATTTATTTTTTATTTTTTAGTCGCTTTTAGAGTCGAGTGCCTTTTCATACGCCCCTGCAGCAATTTTTACGAAAAGTTTTTTTTGCTACGTAAAATTTTTCATGCGCGGGCACCGAGGCTGCTGTGCCTGACCAAAAGGCCAGGCAGCAACTTCAGCGCCCAGCAGTGGGCGTGAGAAATTTTGGCGCCCAGCCAGGGGCGTTGAAAATGCGTCCCTGGCTGGTTCTCGTTTTCTGTTTGCGTATACTTTTGTTTTTGCGACTTTAGTTTTGCGTGCTTGCCTTATAACGTCCTTTAGGCGTTGTGCAGCGTTTGTGGGATTCGTTACAGGCCATCCCGAGCGTCGCTTATTTTTGTGGCGATCGTTCGGGCTTGCGGAACACGTATGTTGGTATAACTCTTTGGCCAATTGGTTTATGAATGTTTGGGTAATTCTTTTCAAGGTCGTTGGTTTTCTAACATTGTTTGTCTAGCATTATTCGTACGCATAATCATAACATAGGCACATAGTTCGCTACACATAACTACATTACAAACATGGATATGAAAATTAAATATGTCACGTAGTTTATGATAGGCTTCTATGGGTAGTATTTGCGCCTGGCTTGGTACCGCTTCTATCGTAGATCCAACACATGCCCCGGTCGAGGTAGTGTCTTCAACAGACGAATTTCGCTCAAGAGGCCAACCCGCAAGTGCAAGCCAAGGGGGCATGCAGGCGAGAGGGACCTAATGAGCGAGCGATTGGGTTCGGGATAGGTGTACTACATGCACAAGTACCGAGTGGGAAACATGCGCGGCGTATGCACCCCCCTATTGGCGAAAAAAGGTATCCTTAGTCCCAACTCCCGAGGGAGCCGAGATTCGTTATGATGTTCTGCCCGTTCACATTAATATGCTGATTTTCAGGTAGTCCCAACTTGATGGGGAAATAAACGCGGGGTAGGATCGTTTCACCCTTCGGCTATTTTGATTACACTAGTAGAAAAAACCCTTATTGCAGCGGGCTTTTAGACCCCTGTTGCAGCGTACATCGTATGCTGCAACTGGGGGGCCTGCAACAAGTCTGAACTTGTTGCAGCGTACAATGTTCGCTGCGAAAAGTACTTTTTTGCAACAAGTGTCAAAATTTTGGCTAAAATCTTGACTTGTTGCAGCGTACAAATTCGTGTACGCTGCAAAAGACCCCACCTATTGCAGGGTACATCTATTTGTACGCTGCAACAAGTCTGGAATTTTGCCAAATTTTACACCCTTGTTTCAGCGTACACATATATATGTACGCTGCAACAAAGCACTTTTGGGGGGAAAATTTTAATTTTGTTTAGGGATACCTAGAGTGCCTTGCACCAAATATAGAAACCTGTCACAACAATAATATAATATTGCAACCTGTATAACAAATAAAAAAACAATAACGGTTGTTTTGTATATTAATATATCCCAAAACCAAAGTGCAGGTACTACATTTAAATATTTGTTCGTTCGAATTTCAACGTACGCATACATTTTAATATCAAGCAACTCGACCAAGCGCACTCATGCCAATAATAAATACTTGCTGGTAAAAAACTTAGCCAATTGCTCACGAACCACATCAATTCCTCACTAGCATAAGGCGCATTCCTCGGAGTATATACCTTCAAAAACAAAAATTTGATGGAGCATTAGATTAAATGTCATTTTAGTCTAAATATGATCTATAACGACCAAATGAGCCTTAAATGTGCATAAATAGATTGGAATGAGTATTGAAAACTTTAATACTAATCATATTAATCATGTAATAAGTTTGAATTGAGTCCTTAAGTTCTTTAGTTCAAAGTTGGAAACGAAAATGTCATTTTAGTCTAAATATGACCTATAACGACCCAATGAGCTTTAAATGTGCGTAAATAGATTGTAAAGAGTCTTGGAAACTTAAAACTAAGCATGTTAATCATGTAAAGGTTTTAAAATGAGTCTTTAGGTTCTTTAGTTCAAAGTTGGGAGCGAAAATGCCTTATTTTAGCCTAAATATGACCTATAACCACCAAACAAGTCTAAAATGGGCATAAATCGATCATATTGAGTCTTAGAAACTTAAAACTAATCATATTAATCATGTAATAAGTTGGAAGTGAGTCCTTAGGTTCGTTAGTTCAAAGTTGGGAGCAAAAATGTCATTTTAGCCTAAATATGACCTATAACGGCCAAACAAGTTTGGAAGGAGTCTTGAAAACTTAAAATTAATCATATTAATCATGTAAAGGGTTTAAAATGAGTCTTTAGGTTCTTTACTTCAAAGTTGGGAGCGAAAATGTCTCATTTTAGCCTAAATATGACCTATAACGACCAAACAAGTCTCAAATGTGCATAAATAGATTGGATTGAGTCTTGGAAAGTTAAAACTAATCATATGAATCATGTAATAAGTTTAAAATGAGTTCTTAAGTTCGTTAGTTCAAAGTTGGGAGCGAAAATGTCATTTTAGCCTAACTATGACCTATAACGACCCAATGAGCCTTAAATGTGCATACATATATTGGAATGAGTCTTGGAAACTTAAAACTAAGCATATTAATCATGTAAAAGGTTTAAAAGGAGTCCCTAGGTTCTTTAGTTCAAAGTTGGGAGTAAAAATGTAATTTTAGCATAAATAAGACCTATAACGCCCCAATAAGCCTTAAATGTCCATAAATAGATTGGAATGAGTCTTAGAAAGTTAAAACTATGCATATTAAACATGTAATAAGTATGAAATGAGTCCTTAGGTTCTTTAGTTCAAAGTTGGGAGCGAAAATGTCATTTTAGCCTAAATATGACCTATAACGACCCAATGAGCCTTAAATGTGCATACATAGATTGGAATGAGTCTTGAAAACTTAAAACTAAGCATATTAATCATGTAAAAGGTTTAAAAGAATTCCCTAGGTTCTTTAGTTCAAAGTTGGGAGCGAAAATGTAATTTTAGCCTAAATATGACCTATAAAGACCCAATGAGCCTTAAATGTGCATAAATAGAATGTAATGAGTCTTGGAAACTTAAAATTAAGCATATTAATCATGTAATAAGTTTGAAATGAGTCCTTAGGTTCTTTAGTTCAAAGTTGGGAACGAAAATATCATTTTAGCCTAAATATGACCTATAACGACCCAATGAGCCTTAAATGTGCATACATAGATTGGAATGAGTCTTGAAAACTTAAAACTAAGCATATTAATCATGTAAAAGGTTTAAAAGAATTCCCTAGGTTCTTTAGTTCAAAGTTGGGAGCGAAAATGTAATTTTAGCCTAAATATGACCTATAAAGACCCAATGAGCCTTAAATGTGCATAAATAGAATGTAATGAGTCTTGGAAACTTAAAATTAAGCATATTAATCATGTAATAAGTTTGAAATGAGTCCTTAGGTTCTTTAGTTCAAAGTTGGGAACGAAAATATCATTTTAGCCTAATATATGACAAAAAAAAAAACTTCTTGAGCGTAGAGAGGTCAGTTGTGATTTTTTAAAGAGGTCGATCGACTCACAACAATATTCCGACCATAAAGTTCAAGCATTGGCGGTTCTTACCTCATTTATAATTGGATTATACACGACACCGGCAATTGGGACTTTTCCAATGGTGAGACCAATATAAACACAAACAAACGGGAACCTGGGAGTTGTATTTTTGTTAGGGATACAACTTAAAATCAGAAGGAAAAATTTAATAAGAAAGGAGAAAGGTTATAACTATTTACCCATGCACAAAGTTAGTTGGCCCATCAAGTGGGTCAACAATCCATGTAGGATCATCCGTCAACTCTGTAGCATCAAAGGCAGCTGTAGTTTCTTCACCAATGAACTGAAATTATAAATGCTGATTTTTCGTTCTCCTTCTTGCCATTTAAACTTGTACAAGTAATTTGCAGTTACCAGGTTGTTTGAGCAAACTGATTAGTGATTCAGATAGCATAACTGCAAACTTAGTAAATATTTAATGTGTCAGCAACTTCCCTATACGCAACATCAAATGACTATCTAGTTTCCAGTACCTACAGGCCACAGTCCATAGTCCACAAGTATGTCCCCTCCATGTTATACTTCATAGGCACGAGTGACAAGCGCAATCATGAGAGTGATGGTGGATAGCAGTAAAGTCGAGACAATCACTTCTTCGAACCCATGCATATTTCAATTCTGGGATTGTGTTCTCTTTCTGAGAGGACTCAAAGCTCTTGCTGACTAATGACTTCAACGACTAAATTAGTTGCAAAACTGTAAGCTTTATGTTGTGCAGAATCCATTTCAGAACAAAGCCATACCAGGAGATACTAGAGTATTGTTGCTGGAACCATCAGTCACAACAGAACCTTCTTCTAAGCAGTCACTAGCGCTGCAATGCAGTACTAGAAAGGAAAACGAGGAGATTAAGAAAATGGAATAACATAGGCACATTATTGACTTAATGGCAATCTGCATGAGAAAAAGCAGCACAGTAAAATGCTTCACTAAGAATGAAAGCAGTAATCAAATAGGGAAGCTGTATTTTTTTTGCTATGCTAATTAAATCGATTAACGAAAACCACGAATATCATTTCACTAAAGAAGTTCTAGTTCATTGGTCATCACAAAACAAGTTGAGAATTGTCAAAGTTTCAGCAATGAGACCCACAATATAAATTTGGTTTACAAGGAAAAGGATGACTATTCTACCATACAACTTTTCTGGACCACAAATGTCAAATTTGTCTCATCATTGAATTATTGATCAAAAGCTTAGTACAGGAACGCACATTGTAATTAGACTTGGATTTAGTTGCCTCATTGGAAGAAAAGGGAATAAGGGCAGTAAATGATAAATGGTAGGGTTTCGAAAATTGTCATGGCTTGTACACTTCAGCTAGTATTACTATTACAGTAATTCATTTGGCTTTGCTACATAAGTAGACTCCACCAAAACTAGCTTTTGACGTGAGAATTACTGCCTTTTCTATTTCTCTTGAAGAGTTGAAGTTGCACATCACCAAGAATTGCTTTACAAAGAGTATTTTGGTTAATTTGATGTGCCAGTTAGCTAAAATATTGCGAATACTAACTTTAGAGTTTAAATGTCCTTCTTATTTCTTAATTATTTTGGCTTCATTGTCACGTGATGTTCACAAGGATGTCCCCTATATCAAGAGCTTTTGGACCTGCAACAAGGGAATTTTTTTCCTCTAGTGAATTGTTGTCGTGTAAGTTCTTTAGACAAAGTGCAGAGATATAGATGCTGCTAAAAGTTTTCTTAGTTCTCTTGTTAACTTGGCTGAGCAGAATATCAATCATTGCTCTTACCTTCCTCATGCCACCCCAGATTTTACAAACTTAAGCTCACTTGAGCTAGTATCATCACTTAAAAAACTAAATCTAAATGGTAATTTCGATTTCCAAAATACCCGCCGTGTGGCAAATGACTTTGGTAACAGATACCATTTTCATACGATGGCGGTTCTGTTACCCAAAACAGTCTCTGACATCTCTATAACAATCAAACATGTTATCAACATGGGTCATAACCCAGAGCTTACTGTTACAGCAAGAGGCCATGGTCACTCACTTCAAGGTCAATCTCAAAGCCATGGTGGCATAGTCATCAGCATGGAATCTCTAGAAGAACCAAAACTGCACGTCCATACATGCGAGCAACCTTATGTTGATGTTTCAGGGGGTGAATTGTGGATTAACATTCTGCATGAGACTCTAAAACAGGGATTATCACCTAAATCATGGACCGACTACCTTTATTTGACTATCGGGGGAACTTTATCAAATGCCGGGATTAGTGGACAAGCATTCAAATACGGACCTCAAATAAACAATGTCCATCGGCTAGAAATTGTCACTGGTAAGTTCTTAACTCTGTTCTATTTAAAGATATTATACAAAGTAAATACTTGAATATCCAATTCGGGCATCTTATATTTCAGCATATGAGTTTCATTGAACAAGATCACATTTAATCAACATGTCGGCTAATTATTTTGTTCATTTCATGGGTGCAGGAAAAGGAGATATATTGAACTGTTCGGCAACAGAGAACGCTGACCTCTTTTATGGTGTTCTTGGGGGACTAGGGAAGTTTGGCATCATCACTAGGGCCAGAATCTCTCTAGAGCTAGGTCCCAGATCGGTAAGTATCCCATCGTTAATCTGACTTCAACTGTTGAATCATAAAGGTCCCTGTGGTCATCTGAAAACTTTTTCCACACTCCAACAGGTGAAATGGATTAGAGTACTATACTTAGATTTCAACTTATTTACCAAGGATCAAGAACAACTAATATCATCAGATAATTCATTTGATTATATTGAAGGCTTCGTCATAATAAACATGACAGGTCTAATTAATAACTGGAGATCTACCTTCAGCCCCAGAGAACCCCTGCAGGCTAGTCAATTTAGCTCTGAAGGAAAAAATCTCTACTGCCTCGAAATGGCCAAGTACTTTAATCCTGAGGATGGGAACATTATAAACAAGGTTAGAATCTCTAACTACCTTCTCATATGTCGGTAAACGTAAAAATCATGATTCAAGGCTGAACCTCTTGCGGTTTTCAAATTGCAGGTGGAGCTCTTAGACATATTGTCATCTTTCTCAGACATTTTATCGAACAGGTGGAGCTCATAGTATGTATTTCTGCTCAAGAGTGTAAAATCAATCAAAACTTCACCAGCTTGAGATGGGGGCAGGGGTTTTGAGGGCAATTTCGCAGCTTTTTAGAGAAATCAATCAAAACTCCGTGCACAACATCTTCAGCATCTCGTTCATCTTCAAACTGTAAAGGATGGTTAAGAATAAACAATAAAAGTCCAAAAAATTAGAGAAATAACACAATATTAAACATGTTTATTAAATAACACAATTTGGGCCAATCAACAAACCCTAAAAACGAATTGAACAAACCCTAAAAACGAATTGAACAAACGAACTGACCCTAAAAACGAATTGAACAAACGAATTGACCCTAAAAACGAATTGAAGAAACGAATTATACAAACCCTAAAAACGAATTGAAGAGGAGGCAAGAAAAGAGCTACCGGCGACTGGAGAGAAGGCGAGAAATTAAAGAGAAGCTTTTTGGGCGACGCAGGGAATTTTTTGTTTTTTAAAGTGGACGACGCAGGAAAGGTAAGGGAAGAAGAAGGGAGTTGAGCGCGGGGGATTAATTTGTTCGAATTAGGTTGCAGCGAATAAATTTTTACACGAGTTATTGCAGGGGGCTTTAAAATGTACGCTGCAACAAAATGGGCTATTGCAAGGGGCTTTTAAAATGTACGCTGCAACAAGCTTTTTTGCATGGAACAATTAAATTGTACGCTGCAATAACCCTTTAAAGGGTTTGACCCGCGTTGACCGACTGGTTGTTGAAGCGTATGAGTACATGTACGCTGCAATAAGGGGGTTGCAACAGGGTTTTTTTTTACTAGTGTTACCTACAAGCACGAGTATTTCCTTCACTATCCCCAGTGGAGTCGCCACTGTGAGGGGGTCGAAAAAGCGCGAGGCTAATGCGTGACCTCGTCCCTCGTGGGTGTGACGATTCTTTTTATTCAATCAAGTGTAATTGGATTTCCTGTGAGTATACACCCAATTGACTAGTAATATAGGAGTCGCCATTCAGTTTTTAACGACAATGAGAAAAACTGACAAAACCCGGTTATCGTGACATAAAGGGAGTGCAATTATGTTTGACCACGACGGCCGTAGGTTCCCTTGTGATCCCTGGTGTGGGGATCTCTCAATATACACCCGCAAGGTAGAGATTGAGGGTTCGGGGGACTGTAACTACCGAGAGGAGTACTTCGCTCGTCGATAACTCCAGAGGCAGGATATCCTTACTAGCTCAGCATAAATAATTGAAGGGACATGCGTTAACTATTAAACTAATCTGAGTTGATTTTAGCAATATGCAACATATAATACTAATTCGATCGTGATTATCTGATTTAAATAGCATTAAGGTACCTAGCATGATAATCCGATTTCCCAAAAATATTATATTTGTTAGGCGTGATAGAACAATCAGATTAGGTTAGTTTAACAGTTCATAAAAAGGGCGAGGAAAGCAGTTAAATCATCGAAAAGGGACACATTACGACGCACCCTTGAGAGGTGCGTCACGGTTCTCAGAAAACTAACCACTTTGACTTTGCTATTTCTCCTTTTTATTTAACGAATCTCAATTATGGGACAGGATACGTTCTGTTCGATTTATGGATCGATTGCGACAGAACGCGTGAACAGTTTCGCAGCGAGAGGCTTAGGCTAAGGGTTGGAGTCAATACTCAGAATATAATTGTGTGTTGTTGTTGTTCTTTCACGTCGAATTTAGGGGCCTATTTATAGGGAAGAGTTCGTGGAAAGATAGAATTACAGAGTTCTAATCCACAAAGAATTAGGAAAAAACACGTACCCAGGTTTTTGCAGCGCCCAGGCCTGGGCGCCGAAGATTTCGGCGCCCAGAGCCAGGCGTTGAAAATAGGGTCTGAGCTGTTTTCTTTAGTCAGATTCGGATTCTTGAAATCCGTAGAGTTTGAGATTAATTCGAGTCTTTTAGCGCGTATCAATTTTATGACGGAATGCGTTTGGGCCCGTTACGAACTCTAGGCTCGTTAGGATCTTAATTAATACGTAACTCTTATTTCTGAATCATATTAGGAATAGGATTCTCGCAGTTTTCTATCTCTTTTAGGATTTATGTTGGAATGCAACACCTAATTCTGACAGATTTCTATCTTTGATTTGCCACTTTTAGAAGCAACCTTTTACGGCGGTTACTATTTTTAGCAGGTTTCCATAAATAGCAGGTTTCGGGTGAAATGAAATGGGGAATCGAGATTCGTTTATTTTATAGGAGATGCGTTGTCAAGTGGAATTTTTGCGTCATCATCATCGAACCTTTCCCTTGCGGGAATGGGGACAAAAGTAGGTGTCTACAGTTATAATGCACATAAACTTGTCAATAGAGTTTTACAGCCCAATATTATAAAAGGCAAATCGATCATAGACCAACCAACATGTTGATAACGAACCTAACTACACTTGAAACATAAAAATTTATGTTAAATATACAACAAATTAGCTAGCTAGAGACCTAGTGTTCTTGTCTTGAATCCTGTTGCACAATAGTCAAAATAGTACTCCCATGGTCTGATGAACTTCTCATCAAAAACGAGTGAAAGAGTTTTGCTGCAGGTTTAGAAATAGTAGTAAATCAGCAGTAGTATACTAAGGTGCGAGCTGACTGATGAACTGAGTAACCAACTAACCTCTGATGCTCCAAGAAATTTTTTTTTACCTTAAAAGTTCTTTTACCTCCAAGAAAAAGTAGTAAATCAGCAGTAGTAGTATGGTTGTGTACAATTCTTTTTACCTTAAAGCAGTTTGATAAGCTGTGCCAACACATGACTTTATCATCACAAGATGATCACGAACCTCGATGAAGTAGCTAAAACCCCTGCCAACAATACGCTCAGGGGAAGAGACCAGAGAGAATCATGCAAATATTGAGCCAGTCATATTATAATCAGCGTATAGTTTAAAATTAAGTGGTCAGGGCTCATATCTGCTAATGTTATCTGATTTAAGACATAAATTGAAATTACAGCTACAATATACTGATATTATATGTACATGAAGGTAAAAAATAAATCACCGATCTAACATGCCCATCAATACATATTTGCCACCTAAAGTAAGACTTCAAAGTTCTAAGTTAACTCCTTCAACATGATGTAATTCATAAAAGTTCCCAGAGAACAAAAAACTATGTTTTTCATTATTTAATAATTTAGGGATTGAACTTGGTAACCATAACTTGCTCAATTATTAAACAAAGATTTACTAGTGGCCCAAAAGTCACAAAGAAGAGCATCATAAGTCATTTAAGTCGTATAATAATAAACTTACTGCAATACACCCACCACCTGCACCGGTGCTCCATACATATGTGAGGAGGCAGACCAAGCAACATCGTAACAAGGGGACAGAAGCAGCAACATCATCTGCAGTGACAGAGGCAGGGAACCAGTACACCCTCCTTAGTGGAAGCAACGTTCATAATCATTAAGGCATTTGTCTTATGCTAGCCACCTTTTGTCTGGGTTACTTTATCTTAATTATGTTTGTCTTAAGATCACATATTTTTTACATAAGTGATGAATCAGTTGGGTTTTGAAACTGGAGTTTATAAGACCTTGCTTCAAGAGAGAGCTCATAGAGCCGGCCTGAATCTCCCTGTTTACACCACTATTCGTTCAGGGCCAGGACATGTTCCTATTTTCTCATGCAAATTTGAGTTGGCAGGAATGAATTTCATGGGAGAGGCAGCTAAAACAAAGAAACAAGCTCAGAAAAACGCAGCTATTGCTGCTTGGTCTTCCTTGAAACAAAGTGTGTACTAATTCCTTGCATTTGGTCATTACTCAATCACTCATTACGTACAATTTTAATGGTTTTACTCTGTTGTTTCTTTCTTGATAACATTTTTGGAGTGTGGATTACTACTAATTATCTTAGAATCCTCACTTTAATCAAAGTACATATCTCCTCCACTAGTGTATGTAAATAAGATATAGAACTTGAATGCTTCAAAGTTCAAGTAAATAGGGAAAATGCTGCAAGAATAATTGCTTATGACCTTTATCCATACACATTTCTGATCCTTGTACCCAAGGTGAGTAAGGCTGCTTACTATTACCTTATAAAAGAGGAAAAGAAACGGATTTAGTTTATTTTGGGGAATCTGCTCTATTTTGAGAGGATTTGTCATGGCCTACTCAAGCGTTTAGGAACTTCTGGTTGTTCATGAAATGGGTTCACAGTTCATTGTTTATGGCCGGAAACCTCTAGGCCATATTTGGTTTACTGGGTATGGTCCAAGAATAATACAAATTCAAGCTAATTTACATTTGAAAACTGAAAATTCATTGTTAAATCACAGAACAGCAATTTAAATCCTGATTCAAAGAACATATCAGAAGTACCT
The DNA here is from genome assembly GCF_020520425.1 of Spinacia oleracea. Lineage (NCBI taxonomy): Eukaryota > Viridiplantae > Streptophyta > Magnoliopsida > Caryophyllales > Amaranthaceae > Spinacia > Spinacia oleracea. The sequence goes on along the minus strand of NC_079489.1, from coordinate 52,242,893 downwards.
AAACCCTATGATTAAACATAATCAACAAATAAGAAGCACCGGAAATCAAAATCACAAATTAAATCCCTATTTTCCCAAAAATCAATTCACATAAAAAATTCACATAATAAAATCGCAAAATCAGGTAAATATAGAAAGGAAGGTAGGAGAGAGAAAATACCTAAACACGGTACTAAAGGACGACGATGAGGTAAAACGGAGCTCCAACACCAAGAAGCCCGGCGTCGGAAACTGAAATCTAGCCTTACTGCTCTGGGGATGCCGGTTTCTTCGCCGTGCCGGAACCGGGGATGTCGGTTTTATTGAATTCATGTTGATTCAAATAAAGATTATTTTTTATGCACTTTTACATTACCAATCAAGTTAAAGGAATACGACAAATTGAATTCTAAGTCAATCCATTAGTTCCCAGAATATCACTTCTGAACTTACCATCTCTCTCCATAGTCCATAATTATTAATAAGGTTTATAAATCCCCAAGATTAAGAAAATAGTTGTGTGTGTAAGAAATGCACTGCCATTCCATTCATTCCATTCCACATTGCATATAACAACCCTAAGAGAATAATCATAACATGGAATTGATAATAGAACTATGTTCCCTCATATTCGATATCAATAACAATACCTAAGGTCTAAAAGAGAAAACTCCAATATTCTAATCCTTTTTCGGTAATGTTCTAAATATTATTCCTTAGGTTCTAAAAACTAAACAATTATGTTCTAAATAATGTTCTTTAGGTTCTAAAAAACACTTTGTTATACTCCATTTAATAAGGTAGCTCGATCCTACTAATTTGACACTTATTTTGAGCAACTAAAATGCAACACGGTATCCTCCTATCTTCTCCACAGTCCTTTTGTTTCATGAAATTGCTAAAGACAACCAACATGCTATTTCAAAGAGAATATGAAGTTAATAAGCAAGTGATGTTCTAAAAAGTAAACCATATGTTCTAAAACTTAAGCCACGTGTTATAATACTTTTTCCATATGTTCTAAAACTTGTTACATATGTTCTAAAACATATTTTATATGTTCTAATATTTTGTGTGTTCTTATTTTCCAAGTAGGTGTATATTTTAAATAGTATAATGCTTCTTAACATGAAACTTTTCATAATATCAAAAAAAATTACAACATAAAATAAGAACAGATCCATTTCAGAATATCAGGTTTTTTGATTTAGATAAACTATTGATCAGATGGGTAAAATCTCCATGTTCAACCAGCTTAGGTCTCATTTTTCCCAGGCACAGAACGATAATGTAGAAGCTTATAAAGATATAATGTAGAAAAATGCTTCGAGCAAAAAGAACTACTAAGATATACTTCAAATTCACATGAAAGCCATAAGATAAGACCAATTTAATCAAATGAGCAATTAGTTGACCAGAATAAAGATTAACTTCATCCTCTTACATCTATAGAAGGTAGAATCACAAGAAGGCTACTCAATGTAGATGTCAGACATTAACGGTCATAGTCAGTAGTCAACCCCCCAAAAAAACATTTACAAAGCAAAACATCCAATATTGGCTAGTAAACAATGACAAATATCCAATATTGGCTATTATTTCGCATACAAGCTTTCTCCAAATCCAACTGCACAAAACATAAAACCAAAAACCCACCAGGTGAAAATTGCATTACACAAAGTTAACAAAACCTAATCACTGGGAAGCAGTTTCCTGTAATCAACTAATTCAGCCAAGAAAAAAAGCCACTTTAAGCTAGAATATTCAATTCAATAAAAAGCAGTACTATATTTTCATCATCAAAGAAACATATAAAACCATAATTTGAGGTTCTCACTTTATTCTGGATGGAAAAATTGATGAAATTGGTATCAACGATAACCCGGTAAGGAGGTCCCAAGGCGGTATTATACTTGAAGAATAGGGCAGATGAAACATTAGCCCTGAAGAACACACATAACCCCAAAAATAACGAATTTAATCAAATTAGGATCACTTTCTTTTGCCCATTAATTATAAAGTTAACAATAAACGAATGGAAGGAATAGGGAAGCTTACACATTTCTAGGGAGATTGGCGGCTTCAAGGTCCTTCTTTTTAGGGTTTAACACCTCTTGCTTGTGCCTGGATTTGAAGAAATAAAATTAATAAGCGGATAATGCTTAATCAATTTACGAAAGAGAAGAGAGAACATAGATGGAGAGAAAAGAGTAAGTACTGTTTTAGGGTTTTTGAAGTGACAAGCTTCTTCCTGACAGCAAATTTCGGAGCTTTTTTAGATCTTCCCATGGCGATAAACCCTTAACCTTATCTAACTGATGGAGAATGGAGATGCGATGAAAAGGGGAGAGACTCACTTACCAAACCCTCAAACACTACTTCAGCAGTGGCGGTGCTGCAACTACAAAAACCTTGATTTGTTTACTCTCTTTTTTTTGTTTAACACGGAGTAAAGAGGAAGATGAGAGAGGAAGATGAGAGAGGAAGAGGGTTTCGTGACCCAATTTCAGAAGTTAGAGTCATTGCGTCGCGCATTTATTAATCTGCGACCCAAATTTAAATTTATTGCGTCGCACATTTATAAATCTGCGATGCAATGACAAATTTTTAGACTAAAAATTTGTCAATTGCGTAACGAATTTATAAGTGTGACGTAAATTCAGCGATGTAAATGAACACTTTTTTACTAGTGGGGGATGGTGGAACTAAAAATACACTACGGAATTTTCCGCCCGGAACCCAAGTTGTTAGGAAGATCTGTCATTGGGGGAATGGTATATCCTCACAATTGTTTGTGGTTTAATTGTTTGAAGAATATTAATAATGTCCACACAAAAACGTAAAATTAATAAAAATAGGTTATTTTTAAACGAATTTTGGTTTTGATCACAAGTTAATATATCATACTAGATCAGACCACATCAGATCAGACTAGATCAGATCAGATCAGACCAGATCAACATTATTATTATTATTATTATTATTATTATTATTATTATTATTATTATTATTATTATCATTATTATTATTATTATTATTATTATTGATTATTATTATTATTGTTATAATTATTATTAATATTATTACTTTATTATTATTATTATTATTATTATTATTATTTTTATTATTATGGGAAACCACCAAAACGTTACAAGCTTAACAAGCTACAAAGATCAAGTAAATTACAAGAAGTTGGAGGGGAGCCGAGATACAATCTGGGCCCCCACTCCTCTAGCTATGGCGAACCCGATCCTGCTGAAAATGTGGGCAGCTGCCCGTGCCCCAATGTCTTGAGCCCTAGAGTACGCCTGGACCCGCTTCAGTAACGAAACAGCACATTTCTCTAATTCTCCAAAAGAAGAGAAGGAAAAAGGAAAGAAACCGTAACCCAAAGCCCTACAACGTGCCGCATACTTATCCTGCTTCCGCTGCGCTGCAACCGCCACAACCCGACCCGGAACGAAGTCTGACAACCCAGATTGCGTCATGGGGGAAGACCCAGTCAAGTCAACACACACATCGACACCGCCATCCCAAGAATAAAGCAATATATCTGCAGGACGAAGAGCTCCATTACTCTCACTAGTCAGCCCAACATTAACCTCCTTGCGAGCAGAAATCCCCGACCGATAGCAAATATCCAAAAGGGTATCACGAACAACATTATGCCGATGTTTAATACCCACAATCCCAGCACAAGACACGGCATGATCCCCATAAATGTCCCCATCGAAAACCCGAGAGCAAGCAGAACAAGGCGCCGAATCAGAGAACAACGGAATACCCAACCGATAGCAAAGAACCGAACGATAAGTCTTACCGTTCATAGTCTGGCCCAAACCCGAGATGGGGACTGCCCGCAACCAAGCTGAGGAGGAATCCCCCTGCTGTAATTTCCATAGGGCAACATGACGGGAAGATAAGGAGTGGGTGGATTCCGCATCAGCAGTAACCTTCGTGAAATATATGTCTGCCAATTTCTTCATGAGAGTGGGGGCAGCGATCTCACTAGGGCTACTCATAAGGTCGGTCTCCACGGTCCTATTGAAAAGACCAAGAGCCTCATCAAAGGCCGACCCTGGACCATCAACACCTGAACGCCGAAGAAGCGAATCCTGCAAACCAGAAGACTGCAAACGGGATGCAAGAAAAGCATAATGCCGAACATCACCAGCTGAATAAACACCCAATCCTCCATAAGAATAAGGCAAGGTAGCAAGACGACATTGCCAGTCATCGAACCCAGGTCCCGAAGCAGTCACGATACGCTCTAAAGAAGCCCGAAGAGCCAAATCAAACGATAATTGGGCCGCTTCAAAAAGATGAGGCGGACAAGTGCGCATAGCAAAGTAGAGTTTAGAAACTCCAGTGCACGCACGAAGAAGCAACAACTCACACTGGGGATCATTAAGCTCAGCTACAGCATCCATCAACACAACAGTCTTCGACACACGTCGCGAAACCAACTCCTTACAAAAAGAGGAATCCGAACTGACTGGACCACCAAGCAACTTAACACCAAGCGCAGGACGAGCAATATCCGCAGGAAAGACACCCTCTAGACGACTGCGTGGGTCCTCCGAAGGCCAGAAAACCTCTGTCTTCTCAACATTGACATGGAGACCTAAATGAGGACCCTCCTCCAAAATCAACTCCAAGACCTTTCCAACCACCAAAGTGTCACCAACGATAGTGCCATCGTCCAAGTACCAAGCCTGAAATGATAGATCAAAAGAGTCTCTGATTCGACACACCAATGGATGTAGAACCAAAGAAAAAAGCAAAGGGCCGAGAGGATCCCCTTGCTGCACACCTTGACAAGACCACAAGGTATGCTCCCCACAATACAGCCGCGCTGGAGAAGAGTAGCAGAATTCAACCCAACACGAAAGAGCAGGACAATGTAGCCGAACCTCACGCAACAAAGCCGATCGATCAACTAAATTGAATGCATTTTGAAAATCCACCAATAACATAGAGAGGCCAACATCGGCCCCACGAGCCTCAACCAAACGATTGACAGCATGGAGAATGGCCTCACCACCTGCCGGAACCCCAACTCCAAACTGAAGCCCGCCTAAGTAGTTTCCTAAACGCGGACCAATCATAGCAGCCCCGACCTTAGAAACAAGGCGCCTCCAAATAGTGCCCACAGCAATAGGCCGAATACCACCACCAGGCTTAACAAGTGGCGTAAGAGGAGCACTAGCAATATATCCCCCAAGCTCAGCAGGACACTTTCCAGCAAGAAACAGATTGACTACCTGAGTAATAGAGTCCACCAACTCATCAGAAACAGCTACAGCAGCGCCACCCAAGCAATCCAAAAGGTGTTGAGCACGCAAACCATCTCTACCGCACGAAGTACCACGCGGAAAGCCCCTAATCTGCTCCAACACAACAGCGGAGGAAGCAGTAAGGTGATGATCAATAGGGATATCCGGTAAGGAAGGGACCGGAGCTGAAGGGTGCTTCGCTTGCAAATCTGCAAGAGTAGCATCATTGTAAGGGGCAAGACCTGAGGACGAAAGAACTCTAACTGCAGCAGTGTAGTGACCGTCAGAAATCTTTCTCTTGCATTGCTTAATATTACGCTCCGTCAAATCATGGTCCTCGCCAACATCCAATAGAGGGGGAGACACGCTAGCCAATGTGTCTATAATAAGATGCTCAGAACCACCCGGCACACCCCAAGAACGAATAGCAGAGGTGATACACTCTTCCTGTCGGCGCCGCCTAACACCGGAGGAACACTCACGATTACTCCGCGGAGAAAAAGCCGTAAGGACACAAAGTGGTAACACGAGCAACTGAACCCAACAAGCGATGTCATCTGGTCTGCCAATCACCTTATCAAGCGCCCCTTTCAGAACTCGCGAAAAACCCAAACGACATTTGGGAGGGATGGATTTCACAGAACGCAACCGCTTAGACAGTAAAGAGTCTAGAAGAGAAACATCAAAGGAAAAATGATGTTCTCGAGGCGCATCAGAAGAAGACAGCTCGGAAGTAGGAGCTAGAGGTTTTTGAATACCGTAGAGAATAAAACGAATAATACCATCCCCAGAATCAGGTGGATCCACAAAAACAGAACTAGAACCACTTCCATGTCGACACCTAATACGATGAGTATGAGTCTTGAAACAATCTCCACATAGCCAAATTCCCATACGTCGAAAGGTCACCTCAGCCGTAGAAAAAACATGCAAATTGGTTGAAAGGGAATGACGGGTTACATCCCGCACACCAGAGCATAAATGACGATCACGTAAGTGAGTGAGCAGTGAACTCCTCACCAAACCACGCCCACCTCCATCCTGGCACCCGCTAAGACCCACAAAAGGGCAATGAAACTTCTCCACGGAAGCCGCCATATCAAAGTACTTCAACAGAAAGCAGCACCTACACGCCACAGCCACCTTAAACACCACCGAAAGCCCAGAAATGCCTCCCAAAACAACACGAACAATGCCGGAGAATCCTACGCAACAAATCAACAAAAACAAACTGATTGAACGGCAATAGCAATAGCAAAGCAACACCACCTGATTGTTAACGCACAACCTGACCAAGACTCACAAACTCACAACCTGATGGTTCACGCACACGAAACACCACAGCCACAGCACCGCCCTAATAACAGCCCTACCAAACGAACAACCTGGTTGAATGACGCTGCACCTGACCGGAAACACAGCCGAAACACCACCGTAACACCACCGAAATCACAGCACCACCGAATCACAGCACCACTGAATCACCCCTGATCGAAATAATGGTGCACCTGATTGGAACGCACCCAAATTCCGGCCGGCCTGAAAACCTTATTGAACCCCTGTAAATCACATGAGAATCGCACGTAAAACGCCACCGGAAACCGCCTGCCAAACGGACCAACACTGCACCAAAACCTCAACAATTAACGTACCGAAACTGCACCAAAACGGACCAAAAACGCAACCGAAAGCAACAACACCGCCCTAATAACAGCCCTACCAAACGAACAACCTGGTTGAATGACGCTGCACCTGACCCGAATTACAGCCGAAACACCACCGAACACCACCGAAATCGCAGCACCACCGAAATCGCAGCACCACCGAATCACCCCTGATCGAAATAAGGGTGCACCTGATCGGAACGCACCCAAATTTCGGGCGGCCTGAAAACCTTTTTGAACCCCTGTAAATCACCTGAGAACCGCACGTAAAACGCCACCGGAAACCGCCTGCAAATCGGACCAACACTGCACCAAAACCTCAACAATTAACGTACCAAAACTGCACCAAAACGGACCAAAAACGCAACCGAAACTGCCCGTGGAACTGCCGAACAACTGCCCGAATAACAGCCGAACCGCCGTGGAAGCCTCACCGAACAAACCGCCGCCGGAATAGCCGTGTATGCCGCCGGAAAAGGGACCTGGATTATTATTTTTATTATTATTATTATTTTTATTTTTATTTTATTTTTATTATTATTATTATTGGTGTATGTTTATATCATTATTATTAATTTTATTATTTTTTTACTGTTATTGCTTTAATAAAAATAATGTTGTTGTCGGTGCAATTAAAATCTATTTATTTATGGCATTAAAAAAAAACATTAACAAAACATTCAAATTCATCATGTGCAAATTAAAACCATTAAGTCCAGATCAAAAACGATATGATCAGGTCATGTCCATATCAAAACTGATTTTTATAGATCAGAACCATTATATGTCCAGACCAGAACTGATAGGATCAGATAATATCCAGATCATAACTGATCTGTACAGATCATGTCCAGATCATGTTCAAGTCTGCAAAGATTTTGCCTACATTAGAATCGATCCTTACAGAACCAATATGTTCAGATCAAAACCGATTTGTACAGATCATGTCCACATCAGAATCGATATGTCCAAATTATAAATGGTCTAGATATCGACTCTGTATAGATTATGTTCAGATTAGAATTTATCAACAAAGATCATGTCCATATCAGAATTGATTTGTATAGATAATGACCAGGTCAGAACTGGTCTGTACAGATCATGACCGGATCGGAGCTGGTCTGTATAGATCATGATCAGATCAGAACTGATCTGTAAAGATCATGACCAGGTCAGAACTGAACTGTACAGATCATGACCAGATCAGAACTGATCTGTACAGATCATGTCCAGATCAGAACTGATCTGTACAGATCATGTCCAGATCAGAACTGATCTGTACAGATCATGTCCAGATCGGAACTGATCTGTACAAATCATGTCTAGAGCAGAACTAATTTGTACAGATCATGTCAGATCAGAACTAATTTATACAGATCATGTGCAGATCAGAATTGATATGTACATATCATGTCCAGATCAGAACCGATATCCAGATCAGAACTTATATGTGTAGATCATAGCCGATCTATCTAGATCATGTACATGTCTATCTAATATAAGGAATAGTTAAACCATGACAAAGTCAAATAAATAATAACCATATTATAAATTTGTGTAACATTTATTTTACACGTAAGTAATTCAATATTAATGAATGTAGATTTTTGTTTAAACTTAATTCTAAAGAATCAGATCAGACCAGATAAGACTAGATCAGATAAGACCAGACCAGATCAGAAAAAATAAGTTCAGATCAGATCAGATCAGATCAAACCAGATCAGATCAAGAGAAATAAGGTGAACTAAAGAGGGCCTTAGATGCACTAGACAATTCTCTTTTGCTGTTGAAGGGGCTTCCTAGATTTCAGGGTCTTCTATTTGTCTGTGTGATAGTGTCTAGTGACTCTAGCTATATGGTGTTAGGTTATGACAAATATAAATCATATATTTCATGCGAAAAACCATAAAGCCAGAAATCCAAATTAATTGCCACATAGTCAATCAGCATAATTTAGGATATATACATGTGATGCGTGCCTTTCCTAGCTGCTCCGGAACCGAACAAGAACAAGTCTAGGACTCCAAATGTCGCCCCTCCGTAGATAGTCCATAGCACGTTCGGATCCGCCTTAGATTCAATTAACTAGAATATTATCTAAGGTTTTATGTTTTATTCGAAAGCTTAATTATAAGTTTAGGCAATTTATTAAATTCAAACTTGAAATTAAACTATATGAATACTTATTGATTGCGATGTATAAATTGTGATTATGAACCACGTATTTATAGGGTGGAAATAACGGACTTAGATTTCTACTAGGATTCAACTAACTAAATCAATTAGGATTCTGGTTACATTAATCCTTTAGAATTTAATGTTTAATCAAACACGAAAACATTTAATTCTTGTAGAATTAGGAAAACGATTAATTAAGAAATCCTAAGCGACCAAGGATTGGTCGTAGGTAGCATTGCACACACACACACGCAGTGTAATACCTTATATTTTTCTGTATTTTATAAACATATTTTATTATATTTATAAAGTACTTTTATGATTTTTAGAATTTAAAATGCATTTAAATGTTATTTAAATGTATTTTATTTAATTAGAATATTAAACGAATTTATTATTCAATGTTGGGAATTTAATTGGGTTTCAAAAGTAAAACGATTTTTAAATGAATCTAGCCCAATTCAATTCCAAGTTCAAGCCCAAACAAATCAAACAAGCCCATCCTATGTTTAATGAAGCCCGAAAGGGAATCCTAAAGCCTAGCGCATCTTTGAGTTTCCTAAGCCTATAAATATAGGTGCTCACCCTCAAAATCGCTCCCTATTATTCATTAAACCTAAAAGTAAAACCCTAACCCTAAATTCTTCTTTCTTTCGTCGAACTTATGTTTGGTCGTTTTTCTCTTACTTCCGTTCGTTTTCAGAAAAAGATTTCTTCTTCAAAGTTGTAGATCGCAAAAAGTTCTTGAACTTTGCCTCAAAAGTCGATTGATTCCGAGTTATAGATTAGAAGTTATGAGCGTTCTAAAATCCTGCTGCAGTATTTCAATTTTCACTTTTCTCGCCTCTCCCTTTTGCTCGTGCACGCACAGCCCCTTGCTGCTTGTGCCTCGTGCCTTCGTGCACGCAACCCTCACCCCTCTCCTTGTTGCTTGCTGCCCTCGTGCCTTCGTGCACGCAGCCACTCGCCTCACACACTCTTGCTCCCTCTCACAGCCCGTGCACTCGTCGTGCCCTGCTGCTGTTGTGCTATTGCTGCTGCTGTGTGCGCTGCTCTCGCCCAACCACACGCTCGGCCCTCACCCCTCTTGCTCGCGCCCCAGCCGCGCCCCTCGTGCCTCTCGTGCCGCACTGCTGCCTTGCTCTTGTTCCTTCATCCGTGCGCACGTACACACGAAGTGTGTGTGTGTCCTTGTTCGTTCAATCAATTCTTTCGCCCAATCACAATTAATTCGTGGTTGTTCCGTGCTATAGGCCGAATTGGTATAATTCTCTTCTTCCTTGCCTATTCTATTTCAATTCCGTATTTAAATTAAATTATTATTATTGGTTTTGATTAATTAAAATGTTGGGATCGGTTATGAACAACGAATTTTGAGGATTTGTATGTTTGAATTATTGAAGAATGTTTTGAATTGAAATATTATAATTTTCAGATTTGAAGTATATATTAAAGCTTCAATTTTTATTAGTTTTAATGGTTTTAATTATAAACTATGATTGGAGTTTTAATGTAAGCATTATGGACGATTGATTAGCATAATTAGATGATGAATTTAATTATGATAATCAATTATATTTTTCAGAATATTGTAAATACTTAAAACGCCGACTTTTATTGGTTTTATACATGAAAATAAATTAATTTCATGCTAGGGTTTTAAACGATTGATTGAGTCTATTATTTTATTTATGACGATTAAGTTCTAATTAATTCAAGTGTTTTAAAACTAAACAAAGTTGCTGGAAATTTAGTAAACATGGATAATAATTAAGTTTCTCCATTGTGTTTATAGGAGTTGATTTCTAGTAAGTTGTGATTCGCACAGTGGTCCCTGTACTTAGGTATTCCAGGTACGTACAAGTCTAGGGAGACCACATTATTTGTCAAGGGACATTACATGATTGTTATTGATGTGAATTATATTATGTGAACTTGGTGGATTCATAATTGTTTTGGTGAACAATCATGTGAATTATTATATTGGAATTATTGATTTGTTGGTTGAACAAGCATGTTGGGACTATTGTGAGTATGGATTTTATTGTCAATCATGTTGTTCAATATTTATGCATGTATGGTTTGTTTCACATGCAAGAGATGGATTATTTATTGTTATGCTATTGTACGGGATGTCTAGCATACTTTTGAGCCAAATATTTGTGCCTCGTTGCACTATTTATTTTACCACATGTGAAGGGTTCACTCACGTAAGCCACCACACATGTAGGGTTCGATCAGTTGGGAATATTATATGAATTGAATTAGGATTTGTCGTGCAAGGGCACAACCCTCATGTTAATGGGCATGATGTGGAATCTCACATTTGTGAGAAGGAACCTGGTAGTAATTTCACAATGTCTTGCTTTGTTGATCACAAGTCCTAAAGAATTAAAATAAGATTGTTTTGGTTGTTGTTTATTAATTGTATGTGTGTACATTGTTGAGTCTTGAGTTCACCTTTAATAAAATATTAATAAACGTAAAGTGCAACCAGAACAAGCTTCAAAACTCTTGGAACGTATATACCTTGAGTATGAACAATGGGGAGAGTCTTGCCGGAAAGCTCGTACTCCTACTAATGATACAAGACGTTGTTTCATTCATATTATGCGCAGAAATTCCGTCGGTATGGCCCGATTTTATTATTTATTATTTGGTGTATGGTTGGCTCCCATCACCTTCCTTTATGGAATATTCTTTTGGCCCGTTCGAAGCTTATTCTAATTAAATTGTGAGTCAAGAGTCGTTTCAAGCGTCGAGTCTTGTATTCATGATTTACTTGTTATTATTAAATGACTTTTGCATGTTGATTAGTACTTAGTGAGTGATGCATGTTTATAGTTTTGTTTCACTCTATTCTTATAAGTACTCAGCTTTTGCTGACTACGTGCTTTTTGTCTTTGGTCATGGCCTTTGCCTTAATGACCCTATGATGATCCATCATTTGCACTTGCATTGATGGGGAGTAGAATAATATAGCAGGTTGGTAGATCGAAATCATGTGGCTTGGGATGATTGAGAGAGTTGGATGCTTTCGTACTTTGAAACTATTTTTATCTATACTTTAATTATGTTTTGAATTTGTTGAACTTTTAATACTTTGGTTTTTGGGCCGTTATGGTTCCAACTTGTAGGAGGCCTCGATAATTTATTAATTATGTTTTTAAAAGTTAGTTGACATTAAATTCCGCTGCGTAATTCTGGTAATAGCCTTAACCGTTATCACGGTGGCGGTAATACTTTAGTAATTCCTTTATTTTAAGTTGGAAAATGGTTTTATAAAAGCAAGGAATTATTAGGGTGTTACAAAGTGGTATTCAGGAGCTTAAGGCTACTTTGTAGTAAGTCATACTACAAAGTGGTATACTAGAGCTTAGTTTCATTCCTTCTTTGTAGTAAGCAATACTACAAAGTGGTAATCGGAGACTAATGCGGAACTTTAGGATTTTTAAATATTATTTTCCTAAAGTCTAAACGTATTATTTTGAGTACTCAATATTTTAAAGGTCAAATATCAATTATTTTGGGTCGTTTGAAATGAGTTGAAAAGTTTGGGTTATTATTTAATTTAATTAAATTTTTCGAAATATTTTTATTCATTCGAAAATTTCGAATTAAATTCGAATTATTTTTATTATTTTCGGATTTTCCTTTATTTAAATATCCGAATTTATTTTATTTATTTATTTATTTATTCGAATCTTTTGGAATTTATTTTTTTATATAATTTTCGGATTCTTTTTTTTTTCTTTTTTAAATTATCCGAAATTAATTTATTCAATTAATTTTCGAATTCTTATTAATTTTCTTTTTTAAATTAAATTTTCTTTTTTAAATTATCCGAAATTAGTTTTCGGATTCTTATTAATTTTCGATTTTAATTTTAATAATCTCAACTAAGTTAGGAGTTATTTCTTAATTAATTTCGAAAATTAATATTACTTCCAAGTGAGGAATGGGTAGATTAAGAAGGGCATATTAGTTTAAGTATGCATTTTATATGATAATGTGATTTATTAGTTGCCATGTATATGTTTTGACCATGTTTTATCTTGCTTTATGTGATTATTTGTGTGAGGGGGTCGAAAAAGCACGAGGCTAATGCGTGACCTCGTCCCTCGTGGGCGTGACGTTGTCAGATCAAGTGTAATTGGATTTCCTGTGAGTTTACACCCAATCGACTAGTAATATAGGAGTCGCCATTCAGTTTTTAACGACAATGAGAAAAACTGACAAAACCCGGTTATCGTGACATAAAGGGAGTGCCATTATGTTCGACCACGAGGGCCATAGGTTCCCTTGTGATCCCTGGTGTGGGGATCGCTCAACGTACACCCGCAGGGCAGAGATTGAGAGTTCGGGGGACTGTAACTACCGAGAGGAGTGCTCATCGATAATACTCCAGAGGCAGGTTATCCTTACTAGCTCAGCATAAATAATTGAAAGGACATGCGTTAAACTATTAAATTATTCTGAATTGATTTTAGCGATATGCAACACATAATACTAAATCGATCGTGATTATCTTATTTAGATTGATTTAAGGTACCTAGCATGATAATTCAATTGTCCAGGGTATTATCTTATTAGGCGTGATAGATCAATCAAATTAATAGTTTGACAATTTTATAAAAGGGTGATGAAAGCGGTTAAATCATATGAGGGACACATTACAACGCACCCTTGAGAGGTGCGTTGTGGTTCTCAGAAAACTAACCACTTGGCTTTGCTATTTCTCCTTTTATTTAACGAATCTCGGGTTTCCAAGCAATGTTCCAGTATTTAGGCTTAATTTATCAAGCTACAAGGGGTAGGGTGCGTTCTGTTCGACTTTTGGGTCGATTGCGACAGAACGCTGGATCAATTTCGCAGCGTGAGGCTTAGGCTTAAGGCTAGAGTCAATACTCAGATTATGGAATTGTGTGTTCTTTTCACGTCGGTTTTTAGGCTGTATTTATAGGAAAAGAGTGTGTGGAAAGATATATTTTAAGATACGAATCCAAAAAGAATCCGGAGATAAAACGGCCCCAGGCACTTTCAGCGCCCAGGCTGGGCGCCGAAGATTTCGACGCCCAGATCCAGGGGTTGAAAATGGGATCTGGGCCGAGTTCTTTGTCAGATTTGGACTCTTAGAACGCGGAGCTTTTGAGATTTATCCGAGTCTTTTAGTGCGTATTAACTTATGACGGAATGCGTCTGGGCCCATTACGAACTCTAGGTTCGTTAGGAATTTAATTAATACGTAACTCTTATTTTCGAATTATACCAGGAATGCAAATTCTATCTCTTTTAGGATTTATGTTGGAGTGCAACACCTAATTCTGACAGGTTTCTATCTTTTATGACTTTGCCACTTTTAACAACTACCTTTTGCGTCAGTTACTATTCTTAGCAGGTTTCTATAAATAGCAGCTTTGGCTGAAATGAAAGGGTGATTGAGATTCGTTATTTTATAGGAGATGCGTTGCCAAGTGGAGATTTATGTTCTCATCATCGAACCTTCTGCGTGGGTGTGCACGGCTGTAGACACCTACTTTTGTCCCCATTCCCGAAAGGGAAGGTTCGATGATGAGAACATAAATCTCCACTTGGCAACGCATCTCTTATAAAATAACGAATCTCAATCACCCTTTCATTTCAGCCAAAACTGCTATTTATAGAAACCTGCTAAGAATAGTAACTGCCGTAAAAGGTAGTTGTTAAAAGTGGCAAAGTCATAAAAGATAGAAACCTGTCAGAATTAGGTGTTGCACTCCTAACATAAATCCTAAAAGAGATAGAATTTGCATTCCTGGTATAATTCGTAAATAAGAGTTACGTATTAATGAAATTCCTAACGAATCTAGAGTTCGTAACGGGCCTAGACGCATTCTGTCATAAGTTAATACGCACTAAAAGACTCGGATAAATCTCAAAAGCTCCGTATTTTGAGAGTCCAAATCTGACAAAGAACTCGGCCTAGATCCCATTTTCAACGCCTGGATCTGGGCGCCGAAATCTTCGGCGCCCAGCCCTGGGCGTTGAAAGTGCCTGGGGCCGTTTTATCTCCGGATTCTTTTTGGATTCGTATCTTAAAATCTATCTTTCCACACACTCTTTTCCTATAAATACAGCCTAAAACCGACGAGAAAAACACACAATTCCATAACCTGAGTATTGACTCTAGCCTTAAGCCTAAGCCTCACGCTGCGAAATTGATCCGGCGTTCTGTCGCAATCTACCCAAAAGTCGAACAGAACGCGTCCTGCCCCTTGTAGCTTGATGAATTAAGCGTAAATACTGGAACATTTCTTAGAAACCCTAGATTCGTTAAATAAAAGGAGAAATAGCAAAGCCAAATGGTTAGTTTTCTGAGAACCACAACGCACCTCTCAAGGGTGCGTTGTAATGTGTCCCTCATATGATTTAATCGCCTTTATCACCCTTTTATAAAGTTGTCAAACTATTAATTTGATTGATCTATCACGCCTAATAAGATAATAACTTGGACAATTGAATTATCATGCTAGGTACCTTAAATCAATCTAAATAAGATAATCACGATCGATTTAGTGTTATGTGTTGCATATTGCTAAAATCAATTCAGAATAGTTTAATAGTTTAACGCATGTCCCTTCAATTATTTATGCTGAGCTAGTAAGGATAACCTGCCTCTGGATACCCATCGCCACCCGGGGGGTGCATACGCTTCGAATGTTGTCCACTCGGCACTTTCGCTAGTAGTACACCTATCCCAAACCCAATCGCTCGCCCACTAGGTCCCTCTCATTGGTGCATGCCCCCTTGGCTTACATCGTGATTGGCCTCTTGGGACGAAATTCGCTCGTGAATGCACTACCCCGACCGGGGCATGTGTTGGATCGACGATAGAAGAGGTACCAAGCCGGCGCAAATATTACCCATAGAAGCCTATCATAAACTACATGACATATTATTTTGCTTCATGTTGTAATGTTAGTTGTGTGTAGCGAATTATGTGATTGTGTGTGACAAATAATACCAGAAAACCAACGACCCTAAAAATTGCCCAAACATTCATAAACACCAATTGGCCAAAGAGTTATACCAAAATACGTGTTCCGCAGCCCCGGGCGATCGCCACGAAAATAAGCGACGCCCAGGACAACCTGTAACGGATCCTACAACACCGCGCAACGCGTAAAGGACGTTATTAGGAAAGCACGCAAAATCAAGTCGTATATACGAAAAAAGGATACGCGAACAGAATACGAGTACCAGTCAGGGATGCATTTTCAACGCCCCTGGCTAGGCGCCAATCATTTTCCACGCCCAGCCTGGGCGCCGAAGTTGATGCCTGGCCTTTTGGTCAGGCACAGCAGCCTCGGTACCCGCACACAATGTATACGTAGCAATTAAAAAAAATTCGTAACAAATTTGCTACGAGGACGTATGAATAAAGGCACTCGGTTCTAAGAACAACTTATAAAATAAACAACTCCTTGTGTCGTCATTAGGCCTCCTATGGCGACAATGTTCGGCACCAAAACCGAGCATGCTAATTAAAATAACTTTGAATGTCACACGGGAAAATGTTTCGAAAATTCAAAGAATGACCAAAAGAAGAGCCAAAAGTGTACCAACAAAAGCGAGAATAGAAAACCAATAGAAAGAGTCAGAAGTCTAGACTAAGTAATGCTTAACTTTGGGCCTAAACTTTAGCTTGTCTTATGCATAGGGCTGGTTCTGCCACTTGGCGTCGATCTGAAAATCAAAGGTTAGTGCGTCTCGAAGATACATCACCAACACAAGGTCTAGTAACTCCAAGCTCCATTCGTCATTCCCCCTTTCAAGGATCTCCGCTTCTCCAACCTCGATTCGCACCCTCAAACACGTCCATGGAAGAATTACGAGACCAAATGGTCCAAATGACCCAACTTATGAATCAATTGAAAATGGAAAACGAATCCATAGCAGCTGCGCAAGCCAAAAATGACCTCGATAACGAGAAGAAGATCGAAAAAATGGTTCTGCAGCAAACCATGGGGAGCAAGTATTTCTCCCTCGATCCTAAACCTTTTCCCGGAAAACTACCGGAAAAGTTCAGTTCATCTGACTTACCAAAGTTCAAAGCCACGGACAATCCCCGTGATCATCTCTTGAGCTTTGTGAATGCCATGAACTTGAAAGGTGTGGACAAGTCCATGTATTTGCCTGCCTTTCCTTTGTCCTTGGAACCTGTGCCACTCAAATGGTACTACCACCAGGACCCTAAGCTCTTCCCCACTTGGGAGGACTTTGTCAATGTCTTCATCAAGCAATACTCGTCAAACATGGATTTTCAAGTCACCATGCGCGAGTTGGAAGTCCTCTTCCAAAAGAAAAATGAAGGTTTCACGACCTATTTTGCTAGATGGAGAGACCAAGCGGCCCAACTAATCAATAGGCCTCCTGAAACTGAATTGGTCCAAAAATTCATTGACAACCTAGACCCAGCTTATAAACAACACTTTAGGTACTTGGGCCTTGATACCTTCAAAAGGGTTTATGATGTAGGAATAAAGATCGAGGATGACCTCACAAAAACAGTACAAAGCAAGCCTGCATACAAAAGTAACACCTACAACAGGGGCCACACGCCTCAAGCCCAAGAGGTCCACGCCGTAGAAGAAACCCCAACCCGAAGGAGCCCTGGAAGGTGGACCCGAGATCGAAAGTTTGCCCCACTCGGGTCGACTCTGGTACAAGCCTTCCAAAGACTAACCAATCAAGGAAAGCTAAGGCCCATAGGCCCCACACCCGACCCTTCATTCAAAAATAAATATTGGGTCGAGGGCACCTATTGCAAATTCCACCAAGGAAATGGGCATGATACTGAAAACTGCTGGAATCTAAAAAACACGATCCAGGATATGATAGAGGATGAAGTAATACCTCTCCCTAACGTTGGCAAACCCAACAACAACAAGAGCCCACTCGGTTCTTGTCACATCTCTCTCGATCAACCAGAAAATAAGAACTTTGACCCTACGGTGTATATTACGCCTCAAGGTGCACCACTCACCATGGTCCCTATGGATCAAATCGAGAGAGAAGTGTGCGGTGTGTGGGATGATGATGCGGAAGATGTCTACCTGTCTAAATTATCGGGACAGGACCTCTTTACTGAAAC
Organism: Spinacia oleracea; assembly: GCF_020520425.1. NCBI lineage: Eukaryota > Viridiplantae > Streptophyta > Magnoliopsida > Caryophyllales > Amaranthaceae > Spinacia > Spinacia oleracea. The sequence continues at coordinate 52,224,662 of NC_079489.1, read as the reverse complement.
TTGGCCCGGGCGTGCTCCTATTGACACCACCCCTCAAGAGTCCGAAGTTGACAATCTCACTCGGTCCGGAAGGGTATACCAACAGGATATTTGCCCACCTCCCGGGGACGACATCCCAGTCAGACAGACTCCTGAAAACGTACGGCACACCACCGTCGTAGAAGTCATCGAAAATCCTCTCTTGAAGCAACTAAAAAGAACTAAAGCCGAGATTACCATCTGGGATCTCATGTGCACTTCAAAGGAACATCGTGAAAAACTTATTCGCTCACTTGACCTCATCTCAGTCCCTACGGATATCACACCTGACTCGTTGGTTAACCACGTCAC